>NW_027187391.1:9632785-9649425 GCF_028583685.1 Petaurus breviceps papuanus
TATCTATCTATCTATCTATCTATCTATCTATCTATCTATCTATCTATCTATCTATCTATCTATCTATCTACATCTATCTATCTACCTACCTATACATTTATTTGTTCATGTATCTATTCATTTTATTTATCCATCTATCTTTCAATTAATTTATTTGTTCATCTATCATGTTATCATCTATTTATTAATTTATTCATCCATTCATTTATTTGTTCATCTATTTATTTATTAATCTGTCATC
The DNA here is from genome assembly GCF_028583685.1 of Petaurus breviceps papuanus. Classification (NCBI taxonomy): domain Eukaryota; kingdom Metazoa; phylum Chordata; class Mammalia; order Diprotodontia; family Petauridae; genus Petaurus; species Petaurus breviceps. The sequence goes on from NW_027187391.1 coordinate 9,633,027, forward strand.
TATTCATCATCTATCTATATCTATTTCTATCTATCTGTCTGTCTATCTATTTACCGATCTGAAACATAATGCATTCTGTACCAACCTTTATTTTACCAACATAATACATTCTGCACCAACCAATACTTTAACTGTATGAATTTCTATGTCCAAGTTTATTTCTTATAAACATAAATTGTTGCATTTTGATTTCTGGTCCATTCTATCACCCATGGTTATAAGTGTTAGTTTTTCCCTGTCCATAATATACAATTACAGTACTTTGTTTGTTCCTACCCTCTTTGTTTCTACTCCCCTCTTTAAAAATAGAAAATAAAACTGGGTGGAGGGAATAAAATCAATCCTAGTTATCCTTACTTCAAAAAGTCTAATCCTAATCCTCTCTTCTCTTCCCTGGGCCTTAGCCTTATCTGTTTCTCTGTTTCTCTGTCTCTGTATCTCTCTGTCTCCTTGTCTTTTTCTCTTTCTTTCTCTGTCTTTGCTCTCTCTGTTTCTTTCTCTTTCTCCTCCTCTTTCACTTTCTCCTTTTGTAATAAGCTTTTCATATTTGAAGTTTGTTTTGCTTGTGACTAGTTTCTCCCCAATTCTACATCTCTCTTAAACTCAACTCCTCCTTCTATTTGTCCCATACTACTTCTCTATTTAATTCATTGTATTTATACATAACTATCTTTCTCTTCACTCACTAAATCTTCACATGTTTGGTCCATATTAGAATCAGGTTCATAAGTCCTTACTCCATCCTTACTTTGTATTTATATAATCTACTCTTTTGCACCCCAGTTGTGAAAAAATTATACCACTTATTCCTCTCCCTTCTCTTCCCTTCTCCTATCCCCCTTCCTATCTCCTCACCTTCATTTTCTTCTTGATTTCTTCCCCTCTCCTGTCCGGTCTTGTCCTCTCCTTTCTTTTTCCTTCCCTTTGCTTGCCTTCCCTTCCCTTAAAAAACAGGCCTGATTTTATCTAACTTTATTCCCTCATTGACCCTTAGACATAATGGTTTTCTGGGCCCTTTCCCACTTTTGGGACATAAGCACTTGATTGTCATTTAGAACTTTCAAGTTATTTAAACTCTACAGTGTATTTGAATAAGGCTAGGGGATGAAAGGAGAAATTTAAGTGTGCAAATGTAAAAAAAAAGATTGGATTGTGTAACATGAAAAGACTTATAAACCTTTTAATCCAAGTGTACATCTAGAGATAACTAGATATATCCTTTTCATTTTTCTCACTTTAAAATCTCTATCCCCTTTCTTCTGGAAGTAGTAATATATAAAAGAAGAAGTCCTAGAATTTATAAGTGTTCAAAAGATGTCTCTAATACACACCAAATACAAGAGTAGAAATTGAAGGAGAAAATACGGGTGACTACAACGGATGAGGTAGAAAAGTAAATAAAAGGGTAGATCATAAATAAGGAATATAGCAGTCAATTGATGCTCATGATAGCTCCTTTTACATATAGAAAACTCTTCTTATCATTTAACAATAAAACAAAAAGTTATTAAAATACCTACTATGCACAACTGATTCCAAGTTCACCAGCTTTGATGAATGGGAACACAGAGGCTCTTTTAAATGAAAAAGAGAAGTCTCAAGGAGAGAACATAGAATTAGAATTAGAAATGATCACATAGATCACATAGAATGACCCCTTCATTTTATAAATGAGGAAACTGAGAGAAATGGAGAAATTAAGTGATATGCCCAATACAATATTAATTATCAGTCAAACTTCGAACTTGGATCATCTGACTTCCACAGCCAGCATCTTTTTCCCTACCATACTACTGTATGGTTATAGAATATAATGTTTGGTCATGTACATTTCAAGTTAAAGTGAAGAGAACCAAGTAGAGTATGCCCAATAGTTTGAAAGGGTAAGTGTCTGAGGAATGAGTGAGTGGTGAGGAAGTATAAGTAGGAAAATTAGTTTATTCTTTTTTATGTGTGGCAGCAAAAAGGAAAATAAAGAGAATAATAATTCTAGGGGTAGCAGGGGCAAGGGAAGAATTTTGTTTTGAGATAGGGGAGATAAGAGTATACAGGTATAAAGAAGGAAGGAAGAAGACAAAAGAAATAGAAGAGGGAATAATCTCCATTACCAAAGATGGGGGGAGCAAAGTCCTAGAGAGGAAGGGAGGAGAAGGAATCAAGTAGAAGATTAGTCTGAGCAAGAAGGAAGACTACCCATGCTACAGAAATGGGGGAACTTCAGAACACAACAACAGAATGAATGATTTCATTCCAAAATCAAATAAAGTTAAAATAAAAGGAGGAAATAGGAACCCCAAAATCAAAAGGGAGATAACTTTTTATTATCTCCAATAAAAAATTTAATTTCTCTAATTAAATCCTCATTTACACTTCTGGCAGAGTAATTTTCCTAATTTATAGGTGTGACCCCAACACTCTCCTCCTCAAACATAAAATGCTATGTATATATAGTTTAAGATAGGAAAAACCATTACTGAAGGTACAAGGGAAGATAAAATATGGAAGACAATCCTCTACTGCTAAGTAAATAAAACACTAATTCTTTAGTCTGGCATTCAAAGCCAATATTCTGGCTCCAATCTACATGTCTAGTTTTCTATCATGACTGTCCTTCTTCATAAATTAGATCCTAACCAGATCAAGTAGATCACTCATTACTTCCCAATCTCATCTTGGTCTTTCCTGGAGCTGATTTCATTTTCCTTCTTGTATATCTGGAATATCTTCCCATTCCCTGTTCACCTCACCCAATTCACAACTCTGCCTCTTGAAATCCTTCTTTTTCAGGACCCAGCTTAGGTGTCAGCTCCTTCACAATGCTTCCCTCATCCTTCCAGATATAGGTGAATCATCTCTCCTTTAATTTCTCATGCCACTTTATTCTTTGTCTTCTATGCAACATTTTCTTATTTGTATTATAGTTATCTGTTTTCAAGCTTCATTCTCCTAGTAGATTAGCCTCCTTGAAAGCCTATACTGTGTCATTTCATCTTGGTGGCCAAAAATAATGGCTTGCACAGAGAAGACACTTAATATTTACTTAGTCTGTTGAATTCTATAATGCATGCCAAGTTTTATGAAAATAAATGTTTATAACACATATCATGCCTTTGTTTTTATTCTAAGGCATTAAATCTGTTTGTGTTGAAACTAATAAAAGTGTAAAATAATTTGGATAATGAAGAAAGTTGTTAACATCACATTGTGGCTAATTTTTGCCTGCTACTATGAGAGAACACATTAATTTCCATGCCCTAGATCTAGAAATTGAGTTGCAAGAAGATATGTTTTTACATAAGTAAAGGGGGAATTTCAGATGTTTATGGCAAAATATCTCTCTAGGAGTTCTGCATTTCAAACAGTTGTGAAGGTACCCACCAATCTGAAGGATAAGAGTAGTACTTGTTACAAAACTTCAACAAATGGCAATTTGAAAACAAAAGTATTATCCACTGGAAAGAATATTAATTTCACATCGTTTCCAGATTGTGAGAAACACAAACTCTTCCAAGTGGATGACCTGTAACTTCCAAAATGACCATGACAACCACAGTAGAGGGTAGAACAAGGAAGATGAACACACTGATTTTTATTTATTTGAAATAAAATTTGGTTGCATTTGAAATTCCACAACTGGAAATTTTCATTTGGGAAGCAGCAGGGCACAAACTGTTAGGATAGATTTGGAATCAGGAAGACTAGAGTTCAAGTCTTGACTGATACATACTATGTGACCATGACCATGGGCAAACCCCTTAAAGGCAAGGAAGCATGTATTTATTAAGTGTCTACTGCATGCCAGACATTGTGCATATTATTTTATTTGATGCCCACAACAAGCCTGTGATATAGGTGCTATTGCCTTCCCTAATTTTATAATTGAGGAAACTGAGGCAGACAGAGGTTAAATGACTTATCCAGGGTCTACATAACTAGTAAGTGTCTGAGATTGGATCTGAACTCAGCTGGACTATAGCTAAGAACAATTGTCTAACATAATAGTAACAGAAGCTATTGATCTGAATGAAAGGTTCCTTTATCCTGAGTTCCCTATATTTATTATATTCATAGATTCAAACAAAAGCAGACAAACAAAACTTTTCATTTACTTCAAGGGCAAGAGTAAAGCTAAAACTAACAAAAGAAATTTGGTGGTCCACTTCCCCTAAACTCCAGAGTATTTTAAAGTAATTTTTGTGACTCTGAACTTATACTTCCCCTTCTGCCCTCCATTCTCTGATTCTCAAAGACCAAAGGGTAAATTGAGGAATATCCAATTAAGAAGGCTACGGTACCAATATGCAAGATATCACATAGTGCTGGACACATCAAAGTTACTCAGTAAATAGTTATTCGTTAAGTACCAGAGCACTTTAAGAATAGCAAGAAAAGTGTGAAGTTATTAAAAAATTTACATTTCCATGACTGATAAACTTTATAGGTCATACGATATATTAAATGAAATGGAAATTACTTTTAAAAATAAAACAATTTTAGGGGCGGCCAGGTAGCACAGCGAATAAGAGCACCGGCTCCAGTGTTGAGAAGACCTGGAGATAGAATCCCGGGCTCAGACACTTAGCACCCACCCAGAAACACCTGGCTGTGTAACCTTGAGCAAGTTACTTAACCCCAATTGCTTAGGGGCAGCCAGGTGGCTCAGCGAGTAAGAGCATCGGCTGATGACCTGGATCAAATCCGGGCTCAGATACTCAGCACCACACCCAGAAATAACTGGCCGTGTAACCTTGAGCAAGTTACTTAACCCCGATTGCTTTAAAAAATAAAATAAAACAATTTTGCCATTATTTGGACTTGAAAGTCCTTTGAAAAATTCCATCCCATACATTCCTCTAGACTCATTCTTATAAATATCTTTATATATTTCATGATAATGCACATTTTATATAAACCTTCACATTGTTAAATCATCACATTGCACACTCTGAGCTATAGCAAAAGTGAGACAATTGAAAGTGGTGCCAAAGCACTGAAATCATGGCAAGGCAGGGAGGGAGATCCTTTTGGGAGATTTCCATTGGCTTGCCATCCCTGAATTTTATAGTTTGCTTCCCTGCTACTTCCTATGGTCCCCATCACAATAACGTATCTCTCTCTGAGTCCAATACTGGCACTGTGCTGGCTGGAAGTGTGGTCAAGGACACTTGACTATACCTTGGGTGTTCAGGTCAGATTCTCTGAGATCTCAATTTTTTTTAAGGGTCAATGATCTCCCTCTCTAGGCACAGTTTAAACAAGAGCTTTCCACCTCTTTTCTGCATCATCATCACCACAGCTGAATTTGCTCTAATTAAAAAATTCACAGTTATGGCTCTGTGCATACTTATAATGAATCAAAATTCACAATATTTTTGAAACACAAAATAGTAATGGAGATGCTATAATTAGTTTCTCAGCATGTGTTAAAGTTCACATGCAGAAGCCAGTTTATTTGGCAGATATGATCAACATAAATGCAAAACTTAAAAATAATCTAAGGATTTTTATTTAGTTCACAAGCAGTAAATTTTTAAAAAGTCAATGAGCATTTTTACCATTTGATTCAAATGAATATATTTTATTTTGTTATTGAACTCACTGTTAGCTAAGTAAAGATGTTTTAGCTGAAAGGTGTTTTCAAACTCATCATGTGTGTTTATATGTGTATATATACACATATGTACATATATGTTTTTCAAATTAACCTGTCCAAAATTTATATCAAGACATATATAATGAAAGGGGATATTTTCCCCCAGGAATTTCTTTAAGGTCCTAATGTAATTTTTAATAATTTATTCTTTTTTTTCAATTATCACAAGGATCAGGAAGGGACTTTAGATGCCTACCAGAACAACTCCCTTATTTTAAGGATGAAGAAACTGAGGAACAAAGTGGTTAAAGTAGATTGCTTAACCACACAGTTATTAAGTAACTGAAAAAGAATTGGAACCTGGGCTCCAGGTCTAGTGAATACCTTATCTACTATACAATGATACCTCTCAAAACTTCTCTGTCCACCAAATATTGAGCAATTGACAGTAAAATTTTAAATTAAATTTCATCAATGTTAAACCTCTATTAAATAAAATGATACTAAGCATAAGTCTAACTATTTTATCATTTTGTCTTGATTTGTTTTAAAGGCTTCTTATACTTGGAACAAAAAAATGAGCCTAGGAAAATAAAAAGTAACATTGAAAAAAACCAAATAATTTATTGAAAACTTGTCAAAATAAATGAAGCATAAAAGTAAAGTATTTTTTAAAAAATGTAGATGTCAAGAACACCTGTTTTTAAAAACAGATTTTCTCCCCCTAGCAACACTCAGTAATTGTCATTTTATTGTGTGGATATGGGAATTTGAAAAAGGGGAAAAAATCTTAAATTTTTATCTTATAAAGGATGTTTATCAAGTATAAGCTTGGCATTTTGAGAAATATAAATCATGACTACCCTGATGACTATCTTACAAAATTAAGCTTTTTATTACTAACATAAGGATAACCACAATTCAGAAAGAAGCCAAAAATCTAATTTCTTCCATGCCAGGGAAAATGAAGTTGCTTTTTCCCTGTAAGGATGTTTCCTGACTGTCCATGAAAGTCAAAACTTACTTTAGAGCTCTGTATTGCTATGGTATCTCCTTCATGGGGATGCTTTCAACACTTTTCTGAATGACTGAGTTCTTTCATCTCACTGGACACAGCTGGGATTTGGAATACCAGGAAAGGAAACAGAAGGCATTTTTCCCCAGAGGTCAAAAGTGTACAAATCACATTGGTATTGTAGGAGCATCATTTTAATGCATTAGTATACACACACACACACATCTTTGAAGATGGCTTCGTTTTCTTCTCTCTAAAATGGGGATAATAATGCTTGTCCTGTTGAGCTTGGAAAACAGGTCATGAATTCTTGATTATCTTTCAGGTTGTTATGAGGATCAAACAAAATCATAGCATTTCAATATGGAGGGCACTTTGGAGATCATTCAGTCCAATGCTTTCAATTTGGTGAGGTGATCTACCTGAGATCACTCAACTAGTAAATGGGAGAGCTGGGATTTGAACTTCAGTGTCTTAAAGAGCACTATGCAAATGCAAATAATTTGCTTTTTAATTGTAAAGGGATATACAAGTATCTCTAGTCTTTCCCTTTTCCACTATAATCTTAGCACTGAGGTCAGAATAATCTTCATAATGCATAAGTTAAACCACATCACTTCACTTACTAAAAAAATAATTAATAGCTTCTCATTGTCCATAAAATAAAATACAAACTCCCCAGCTGGATAGTGAAGGCCTTCTGCAATCTGGCTTTAATCTACTTTCCCACCCTAATTTTAGTCTCCTCCTCTGTTTCATCCCTTAGCCACATATTCTACACCAAGCCACAGCTAGCTCCCCAGGATGTCCTGACCTTTTTCTTCTACCCTTTCATGGTCACATAATTCTGGAATATCCTCTCCCTATCACCCCAGTTCTGCCTCACATGTTGACATTCAACCAATTCTTCATGGCCTAGATTCACTCCCATAGAGCTTTCCCTGATTCCCTTCAGGTAGGAGGAATCTTTCCTTCTCCTAATTTCACAGCATTGAGAAATTCTATGATACATTAATCATAATATAATTTTCATTTTAATTTTTTCTTTCATTGGAAAATGTGATTGAAACTTTTAATTTCTTTCAAGAATGATAGTAAAAGCAGAAAAAGGGAAATGAGTACTAAATGGCTCAGACTTTTCAAGGCGCTCTTGAAAATCTGAATTCCTTGATTCTATAATTTCCCCAAAGACAAAACAGTTAAAGAGGAAATGTGTAACTAAGTGATCTTCTAAAACTAAACTCAAGCTCTCAGGGGGTGGGAAACCTGAAGCTTTGAGATTGCAGGTTCCCCCACCCCTGTGGACTTATCCCTATTAGATTGGAAGTTCCTTGAGGATAAGGGCCATGCCTAATATGTCTTTGAATTTTTTTCTCAGGGCCCAATGTGTTGCACATAAAAAGGTTCTCATACTGACGTCTGGAAGTATGTATAAATAAATAAAAAAGTTTTAGTACTTAATGTGTTTTTCTAACTATTGGCATATATACATCAATTAAATGCACATTGTGGATGCACAGCATGTACCCAGAATTGACTAAGAGGAGGATAGCAGGTTGGATTACCTTTGGGAAATTTTATAGAGCTTATTATTATAATAACTCCAAATTTCTTCCTGAAACAAAGACTCATCTAACACTAGTATACTTCCACTGATGCTGAAATTCATGAAGTATTACAGTCTCTGAAGAATTAGAATTACAGGTTTCCCAGGAAGCTATGAGGAAGCATATGAGGGGAATTACAATATATTTCTAATAAAGAAGTGTGCAGGAAGAGTAGCGTAAAAATAATGGACAAAGAAATGTAGAATGAGATATATGTTCTCAGAAATGGACCAATGGGTTGATTTATTTTTCTGTAATTTATATATCTGTTAAAAGGGAAAGCTTCTATGGGGGAGATGGGTGATGGTGATGATAGTTTAGTGGTCAGTGATAAATATGCCAAAAATGTACATCAATAAGACATTATTTTTAAATCACAGAAGAAAGCAACAGTGCATAGTAGTGAATCTCAAAAGATACAGAAATTCTGTTACTACTTTATTAAATGTAAAACATATACATCCTATATGTGTATGTTTATATTTTAAGAAACTAATGGATGTTCATTTTCTTATGTAAATGTGTTTTTCTTTGTATATTGAAATATTTATGTTTGTTGATCATTATTGAGGTCACAATAAAAAAAGGAATTTAAAAAATAAATGTCATGATAAATTTACATGACCATAGTTGTATGTAGTAAGACTTGACTAGCAAAAGGAAAGGATAACCAATGAATGACTTCCGTGCTCCACCACAAATCATAAAATGTAAAAAAGTGTAGATAATGACTGCATGTTGGATGGTCCTTTTTGGAGAATTTATGAAACTCCATGGACAAGATTCACACACAGGATAAGAAGGCACAAATAGAACATAGAATACAGATTTAGAACTGGAAGAGACTTCAGAGTTCATTTAGATGAAATATTTACCCAACCCCTCCACTCCCCACATTTTAGAGATGAAGTAACTGAATCCAAAGAGGTTTACTAATTAAGGTTATATGATAGAGTCAGCAGTCCAAATACAGCATACTCTGAATCAAAATACACACTTCCCTGTGTTTTGATCTGTACCTTTGGAGTCATATGTATACTGATGAGATTATAGATACATCAAGGTAAATATAAAAAAAATCTAATTAACCATCACATGGATAGCCTAAGGAAGGCTCTGAATGCTCTAGGCCCTAGAGTCTGGGACATTTCTTAACCGTACTTTAATAAAATTATTTTTCATATACTACCAATTTGACTAGTTTGACTGGACAATTGTTAGTCAATTTAGTCAAAATGGTCAAATCAACAGCATGTAAAGACACAGCCTTTGGAAGAACTCAGATAGGTCTGGGTAAGGCATATCAGTAAAAATCCACTATAGAATTATAGGATATTAGGCCTTGAGAGATTATCCATTATCATGCCTTTGATAAATGGGAAATATGAAACAAACAGTAGCAGGGCCAATGCTAAAACCACATCTTTTGACCTAACCCAAAATATTTTCAATGTTGTTCTGTTTATTCGCTCATTTTTCTACAACCAAGTTCCTTCCTCCCATTTTATCTTTACCTCTACTTTCAAAAAAAGAAAGTGACTAGTAAATGCTTTGAAATCCTGAAGATCAATACTCATTGTCTTCAAAATACCAAGTCCTATGAGTCCAGCATAGTTGGACTTTTCAAATATTTGATGACATCGTCAATGAGAAATCTTTGTTTAGGTTTGGTTGTGGAATAAAAAAAATTTTTTTCCTACACAAAATGAAGCTCCTCCTTAAGAAAGCTCAGTAATTATGAATTTCATCATTTAAGAAATAACTTATCAATTTTATTGATGACAATGTAACCCACAGAATACATCAACAGGAAAAATCATAGTACCTGGATTGGAAACCACCAAAATGCTAAAGATAAAACCAATTCTCAATCTTCTTTTCCCTATCTTCCCAGTAAAAATCCATAAAGTAGATTTTTAAAGGAGCAGCAAAATTTCCTTTGCTTGTTAATTAATAAGTGATTATTTTCATACTGAGATATAGCCTGAAATAATTGCATTAGCCATAGTCCACTTGCTGAAAACTTTCACATATTTGAAGAATTTTATTATAATTCTTAAATAATAACTTCTAATGATGAGCATTTTTGTTTAAAAATTTAATTGGAAACTGAAAACAAACAAACTTGATGTCCAATTATTCACACATGTATGGATGGCATAAGCAAATCCATCAAAGTGGGGATTTCTAGGAGCAAGGTTCTCAAGTTACCCAGCAGTCATACCGCTTGGCTTGGTCAGAGACACTGAGAAATCCTACTGTTTGGCCTCATGTATGACCCTAAGCTAAAGGGGTAAAGAAAGTATATATAGTTTTTAGTTAGAAGGGACATTCTGATATAAGGAAATACACATAAGCCTAGGTCCCTAAAAGACCTATCTTTAAGTCCTGAAACTTCCATTTGCAAGCTATGTGAACATGCACATGATACTTGACCACTGTGATCATTAATTTACTCAGTTGTGAAATGGGTTACCACCCTTTATAACACACAATGGCTATGAAGAAATGCTTCATAAACCTTAAAGAGCTATATAAATATGAATTATTATCATGATCTACATCTCAAAGGGTTTTATTGGAAAAACACTTGTGATTTTAGCTAAAATTATTTATGCTACATTTTCTGCCACTGATCCAAGGGCTCAATAGTTGACTTTATTAGATCTATATAACAATTTTTACCTAAGGATATAAAAATTATTGAGCAATATTTTAAATCATTTCCCTTCAGTATCTATTAATTGGTACAAATAGAGGTTAAGGAACCTTAAAGGGCTTGTTCAAATTCATGTGATAAATTAGGGGGGAAAAAACCCTTGGTCTCTTAATACTCTAGCCACAGCAGTTAAGCACCGCACACCCCAATGTTCTGTACAACTGACTTTGTAGTTAGTATAAATATTAACACTCTAGCAATGGAAATAGGTTCAGAATGTCATTATGTCTTATTTCTACTCTTATTTGTTGGAGGTAGGTTTATTCAAAGGCAAAAGATTTTTCCATAGTGACATTTATGTGGTTGAGAATCTTTTCCAGGGCCATGTTTTCATTAAGTTGGTGGTAAAATGATGAAAATTTGTGTGTCCTATATAAAAATAGTGATAACTGGGTTTGGAAGTAATGGGAATAAGGGCTAGAAGGGATGGAAGAATGAAAAGAAATGTACATAAATGAGTTAACAAAATCGTCCTCATTCTCAGAGTCAGTTATTGAAATTTGGCCTAGGAAGCAATTTTATGAATACCTTCATCATCAGCTCGGGAATTTCAGAGACACACGCACCTGTTTTACAGATGAGTAAACTGAGACCCAGAGAGAGAAAAATAATTTGTCAAAGTTTACAAAGATAGTAAGCCAAGATGTGAAACATGTCATCTCTAACTCTAGAACTTGCATACCTTCCCCATTTATTCTAACATCCCCATATTTTAGATAAGAAAATTGAGCCCCAGAGAGATCAAGTGACTTGTTTGTGGTGACCCAGCCAGTTAATGACAGAGAACTGGGACCAGAGACCAGGTGATTCCATTAAAGGCTAGATCCAATGTTCTTCTAACTGAATCATGATGCCATATTATTTATGTCAATAAAAGCTTTGTGGGTCATCCTACCATGAATGCAAACGACTTTGGGGAATTGGGCTTTTTTCAACTCTCTCTGAATCCTAGATTCCTGATTTACACAATTCTTAGAGAGTTGTAAACCTGCTGAGATGATTGCAATGCAATATAGCAATCCACTAATTGTTCAATATACCATTGAATACCTACTGTATTTGAAAGCGTCTAGATAAAAGCCTTAGCTCTCTTTAATAGTGCTTTCCTATATAAAATTTTCAAACTGTACTACTTTAAAAGATATTAAAATCTTTAATTAATAATTGCCATAAAATGAATTTATTCCTAAGTAGGAAAATTATACATATATATATTATACACATATAGTCATTTAATACATACACACACATATATATATATAAAACTATGGATAGTTATATAACTATAGTTACATGTGTACATGTGATATATGTATAGATATATGTATATATAAACATATTGATATGTCTGTGTATATATGTATACATACATATATAATTTGTTCTCTGTAATTCAGAGCTGGACTGTGAGCTCCTTGAAATCAGGGATCTCTTTTGCATTTCTTTGAATTCCCAGCACTCAGCACAGTGCCTGAATAGTAGATGGTTTAATAAATGTTTATTAACTGACTGACAAAGTTGTTTTGCTATTACCTTCACATTCCTATTTAAGTAACATCTTCATAGATTGATTGATGGAATTTTTAAAATTACAAAGCATGGAATTAGCCCCTTGACTTATTAATGTGAAAATTAAATTAATTAGCTAAACGGGCCTCCTATTTTCTATCATAATTGTGTGGTTGCAATGAATTAAAATGTGACAAATTTGAAAAAAAAAAAATCTAGACAAGCAGCCTGAAATACTAAAATGCAGACACTTTTAATTTGTTACATTTTGTACAATGAACACATCAGTTTGCTATTAATATATACTGCAGTGGTGATTAACAAAGAAATTACATTAATAATAATAGTTAAATCTTTGTTGTAAAGGAAAGGAATTAGGGTTAAATTGAGATGGAAAGGATATTAAGTACCTCAATTAGACAATGGAATTTGACTCTCTTTTTCTCTCTCCCCTCTCACCCCAAATTTTGAGGCATTTTCATATGTAACCTTAAAATTCCAGGTTGCTTCTGATAGATTTCCCTTCCTACCAATAAAATGAATTTGGTAAAGAGAGCAGATAGAACAGCAATGGAAGATAAGGCTAATGATACAAAGGATAAATCCGATATCATCCTATAATATTGCTAGAGTAACATCCAATTTTGGGGAATAGATGGGAAGATACAGAAAAGGGAAATATTGAGAGATTAACAAATTCCCCACCATTTTTTTTCTTCTTTAGTTATATATCTCCATGCAGTGTACTTGGTAGAAAATATAATTATATCTATGTATACCAGTAAAGATTTTGCTGAAATATAAGAGTTGTTGATATTAATAAAATGATAAGACTCTTCAGATACAGATTTCTTTTCTCTAAAACATATCACAGAGATCAGAGGCATGACTTTATTACCTAACCTATCTATTAGCAGCTGCATTTTTAGTATTCCGAATATCACACTAATACTTAATTTTGTTAATCTCTTTCATCTAACTATAGTTTAAGTAAAGTCATGAGTGGACTTCCTCCTTGGCTAGTTTCCTACCAACCTTATGTCCCATGATTCTATAACAAGTTGTCTTTGCTTTGACTTGAACCTGGCTAACACCTAATTCAGACTTTGGCAGATTAATTAGCAGTCAGGGAGGCTTTGCTAAATGGAATGTTCCCACTGAAAGCAAACTTGGTCAGTTTACTTTCACCATTTTCAAAGGCAGATTTGCTTCTAAATGAAATGATAGAACTTGGTCCTTGTAATGCATTGTATATAGTGTCTTATAGGAAGTTACTTAGGTATGCAACACTAGAGGGGATTCCAAGCTAGTCTTATCACTAAAATAAACAAATAAATCAAGCTCTATGAAAATGCCTGATGAAGCAAATATATTTCACTATTTTCAGTTCATAAATTATTGCCAATAGCATGGAACTTACTAAACAAATACTCACTGAGCACTCCTATAGCATTGTGTTGGGCACTGGAGACAGTGGGGATAGCAAATAGATCTATTTTGTATAATTACACCCCCCATTCTCCCCCCCCCCCCCCCCCCCCCAGCACACACAGGCAAAGTTTAATGTCCATGTCTTTCTCAGCTTGGATTTTTTTTACTCCCTCACCATCAGGAACATAAATTTGTGTGTGTGGACATGGTTAAGGTGTCTTCAGTAATCCACCACTGATTTTTGCCTCCTGTGGTTCATCTGAGTGAGTGTACTCTAAGATCAGACAGTTCCCAGCTTCCCAAAAGTAAAAGAAAAACCCTTATAAAGGAGCTGAAAGGTTAGGAAGCAGCAGCTAGCTAATAAGACCTAACTCTGGGTTACCACTTGACCCAAAAAGATGCTGTGATTTATCAGGGAAGATGCCAGTGAAGACTTATTACTGACAGGCTTCTTTGTTTCACTAGACAGGAGTGAAAGATAGAGCAGAGGAAATGGAGGAGCTGTAGTTATGCATTTGCAATACACAAAGTCCTTGTTTTCCCACTAGGCACTGCAGAATAGCAATTGTCCATTCACAGCACATCCTCTGCATTTCAGAGCTAATATTTTTGCAGTCCTTAACTTAGTACATTAGAGTCTAGTGCACTTAATTTTTTTTTAACCCTTTGCAATTCACTGACTGAGCTTTACCCTGCCTGGTATTGCTACTTATATGACCTGATTTTAAAGGCTTCTGGTCTATGAAGTTCAGAATGGAAACCAAAGAAATAAATAAATAAAACAAGTGCTATTTTGCAAGCACACTAACATATTTAAATAGTTTTGTCCTATTTATTATTGCATAACCGGGTGATGGGGGTAAGACCACTCCCTAAAGATTACCATCACTTAGCTGATGTATATTTATCATGCATTACTTGAATTTCACTAGAAGGATTTAATATTAGGATAGATTTTTTTTAAAGCAAAGTCCCTAGCAACAGTGTCTCCCTCAACACATATTAATACTGTGCCACTGAAACCAATGATTTTAGTCCTCAGCTAACAATCACCCTAGATTCCTGCAGTACTTTCTGTGTCTATTATACTTGTATGTATGCACTCTCTGTCCTATACAGAGATGTTTACTGTAACACTGCAAGTCATTCAGGCCAGACCACATGATGGATTGGATCTATATGTCATTAAAAAGCCATCCGGCTCAATCATTTCAGCCCCTAATTCAATTTCCTACTCTGTCTCCAACTATTGTAGGAAAAGACTATTTGCAAATTTGTGGTATGAGAAAGGAAGCTGCTTTTTCTATTTATTTTTTAAATTATTAATAAATTAGCCATTTGTCATGTATGAAAAAGGTTGGACCTTGCCTTTTGACTTCTCCCTTCAAAACACATTGAAAATGCAACAAGGTGATGAAGTGAAATCTGACATAAGGTTAATTATTCTGACACACTTTTTGAAGGTTGGTTTGTTCTCCCTCTTAGAGCCCCCGTCCTCTTCTTTCCATTCAAATTTACTTTAGGCTTATAGCTGCAATGAAAACCCTTAATCAATGGGGGGCACCTTTTCCCCCTATTTCCTCCAGTTGCGAACATCTCCCCCAACCCTTTCCTCCACTTCTCCTCCCTCCCTCCTTCCCCCCCAGCAAAGCAAACAACTCAACTCTAGGGTTTCTGTTGTTGCCTTTGAAAGAGAGAACTGATGGTGGCAGGAGGACCTTCCAGCAGGGAAATCACCCGTTTTCCTCTGAGCGGGTGCCTAGGGCTTCTGCTAGCTTCTCCCTTGACCCCCTCTTTCACTGGGCCAAGAATCGCCCTGAATGGGTTAATTCAGGGACAAGTGAAAATGTTCCAGTCAGTTGCATTGGGGGGGAAAAAGAAGGAAATTCAAAAGCTTGTTGCTGTAGTAACAATCACAGGCAGAAAGTGTGTGTATGTGTGTGTCTGTATGTGTGTGTAACCACTTAAAATAAGAATGCCCCCCCCCCTCCGCTCCACACACACACACACACATACATACACACACTCCCCTTCCAGCCCCACTTCTGTGACTCTTTCAAAAACAAACAAACACGCATCAAGAATGCCCCCTGCAGTGGCAGTACGTACCTCAACCATTAAACAAGACATTTAACCATAGTGGCAGCTCTGTGACCTTTGAATGCCGTGAAATCTCTGAGCGATGCTGCTTGTTCATGAAGACTTGTGCTGCAGGATCCAGCAACTTCATCCAGGATTAGGAATATAATTAAGGTTTTTTTTTTAAAAAAAAGGGGGGGGGGAAGAAGAAGGAAAAAGAGAAAAGAAACCAACAAGCCAACCAAAAGCCCGCGCGCACACGCACGAGATGGGAAGGAGCAGGGGAGGGGGCGAGGAGGAGCAGGGAGCGGGGTTTCTCTCTCTCTCTCTCTCTCTCTTTCTCTTTCCCTCCACCTTGTTTTCCCCATTATTTTTAAAAAAAAAAACTTAATTAAATTCGTCTCGCCGGTAGATTCAGCCACACACTACCAAAAACAATTCCATGG
>NW_027187391.1:9649525-9756785 GCF_028583685.1 Petaurus breviceps papuanus
CTCTCTCTCTCTCTCTCTCTCTCTCTCTCTCTCTCTCTCTCTCTCACTCTCTCTCTTTCTCAGAGTCTACTTTTCTACCAGGCGAGTGAGTGCTGGACTGGGAGGGTGAGCCTTGGTGCAGTCTGGCTGCTGCTGCTGCTGCTGTTGGTGCTGCTGCTGCCGCCACCGGGCTGCCGGGCTGCAGGGCTGCTGCCTGGCCCGCTTCAGTTCCCGAGCAGAAGGCCCTGCTAATCTGGGAGTTGCTGCTGTCAGTTGCCACAGGCAAGGAAAATCAGAGACCCAATCGGCTTCAGCACTGGTAGCTTTTACTGGAGTGGAGCCTTTACTGTTTATGTTTCCTCATTTCAGGAGTGACGTCAAAGGGTTTAGTTTTTCCTCGGCATGTGCTATTAATTTTAAAGTACTGTACTATGGGAAGAATTTGGGACAATGATTAGTCAGGATCCCCCACACACCAAGGAGTCCAGGAAACCTTTGACAAGTTCAGGTTCAAACCATACATGCATACATACAGACAGAAAAACTCAGAGATAGGCAAATAGGCAGAAACAAAAATATAGATACAGAAGATAAATATATACATATATATGCATACATATACATAGAGACAGAAAAACTCAGATAGGCAAATAGCAGAAACAGAATTATAGATACATACATATGCATATGTATAGAGAGATAGTTATACAGAGACAGAAAAAGGCAGACAGCAATAGACAAAAACAAAAATATGTGTATATATGCATATATATAGAGAATTATAGATATACAGAGACAGAGACAGAAAAAGGCAGACAGATAATGATAGGCGAATAGGCAGAAACAGAAATATAAATACATATATAGAGTTATAGATATATACATATACACACATACATAGTGACAGAAAAAGAGATAGGCAAATAGAAACAGAAATATATGTGTGTGCATATACATGTACACACACAGAGAAAACTAAAATATAGAGATAAGCAGAAATAGAAATATAGATATACCAACATGTATGTCAATATATCTATATTTCTCTATCTATTATCTATCTAGCTTTTCAATGACTTTTAAGGTACAGACTGAGATGGAGGTGAAAGCAACAATTAAAAGACCCTAAAAGGAACAGCATCCTAATTTATATTTATTACATGGATATGCATCTAGACATATAGACACTTCACTACTATTGCTCATCTTCCCTTTGTTTTCTTCCCTAAATAAAGGGGATTATTTCAGAGAGGAACCCCCTGACAAGCAGAGAGAGAGAGTCTCAGAGTCAGGAAGTCAGAGGTTCAAGCCCTACAACTGATTCTACTTGCTTTGTCACTGAGGAAGTTATTGAACCTCTCTGTGAACCTAGGCAACTCTGTTAAGATAGTATGTTGCTGGACACTCAAAGATGCATATTGGTAGAGGGTGTATTTTTCAGTGGGACTTCCTTACACTAATCACTAATGGAATCACAAGTCCAGACCAAACCCCCCCCCCCCCCCCAATTAATCTTTCTTACCACAAAGTCACCATGAGGCAGTGAAGTGTATTGGGTTTGTAGTCAGAGTCTCTGGGTTTAAATCTGTTGAGGCTATGTATAAGCTGTGTGACTTTAGGGAAGTCACTTGACTTCTTTGGGGTAAATTTCAACTGTAAAATGAAGAAATTGAGCTAGATGACCTTTGAGGTCCTTTCCAATTAAAAAAAGCTATGAATTGTGCAAACCAGCTGAGGGTCCACATTACCTGGAGTGAAAATAGGAAACAGAGAATATTTTTAGGTTCTGGACCTTATGTCTGTTCTGTCTTTTACTCATGTCTTGGAAGGGACAGTAACTTTTGCATTCAGGAGATAGTGGAGGGTAGAAAGACCTGGTGTGCTATTAATCCATGGGGTCAAGAAGAGTCTGTCATGACTGAACACCTGAACAATAATAATGGCATTATACCAGCTAGGTGACTTTTGTTATTCGGGGCATTTTAGCAATTTCTCCAATTATCCTATTACTCATGTTGTATTAGCTTCGTAAAGATATTCCACAATAGGCATATAATCCTCTCTTCAGGCCCTCCTCTTCTCCTCAGTTCCTTCTTCATAACATATATGTCTTGCAAGCCACCACTCTTAAGACATTTTCTTCTCTTTCTAATTCAATAGTCTTTTTATTTTTACCAGAAATAAAGGAGAAAATTATATTCCTTGCTGTAACTTGTTAGGTTCTGGACAAGAGGTGCATCAAATTATTCACAGATATCTACCTACTTTTAAAATGTGCTCAAAAGGATTATTGCTACTACCATAGCACTGTGGCTAAGGTTTTGATTCCTAATCAGGGAAAACTGAGATGACCATAGAATTCCCTTTTGACACATTTTTCCTTGTGCAGCACCCAAGTGCTCAGTGCCCTGATTTCCTAGGACCCCAACTGTGGTATTCTACTCCAGGTCTACCCGCTCATAAAGGGCAGAATGTTAACAGCCAAACATATCTGTCAAACCTTTCAGTCAACAAAATTTCCTTGTCTCTTGTCCCATTCCCTTGAGGTCATGCTTTCTTCCTTTAACATAACAACTAGGTTTGTGATATGCTGATCCTCGCCAAAATGTTAATGGCTGATATTTTCATGACTCTATTCCTTCCTATGATGTATATTGCAAGATGTCTACTTTTTCTCATCCTTCAGATTCTTTTCCACTTCCTTTCATGAATCTTCCATAGAGGATTTACTCAACACACCAGAATTTTTCTTCTAGCTTTTTAAACATCATTCTTCCTCACCCCCACCTACCCTCCAGTACCAGAACAGTCTTGGACTACCCATCTGTTTTCCATCCTTCTCACTACCTGACTGGCCCACCTTTTTATCATGATGCATTTTATGAATAATGGACCTTGCATCACTTACCTCTAAGTTATTATTGAAAATATAAAACAGCCTATTTATGCCTGCCATATATCTCTTCATCACCCTTTCAGTCACCTATAATTTTGATTTTTTAGAGGTTATAGTGTTCATTATTTACATCCATTACAGTATCACAGAGAGAATATTGGTATTAAAAATATGGAGTTTTGTGGCAGTGAACAACTTGAAATTGTTGAAAGGGTTGTGTAATTTCTTGCATGCAACCTAGCCCATTCTCTTCCTCCTCCTGTATAATTCTGAGCTTGGCTTATTGTTCATCTGTAGTGCCTAAGGAATATGTCCTGATGAACTAAAGGAGTGTCTACCCAATCAGTTGTATGCCATAGATTGGCCAACAGGCAATTTATTTTTTCTTCTAAGTGCGCTGTTGGACCAATCACTTCTGATGGGTAATGTTTGTATTAAGGAGGGTTTATGGCATTGTATGGTAGAATCATACCTGGAATTGACCTTAGAATCTATCCAGGGGCAGCTAGTGGCACAGTGAATAAAGCACCAGCCCTGGAGTCAGGAGGACCTGAGTTCAAATCCTGCCTCAGACATTAAACACAAAAACTAGCTGTGTGACCTCGAGCAAGTCACTTAACCCTAAATTACCCTCCAAAAAGAAAAAAAAAAGTCTATCCAGTTCAATTCTCCCATTTTGTAAATGAGCAAAGTTAGGCCCAGGTAGGTTAAGTGATTTACCCAAAGTGGCAGAGATGGGATTTCCACTGAGACCACCTGACTCCAAATCTACCACTTTTTCTATAGAGACATTCTTCCTCTCACTGCAGAGGAACAAGATCATACCAAAGACACCGCCATTTAAAGAGAACCCCTCCTGTACTTATTTGGGCTGTGTAGGATATCTTCAATAACAATGGAAGACACTTTTGGAAAGGATATGTCCCCTGTTCCATGCTTCTCTTGATAATGTTGATCAGAGGATTATTAAACAAAGTTTTTCCTGTAGACGTCTATCACATAATCTTATGTCATCTTAGTATATACATTGGAGGGGTAATGCTGGAAGAAATCCTCCAAATCCTCTAATGCTAGAAGAATTCCTCTACTGAATCAAGTACTTTCTGGAATAAAAAATAATTTCAGTGAGATCTTGAATTCTCTATTCTTTTGGTTGAGTGTTTGTAAAGATGCAGTCTATTATAGAAAACTATCTATATATTCCCTTCTCACATTTTTACCAAACAAACCTTCTCTGACTTGTGTAGGTTATTCTTACAAAATTTTATAGAGGAAAGAAAATAGGCCAATGTATTGATTGTCACTTGTATCTTCTTGATCATCTTCTATTTTGTAAGGGCTCATAATGCTATATGCATTTTCCAGTTCAATATTTTTTATCTCTAAATATCTGGAAAATTGATCCCTCAAAGTTTTCAAAATTTGGTTGTCACCATCACAGATCTCTTTAGTGTGAATTTGATCTTTTCTGTCTTCTCTTCCTGGTTTCATCTTCTTAAGAAGCATTTCAACTTCCCTATAGAAAATTATAGAAAGACTAGCAACTCTATTCATACCTCTTTGTGTCCTTCCAGTTCCATTTAAAAATGTTCTTGGTGTGATGGTTTAGTATGTTAAACTTATAGTAGATTCATTTTCCCTTCCACTCCTTTTTGCTGTTTTGTGAGTTGCTACTGCTTATAATCTTCCACCACTGCCCTCCATTTTGTGTTCTCAATTACCCTTGCCTTTGGCTTTCATGTCTCCCAGTTTGGCAAGGAGATTCAGTATTTCCTGAATGAGTTGTTTTCTGAATTCCTTTGCCTTCATTGCAGTCATACTTTGTATCAGTTAAACTGTAAGAAATGTTCATAGTCTGTACCAATGTCTTTGATTTTATCCAACTCCCATTTTTGATGTTAGCAGCCTGTTTGAATAAATCATGTTAGAACTTTGGTAATTTAACAATGTCTGCTTCTCATCTTAATCTTTTTTTTTTTTTGTTCTAATTTGGTATTATGGCTTGTATTCTTACAAGTGTGACTGCACATACTTGACTGATTCTGATAATGGGTTGTTTCATTTTTGGGGAAGTAATGTTCTAACAATTTTGACTTCTTCCTCTTCCTCTTCTTCTTCTCCCCCATCTCATCCAGGTTATTCATCCAATACTGATCAACATGGAAGCATTAACCTGCTCAATTTTTTCTACCTAGAGTCCTCAGGCTACCTGATAATCTTCTTCCCTCAGAGATTTACCTTGTTTGTGTTGGATTTAGTATGAACATCCAATCAATTTTAACTTTATGGGACCCAGAACTCCTAAACTCAAACTAATTAACAGTTTCAACTTCTCCTAGGAGCACAGATTATAGCTCTGCACCATCATGCCCAGCTATCTCTTCTTACACACAGATATTAAGTTTGGGAGTAGTTTATAATTTTTTGATAACTTTTTCTAATCTTAAAGAATGATTTCTAATGCAGTTTTCCATTGTCATCTTTTGTGCCTACCTTTGATCAGAAGTCACTGAGTATTGTCAAAGTCCTCTTAGAATTTTCTGCTAATAAGTAATTTTTTATTTTCCTAATGGTTTTGTTTGTTTTGCTTATTTTCATCAAGAAAATGAGAATAATTTAAAAAAACAAAAGAAGGTAAAATGAGACTTCCTTATTGCTTCTGGACACATGATGGGAACAATTTTTCTAAATCTTTTCATTTTTTCTATAGGAAAAGACTGTGTGTCATGCCTCCATTTAGATGTAACTATATCATGTTTTCTAGTTTTATTTATAGTAAGAACACTAATATTGTTGTTCACTCAGAAGCATATTAGTCAATTGTATGTACTCATATTTTAGAGTACATTGCTAAATCATTGTTTACAAAGCCCAAAACTATGATTCTTAGAGCCTTCTTCTCCCTTTTACATATTTTTTTTTGTCCTAATGAAAGAAATGGAAGGGAAATATACAGGATTGGGGATCATTTGGGATTTTTCTTTGTTTTATAGAAACATTACATAGCCGACAACCTACTGGTAAGGAGCCTCTCTGTTTTTATCTAGTTCTGGCTCTTGGACATCAGATATAGTCAGATACCAGGTCTGTGCTCAGTCTTTCCAATCCAGTAGCACCTGACAAAACTTGTGCTTGACTGGAATAGAGCTCAAGGACTCAGAGTAGTCAACTCCCCAATAAATAAGGCTCCACAGTAGGCTTCTTGAGGCAATGTCATGGTATGGCAGAGAGAACAATGATTCTGGAGTCAGAGGACCTCATTCAAAGTCTACCTCTGATGTTTATTACCCCTCTGAGTTTGGTCATATCATTTTCCCCAGTTCTCAGTTTCCTCATCTGTAAAATGAGGGAGGTGGACTAGATAGCTTCAGAGGTTCCTTGTAACTCTAGCTCTAACATGTTATGTTTAATAGCTGATAATGCTTAAATATTCCCTATCTTAGGGTCTATCTCATTTGAACAGAGAACTCCCAGACACATAATGCCTTATCCTATAAGATTTACACTTCTGCAGTTAGAATTTGAGACAATTTGGTGAATGGATGGAAATATTTGGAGCACCTTCTGGAATATTTCAAATCGTACCATGTGGGTAGCTGACACTGTTTAGTTGGTAATCTTAACCATCTTTTATATTGTAGTTTGAATCTCCAAAAGCTGAAGTGACCCCAAGACATAAATGCTGCAGCAAGGATGCTATGTGCTGCAGTAGCACTATTCTCTCTCTCTCTGTCTGTCTCTCTGTCTCTCTCTGTCCTTCCCTCCCTCCCTCTCTCTCTCCCTCCCCCCTCTGTCTCTCTGTCTCTTTCTCTGTCTCTCTCTTTCACATTCTTATTGATTTCAACACATGTTATTTATATCAATTTATTAGGTTCCATCAAAGAGCACATTATATACAAAGTCTACTTCAGTTAGACTTTAAAAATTTATTGTATTTTATTTTTAATTTA
The DNA here is from genome assembly GCF_028583685.1 of Petaurus breviceps papuanus. NCBI lineage: Eukaryota > Metazoa > Chordata > Mammalia > Diprotodontia > Petauridae > Petaurus > Petaurus breviceps. Next base: position 9,656,351 of record NW_027187391.1, read on the forward strand.
TGGAATGAAAGGAGCATTCCATAACACAGTATAATAGAAAAATGCACATGAAACCACAAATCTGTTAGTACAACTTGCTATTCCTTTTTAATATATAATAAAGTTATCATGTACATTTCTTTTTTCCTTTTTTTCTTCCCTCTCTACCCCAGTCCTAAAATGGCTACCATTAGACATAAATATGTGTATATACATATATATACACACATTATATATACATATTTGTATAATGTGTATATATGTAAAATCATTATATACATACTTCTATTTATCAGCTCTTTCTTCGGATGCAGACAGCATCTTTTTCATACATCCATTTTAGTTAATCTGGGTATTTATAACAGTCAAAATTACTTATTCACTCAATGTTGTTCTTAAAACAGTTTTATTGCTACTGTATACTGTTCTCTTCATTCTGCTTGTTTTGCTCTTTATTTCATGCAAGTCTATTCATGTTTTTTTTTTCAGATCATCACGTTCATCATTTAAAAAAAATTCACATTAATCATGTTGTAAAGAAGAATTAGAAACAATGGGAGGAAGCATGAGCAAGAAGAAAAAAAAACGAGCAAATAGTTGGCTTTGATATGCATTCAGACTCCACAGTTCTTTTTCTGGATGTGGATAGCATTTTCCATCATGAGTCTTCTGGAGTTTTCTTAGATCCTTGCATTGCTTAGAAGAGTTAAATCTATCAAAGTTAGTCATTGCACAATGTTGTTGTTATTGTGCACAATGTTCTCCTGGTTCTGCTCACTCCACCCAGCATCAGCTCACGTAAATCTTTCCAGATGTTTCTGTAGTCCACCTGCTCATCATTTCTTATAGCACAGTAATATTCTATCACAATCATATACCACAACTTGTTCAACCACTCCCCAATTGATGGGTATCCCTGCAGTTTCCAGTTCTGTGTCACAAAAAGAGCTGCTATAAATATTTTAGAATGCATAGGTTCTTTTCCTTTTCCCCAATCAGCTTTGGAAATAAACCTAGTAATGGTATTGCTGGGTCAAAGGGTATAGGCAGTTTAATAACTCTTTGGGCACAGTTCCAGATTGCTCTCCAAAACAGTTGAATCAGTTCACAATTCTACAAACAATGAATTAATGTCCCAATTTTTCCACATCCTCTCCAACATTTTTTTTTGCTTCTCCCTCCTATCATTTTAGACTTTCTAAAGTTGTAAGAGATAGTCAGTTTGAAGAGACATAATTAATCATGTGTCTCTGATATATCTGAAGAAAATGAAAGAGGCAATGAACAGAGCAAAAATCAACCCAAGGGACAGGGCCTTAGGAAAGTGCCTTTTTTCCCCTCTCTAACAGCAGCTAGTGATTAGACAGAAAAATTAGTAATAATGAAGAGAGGAGGGATGAAAGGAAAGACTCTTTCCCCTGGAGACATTATTTTTCAATTAGGAAATTTTGTGAATTATGAAATTTTTGTTTGTGAGCAAGGAATTTAATTTTCATTATGAGAACCTAAATAATACCAAATCTGGACTCTCTTTGTATCAGGTGATGAAAGCCAGATGCATCAATGAGTGGATGATAAGGATTCTAAGAGCCCCATTATATTCATAAAGGAAGAGTTCATAGAATCATATATTTAGAGCTGGAAAGGACCATGGGAGGCATCTGGTCAAATCCTTGATTTTAATGATGAGGAAATAAACTTAGTTTATTATTAAATTAGTTTATTTATTAAATATTTTATTATCAATAATTTGTTAATTATTATTAATAATTTAATTATTAATTACTAATAAAATGATTAATTAGTTTATTTATTAAATAAACTTCAGTTTTTTGGTTTATCAAGTTGTGACTTGCCAAAGATCATAATGTAATGTTATATAATATGCAAATCATTTGTATCTACAAAAGTAAAAGACAAAAACGATGGATGGATTTTAAAAGCAATGGAAATAGCAAAATTCCAATCTAACTGTCCTACTAAAATATCCACTAATTATCTATTTGTAATTCATCATTTATTTGTAAAATTTATCCTATGATCCCAAAATTTGGGGTTAACATAAGATTGCAGGAAAGGACTATAGTATATCGAGTGCCTATCTAGTCCTGGACTTGGAATGAGGAAGATACAAGTTCAAATCCTGACTCAGATGCTTACTAGTTATGTGACTCTTGGCAATTTACTTACCTCTCAGGTTAGGCATCAATTTCCTCATCTGTAAAGTGGGGGGTTTGAACTTGAGGGGCTTTAAGTTCCTTTCCATCTGTGATCTGCTACACTGAGGAGGCCAAAATAATTTAGAAACTACTTTACCCAGCAGACATCTCCCCCTAACCTTGCCAAACAGGATAACATGAAATCTTTCATGGGGAAAATAGTCTAAAATTGAACAGAATCTTATAAAATAGTGGTAAGTCTTGTAGAGAAAAGTAATGAACTAAGCAAATGCATTTAAAGATAATTTTGAGTAAAGGACCAAAAACAGCTTAAAAATTTAAGAGATATTTATATATTTCTATCTCAAATATTCTTTTTTCCACCCAGCAATGATACTTGTCATTTTGTGTGGGGTTACCATCACAGACCAGTTCCCATAGGAAGCCTATTTCTCTTCTCTCCTTTCTCAAATTAGTTTGTATTTACTTATCTGTGTGTACACTGTATCACTGTGTTGAATATTTAATTTAATGTAATCAAAATCATTCATTTTTATTTCATAATGTTCTCTATCTCTACTTTGGTCATGAATTCTAATCCCTTTCTCCATAGATCTGATATGTAAACTATTCCTTGCTCTCCTAGTTTGCTTATAGTATCACCCTTTATATCTAAATCATGTACCCATTTTAACTTTATCTTGGAATAGGGTGTAAAATGTTAGTCTGTGCCTCATTTCTGTCATATTATTTTCCAGTTTTCCCGGGAGTTTTTGTTAAATAGTGAGTTCTTATCCCAGAATCTGGAGTCTTTGGACTTATCAAACAGTAGAATACTGTAGTCATTGACTACCGTGTCTTACACACCTAATTTATTCCACTAATCCACCTTTCTCTTTCTTAGCCAGTACAAAGTAGTTTTGATAATTTTGGTTTAATTTGAAATCTGGTATGGCTAGGTCAACTTCTCTTGCATTTCTTTTCATTAATTTCTTGATATTCTGGACCGTTTGTTCTTCCAGATGAATTTTGTTGTTATTTTTTCTAGCTCTATAAAATATTTTTTGGTAGTTTGGTATGGCACTGAATAAGTAAATTGCTTTAGGTAGAATTGTCATTTTTATTATATTAGCCTATCTTACCCATGAGCAACTGATATTTCCCCAATTTTAGATATGACTTTTTTTGTGTGTGAAAAGTGTTCTGTAATTGTGTTCATATAGTTTTAGAGTTTGTTTTTTACAGATAGATTCCCAAATATTTTATAATGTCTATAGTAACTTTAGTTGTAATTTCTCTATTTCTTGCTGTTGAGTTTGTTAGTAATATGTAGAAATGCTGATGATTTATGTGGCTTTATTTCATATCCTGCAACTTTGCTAAATTTGTTTATTATTTCAAGTAATTTTTTACTTAATTCTCTAGTATTCTCTAAGTATATCATATCATCTACAAAGAGTGATAGTTTCTTTGTGTATTCTAATTCCTTTAATATTTTTTTCATCTCTTATTGCTAAAGCTAATATTTCTAGTACAATATTGTGGTGATAATGGACATCCTAGTTTCACCCCTGATCCTATTAGAAATGCTTCTAACATTTCTACTACTTATAATGCTTGCTGAGGGTGTTAGATAGATGCTACCTATCATTTTAAGGAAGACTCCACTTATTCCTATGCTCTCTAGTGTTTTTCATAGGAATGGGTGTTGTTTTTGTCAAAACCTTTTTTCTTCATCTATTGAGGTAATCATATAATTTCTGTTAGTTTTGTTGTTGGTATGGTCAATTATGCTGATAGTTTTTCTAATATTGCACTCCTGGTATAAATCCTACCTGATCATAATGTATTATCCTGGAGATAATTTGCTGGAATCTCTTAGCTAATATTTTATTTAAAATTTTTGCATCTATATTCATTAGGGAAATTGGTCTATAATTTTCTTTCTCTGTTTTGACTCTTTCCAGTTTAGATATAAGGATCATATGTATATCATAAAAAATAATTTGGTAGCACTCCTTTTTTGCCTATTTTCCCAAATAGTTTATATAGTATTGGAATTAATTGTTCTTTAAATATTTGATAGAATTCACTTGTAAATCCATCTGGCCCTGGCAATTTTTTCTTAGGGAGTTCATTTGATGGCTTGTTCAATTTCTTTTTCTGGAAAGGGCTTAAGTATTTTATCTCCTCGTCTGTTAATCTGGGCAATTTATATTTTTGTAAATATTCATCCATCTCATTAAGATTGTCAAATTTATTGTCATACAGTTGGGCAAAATAGCTTCTAATTATTGTTTTAATTTCCTCTTCATTGGTGCCGAGTTCTCTCTTTTCATTTTTGATAATGGTGATTTGGTTTTCTTCTTTCTTTTTTTAAATCAAATTAACCAAAGGTTTGTCTATTTTATTGTTTTTCCCCATAAAACCAGCTCTTAGTTTTATTTATTAGCTTAATAGTTTTCTTAATTTTAATTTTAGTAATATTTCTTTTGGTTTTCATAATTTCTAATTTGATATTTAATTGGGGGTTTTAAAATTTGTTCTAGAATAATGTTTTTAAATATTTCAAATAAAAATATGTAAGGTTACAAAGGAAATCAGTTATATTGAAATATAGTCATCAATATGTATAGTACATATGTGCACATATACATACATATATTTATATGTTTATAAATACATGTATCTATATTTTTATTTTTATCAAGGATTTCATGTTATTCTTCCTTCTTATCTGTTTAAGATGAGAATGGCTTGTGACAAACACAGTCCTTACTTTAAATAGCTGGTATATATAAGTGATAATTTTTTTTTATCTTCTTGACATTTGTCAATTGTTTAATTCAGTTGATTCATCAGAACTTTAGGAGTTTAAATTATATAATGGATGAACCCAATTTTTTTTTGCTGAGGAACCCAGGTCAAGAACCCCTGGTACAGAGGAAATAGTACTGGGATACTGGAGACCTGAGTTCTCCCTAATGGGTCATGGGAATATCATACTCAGTCATGAGCCAGTGATTGAAAATACAAAACTACTTTGCAAGGAAATTATGCCATCCTGAAACCTAGTGCATATGATCTACAGTTAGATAATTTACAATTCAATTCAATGATCATTTTTCAAGTGCATTTAAAAAGCCAGAAACTGTACTAGTCTTTGGGGCTACAAAGACAAAAGAAAAGTCTCTGCCTTCAAGGCATTCACATTCCACTTTGGGACTATAACATTTACATATATAATTCAATAAAAGTTCATTTGAAGAGGGAGAAGGCTGTTAAGTGTTAAGGGTTAGGGGAAGTCTTCTTGGCTGAGGTGGCACCATAGCTTGCTGCTGCTGTTTGTCCTTTATTCTTGAAGAGGACCATGACATTTGAGAGGTGATACCATGACATGGCACCACAGGAGAGTCTTGAAGGAAGAAAAAGATTCTAGAAAGCAGAGAAAGTAAGGGTTTGAAGACACATATGATGGTGGACAGAACTGGGAGATGGAAATTTCAGTCCAGATTACAGCCAGTCATCCTGTTTGGCTGGAACAGAGAGTGCACTATTCTTGGCCTCAAGCTTGACTCAGTTTAGCACAACATTCAAGCTTTTACCACTTTTTCTCTGTGTGTTTCCTAGTTCCAACCTTATTTCTAACCCCAATCTAAGCCAAGGTCCTCTTTCTTACCTCCCCTGTCTGGTTTTTCCAGTTTTCTTACTCTCAAGTTGGGGCTGGACTGCACCCCGGGCAGCTCATGGCCTAAGTGGTAACAGTTGGCCTCTCACTCACAGAAGTCTCAGGGACTAGTCATCTCCTTCCTTTAGCACATCCTCTCCTGCAACCCTATCAATTTCTTTCTGTAGACTCTCCTTTTCAAGTTGAAGAATACTGAGCTTGGAATTATAGTACCTGAGTTTGTAACAGAACTTTAGGAGTTTAAATTATGTAATGGATGAACCCAATTGTGCTGAGGAACCCAAGTCAAGAACCCCTGTATCTTCTAAGCTCTACACTTGTCCTCTGTGTGACCTTGGGGATTTAATCTCTCTAGGTTTCAGTTTCCTCATCTGTAAAGTGAAGGGGTTGGGTTATATGGCTTGTAAGTTTTTTCCAACTTTAGATTTCTGATTTCATGGTCTTAACTGACTTGCCTCTAGTCAGTTTGCATCTTCTTTCTTGCTGCCTACTGTGGTTTTTTCACCCTTGATCGAATCATTATGCTTCCTGAATGTTGGTTTTTCTCAGCTACAATGATCATTGACAGTGATTCAAATCAATAAACATTTATTAAGTACATACTATATTCCAGGAACTATGCTAAATTCTGGGGATACAAATAACAAGAAAGACAATCCCTGCCCTCAAGGAGTTTATAATCTAACAGGGAAAGACAACACACAAAAGAAAGCTGAAAAATTTGGGTGGGGGGAGGGGTGGGAGAGCCGAGCATGATACAAAAGCCCAAAGGAATGTAGTAGGTAGAAGAGAAATGAATTATTGGTTCTAATCCTGGCTCAACTTCATTGTGAAACTTTGGACAAGACACTTCAACTTTGTGGGCCTCAGGTCCCTTTTTTGTTAAACGAGGAACCAACCTCATCTCATAGCTGAGATTCTTTCCAGCGCTAACATTTTATGAATTCTATAGTTCTAGCAGTAGATTCTAGATAGCGGCGTCTTGATGGTGCAGAGCACCCATCACAGAGCTGTAAGTCTGGGGTCAGGAAGACTAATCTGTGTGAGCTCAAATCTGGCCTCAGACATTGGCTAGGTAACATCAGGCAGGTCCCTCCACCCTGTTTGCCTCAGTTTCCTCATCTGTCAAATAAGCTGGAGAAGGAAATGGCAAATCCCTCCAATATCTTGGCCAAGAGAACCCCAGATGGGGTCATGTAGAGTTGGGCATGACTGGGCCACAAAGTACCTTTTTTCTACATCTCTTCTCCGTTCTTGGTCACTGGCCAGTATGGATGTTCAATCAAGCAAATGACAAGCACTTATTAAGTACTTACTGTGTTCTAGGCACTATGATGACTGAATCCCTAGAGATAAAATAATTATTGACCTTAAGAAGGGAGGAAATTGTAGATTCAACATATGTAGAAATAGGTATATAAAGGAGTTGATCTTTGACTTCTCAGAAACAAATCACAGAAAAGGCCAAACAAATCACAAACAGGGTAAAGAGGAGCAGAGGAAGTAGGAGTGGTTAAACAATTTTACCACTGATGGGTGTGCTAGGGCTTGCTCAAATAAACTCTAAAGCCAATTGTTAAATTTTCAGTGTGAGCAGTTATGACTCAAGAATCAGTAAACATTGGGCTTGATTTATTGTTTTGTTGATTGCCTAGACTTTAAAAAGCAATGCAGAAAATGTATTAGTGAAGATTAAATTTAAAAGCATGATCTGAGTACATTTTTATTTTTCACACAGCCATTTGTTAAACATTTACTAGCACATTCCTGTCAGCACCCTGCTCCACCACTGCCGCTGCCTCACTGACTCATTGCCTACATGGGTAGCCTGGTATACATACTCTCTCTCTCTCCCTCCCTCCCTCCCTCCCTCCCTCCCTCCCTCTCCCTCCCTCCCTCCCTAATTAGAGACAGCACCCTGGCAAAACACCTCAGAGTTACATCTTCCTCTCTCTTCTCTGGGGATACTCCTCTCACAGTTACTTCCTCCCAATAGTATGCCCAAACTAGCAAAAGACTATACTTTATAAATGCTACTTTTTTTTTTTTTTTGCTTTTTGGAGGGGGGAAGGCAAGGCAATTGGGATCAAGTGACTTGTCCAAGGTCACACAGCTAGTAAGTGTTAAGTGTCTGAGGCCAAATTTGAATTCAGGTCCTCCTGACTCCAGGGCTGGTGCTCTGTTCACTGTGCCATCTAGTAGCCCCAATGCTACTCTTAATAAAGAAAAAGTAAACCTTTTCAGACAAAGTAAGATAAATAAATTTCCAAATGCTCAGAAGGAAACATTTCAGGCTTCCCTAAGGGAGCTCAAACAGAGAAAAGGGGATACAGTATTATCACCTTAAGATCTGTAGTCCAGAAAATGATTTTTAGCAATACATCATCTATCCTCAAACTCCTCATGTCTGATGAGTCAAAAGAATCTTGCTGGCTTCCAGAATACTGAGCTTTATCTTTTATTTTATTGCTTCTGTCACCATTTCCATGGTCTCAGCTTCATATGACCTTTTACTCTCTTACCTTCTCTAGTTCATGAAGAGTTTTCTACACGACTTCTAAATTAGCTAGTTTTTATGCTGCATTTTTCTCTGTGTATGCATATATGTTTTTACTTATGCATATATATGCATAAACACATGTATGTATGAATATATCTATATCTTCATCTATATCTATACCTATACCTCTATCTCTATGTATATCTGTATATATACATATATATGTATATCTATATATATATGTATATCTATGTATATCTACACCTACATCTCTATCTCCTCTATCTACACCTGTATCTATATCTTTATCTACATCTATCTTTATCTCTGTATCTATTTCCTTTCAATGCAATTTCATTTTCAGGCTGTGGTTACTTTTGGGAAATAGGGATCTAGGTGGGAGAGCCCTATTTACAACTTAGTAACTAAGGTGTAGAGAGAATTGTTTAAGGCTAAGAGACCAAAGAAGCAAGGCTAACAAGTATCAGAAGCAGGATTAGAATTCAGGTCTTTCTGACTCCAAGTCTACAACAGTATCTATTACACCATGCTAATATGATACATTGTATTTCACCACTGGTAAAAGCCACTCTGCCTTCCTCAGGGTAAGTACTCAGTAAATAAGGAATGAATATTTTTCTCAATACTTTGCCATGAGGACTCCTCAATTCTCTTGTAAAGTTAGAAAATAGAGGTAGACCTTTCCAGCTGAAGGGAATTGTAAATCAAGTTGAGTTGTCCTTGTAGACCAGGAGTCAAATTTCTGTGAATGAGAAATTTCTGTTGAAATGAGAAATTTATGAAAAATATTTCACTGTCCTGACTCATATTCTCACCTTTCTTTTCCTTCTTCATTTTTCCTTTTTCTTTTTTCTTCATTAATTTTTTAAATTAAATACAACACCAAACATCAATACAAATAATTGTTGTTGTTGAGTTGTTTTAGTTAAGTTTGACTCTTCATGACCCTATTTGGGGTTTTCTTGGCAAAGGTACTAGAGTGGTTTGCAATCTCCTTCACCAGTTCATTGTACACATGAGGAACTGAGGCAAACAGGAGTAAGTGACTTGCCCAGGGTCACACAGCTAGTAAGTGTCAGGCCAGATTTGAATAAGATGAGTCTTGTTGACTTCCAACCCAGAGCTCTATCCACTGTACTGCCTAATTAAACTTGCTTAATAACTTTTGATATTCAAAAAAATTAATCCCATCGCATAAAGTATCAGAATATTTTTTTCAAGGATTCCTCATCCACTCAACTTAATTTGCTTTATATTGTTGTATTGTTCTATTCTTTTGGTTCCATCTTTTTTGTTTTGCATTATTTTCATGAAGGTCATTCCAGATTTCTTTGCCTTTTTAAGACTTGTCCATTTTAATTTAATTAGAGTATTGCATTATATTAGTGTATTGCAATTTAGATATTACTTTATTAGTAGATGTGTAGGTTGTTCTGTTGTTTTTATTTAATTGCATATAGTTCTATACTGAAATTCTTTGAACAGAGAGCTCTTTTTTGTTTTTGATAATATTGTCAGGAAGTATGATCAATATGTGAGATTAGTGGATGAAAGGACATGTTTATTTCTTGTAAATTTAATTTATACTGCTAGATCATTCTCCAAAAATATAATGTATATACTATTGTGCTCTAAGAAATGAGGAGGATAGTTTTAGAGAAACCTGGAAAGACTTTTATGAACTGATTGAATCTGTATGAACAGAGTGAATAAAGCAGAATCAGTAAAACAATTTATGTAACAACAATACTGCAAAGACAAACAACTCAGAAAAGCATAGGAACTCTAACAAATGTAATGCTCAACTATGATTCCAGACAACTAATAATGAAAAAAGTGATCCATTTCCTCATAGAGAAGTGATCGACTCTGGGTCAAAATTGAATTAAAAAAAAAAGGTCAGCATGTAAATTTGTTTTGCTTGAATACATATGTTTGTTACAGTGTTTTTGTTTTTGTCTTTTGCTTTTTTGCTTTCTCAGTGTGGGGAAGTAAGAGAGAGATACAACTGACTTTTGTTTGAAAAAAAATTAATTAAAATATAAAATAAAAAGATTTCCCAAGTGCAATTCCACCAATAATGAAAAAGCAGACTTGTTTCTCCATGTTGCCACTAGCAATGAATTTTATTACTTTTAATTATTTTTGTCAATTTGATAAGTGTACCTTATTCCAACTATCTCTACTTGTGGTAAAAATTATGCCACCTTTTTTTTTTAGCACCTAAAGCAAGGTGCTAAATCATTATTTTTCCCATGACATGTTGACTGTTTCATGTTCTCAAGGGACAACTGAAAATGCTGCAGAATATCAAGAGGCATAGGACACACTCTTTTGGTGTCGTACCTTGAATTTTAATGTTATATTTTTGGATGTTAAAGCTTCTTCTGAGGAAAATTCATACATTAAAGAAAAATGATGGCTAGTATATATTTTTGCTCACTATTTGTTTCTAAGTTTTGTAATACCTATTCAACCTTATTGATTTTTGATCCCATTTAGAAATTGGGGGTTTAAGTTGGGAATTAAAAGGGTCTTCCCCTTTAATAAAAACAGTGCTGTTCATGTTGAGAGATGGCATCACCTACAACTGATTGGTGGAAAAAGCTAAAAAAAAAACAAAAACCCAACAGGCTAGAGATGGTTATCAGAGGCATTGTAGAGTGGTAATTGAAAGAACTGGGTTTGAGTTTGGACTCTAACACTTAGCTTCATGACTCTGGGCAAATCATCAGGCCTCAGTCTCTTCACTGATAACATGAAGATAATAATACTTAAACTCTCTAGCTCATGGAGTTACTGTGAGGAAAGTTTGTGTTCTGGTTAGAATTTAGTCAGTGCCTCATTCCATGTCCATGCTTCCTACTTGGGTCAATTCAATTCAATAAATATTTATTAAGCACCTTCAATGTTCCAGGCACTGCTAAATGCTGGCATTACAATTAAGAAGGTACAGTCCCTCTTTTAATGAGCTTGCATTTGAATGGGAGAAGACAATCTACAAAAGGAAGCTGAAAAGAAGGGTGTACAGGGTTATATGGAAGGGTAACAGGGGTTATATGGTGGGGTGAGAGTGTCTTTTTGTGGAGTCAAAGTCAAGCAGAGTAACTGATAGTAAGTGATCCACCTAGGGGTGGGAAGCATTGTTGAAATAATAATATTCTTTAAACATTATTCTGAATATCTTATCCCTTCTCTATTGAAGAACCATTAATGGCTCCCTGTCTTAGGCTGTCATACTCCTGGACCTAGTGTCCAAGATTCTCCATTTATTACCTTATTACAATGTATCTATTCAATATCTTCTCTTGTTACTTTATGTTAGGCAAATTGGTCTTCTTGCCATCCTTTGCATAACTACTGCCCAATGTGCTTTTTGCCCACCATGTTCTTCACCACCTTCAAGTCCTGGCTCCCTGGTTTAGGAAGCCTTCCCAGAATGTTCCTATACCAATTTCATGACTCCTTTATTGCATATAATAATATTCCATATTCCCTTCCTCTCACTTACATATTTAATTCACACTCTATCATTTTTTAGTTGCTGATAATGTTTTATAATTATTCTTATACAATTTTGTGTGTTCATTTGATAGTGAATTCCTTAGACGTAGGAATTCTTAAGTTTCTTTTTAAATTCCATCCTTTCTTTCCCCAGTTCCTTCTTTTCTGCCTCTTTTGTCCTTCATAACCCTCCCCCCTTCTACAAACCACACAGAGTAGGTGCCCAATGAATATTTGTTATGTTATAGTTCTTTATATCCTGTTCTTTCATTTTAGATTCTGTTGAAAAGGAACAAACTCTTAAATGTAATAAAAATCACACCAAGAATGTCCTGAGAAGATTGCCTGTATTTTCACTCACCACTGTCTGAACTCATTCACAGACATCAAGGTTCTCAGAATGAATCTGCTGATTTATGTGATTTTTCTGAATCTGCAATTCCTACAAAATTCACATTGAATTGTGCCCCCTCCCACCCTTTTCCTCTTTAATCACAAGAGGAAAGAGCATCCTGTTTGTAACAGAAAAGGGGAAGCAATGAGGAGAAGGGTATTTAGGTATAAAAATGGGTGAGTTTGCAAGTCCCAGTAAGTCAAGATTATATAAATGAGGCAATGAGCTGGGCTATACACCTGTGTAGAAATTGGCAGAATTCCCAACTTGTGACTGGTCATAGGGAATTGAAACCAAACTGTGCTATGCCAAAGCAGTAGTAGTAGTAACCCTCAGCATTTGGAGATGAAAGCTGAAAGTAGTATCCAGACTTAACAGCTCCAGAGCTCAAAGAAATTCTGTCACCTTCACCCTGAGTGAGGCATAAACCAGTCTCTGGGCTTACATTTGCTTCAAGGGTTTTTCTATGTTTGGTCTAAAAGAAATAATTATAGTTTATGTTTCTATACTCTCCGGTTTACAGGAATACAAATACATTCTTTTCAACCCCTCCCTCTCCTCTCAGCTTATTTACTAAAAAGGGATAATGTCTTTTGTGCCTTTTAAAGGGGCAGAAAGCTAATCTGCAATCTTTTTATCTTCACTGTCCTTAATCATGCAATAAGAATTTTGGCAGCTCCCCTGCTTTGATTTTATATTTATCAGACACATGGGCACACATAAGAATTCAAAGGAGCTCGGAAGCTATCAACATAAGCATTGATTGCTTTGTGCTGGTAGCCATGAGGGCAGATACCTGTCTCTTCCTCCTTTCTCTCTGAGATGAATATAAAATAACGTGGGGTTAGTAACAAGATTCCACATTTAGGTTGGGAATGAAGGGATTTTGAGCTATTCTCCTTAGTCAGTGGTGGAAAACACAGTGTCAACACAACCCTAGCAGTTCAAACCTTGATGATATATACTCAACTGTGCCTGCCACCCTTCCTTCACATAGAGGGTACAATGTGATATCTTACAACTTCTCTTTCCCAGAAATCTCAATGCCAAGTTAAAAAAAAAAGTCACCAAGTTGTGAATTCTGGGATACATCTATCCATTTCAGTTGTCTGACTTCTCTATAGCAATGCTCACAGCTTGAAGATCTGGGAGCCAAAACACCTCACAACCACCAAAGAACACAGTCCAGAGGGGGAAAGGTAGGGCAATTGAGGTTAAGTGACTTGGCCAAGGTCACATGGCTAGTTTTGTGTTGTGTCTAATGCTAGATTTGAACTCAGGTCCTCCTGACTCCAGGGTCAGTGCTCTATTCACAGCACCACCCACCCATCCCTTGGGCAGATTTCTACATGATTTAAGGAGCTTTCCTTGACCTTGAATCTCACTAACAAAAAGCGATTGCATAATTGTCTATAGTAGTTTTTCCTCATTATAGAATTATAGATTTATAGCTAGGACTTGAGAAGATCATTTAGTTCTGCCTCCTCATTTGCAAAAATGAGGAAACTGGTATCTTGGATAATTTAAGTGACTCAAATAGATGGCAGAAGATCTTGGATTTGAACCTTGTTCCTCTAACCTCTAGTCCATACTTCTTTCCACTTTATCATGTTGTTTCTAATGATTGTATTCAGAAACACTCCTCTTTAATCTTTTTTTAATATTTCTCAACTTTCCTAAAATATAATAAACATGATGCAGATGTTTGTGATGGAGGTTTCTTATTTGGTTCATTTTGTGTTTTGTTTTCTAGTGTTTGACTCTCTGATCCTTTTTCTCTGCTTTCCATCTTCAGTTGTAACCACACCATTTTCATATGTCCTCTGGGCCATTGATCTTCAAGAGATCATGCTTTCTGAGTTGGTTTATCTGTTCAGTTTTGGAACTCATAGGAACCAAATTTCTGGGAACTGTTGTCCTGACTAGTGAATGTGTTAGTAGAAAGATTCACATGGTTCACAATTTTCTAGCCAGTCTCAGCTATGCTTCATATTCTACCCTAACCATCTCCTTACCATCTAGCCTGTGTATAAACTTCCCTCCCCCCATATGTTTTCTGACTTTGGAACTTCAGTCAAATCAATACTGTCATTGCTACTAATCAACTCCATCTGCTATGGCTCCATTCAACATTCTTATGACTTCCTAAACAAAAAGAAAAAGGAAATGAAACAAACAAACAAACAAAAAACCCAGAGCAACCATTAACAAAAACCCTCCATTTCCACAGTTACCCCATACACCCTTTTATTAGAAGGTAAACTGGTTAAGGAAAAGGAGATTTAGCATGGTTCTGAGAACATAGTAAGCATTTAACAAATACTTTTAAATTCATTCATACATTTATTGAGAAGAGGAACGTAGAGAGTAAGAGTAGGAATTAAGAGCAAAGAGATCATATCACCTTCCCAGGGAAATTTATTGAAGACAATTGCTCAGTGCCTCAATGTTAAAAATAATTCTCTCATGACTTTCTGACAGGCCTAAGTAATTTGGATCAGATTGACACAAAAGAAAAGTGTTGAAGATATTCATTATCTAGACAACACAAAATGCTTCATGGAGGAGAATACATACAGATAATGAAATAGCCCTAACACCAAATAGCTCTCAGCCTGATAGCTTGTGGTAACTGATCTCAAGAATATGGACTATCCTCTTCAAAATGGTATAGCAAATAGATTTAGTGCTATAGGATAGTTGAAATAAGTATCATTAGCTGACATTCTCATCTGCTCTTGCACCAAAGGCCTAAATTTCATAATATTTAATTCAGTTTTGCAAGAAACATAAAATCTCTACTCCCATCCTCTACCTTCATCAAAACAAAAACAAAATCTTGCACAAGAGGTAAATGAGTGAAAAAAAAAGTCATATTCCTTAACTATCAATCAGCATCTCTGGTTAGTCACCCTGAGGGAAGAACAAGGCTATTGGTTAGGCAACCTAATTAATGCGTCACTTTATAAATTGTCTAACCCAGAAAAAAAATAATTAACTCAACTACATGTGCATGTGTAAGAGTGAGGAGATGATAGAGCCAGTTCAGACCAAACTGGAGAGTTAATAGTTAATTTTCAGTATGAGCAATTACACCTTGGAAATTTGCAAACACTACAAATCAGGGCTTGATTTTTTTTGTTGTTGATTGTCTAGATTTAAGAAAGTGAAGGATAAAATGTTAATATTGCAGATTAAACTTAAAAGTATGCCAGACAGACCTTTTCCCCCCAGATAACTGGTTGTTACACATTTACCAGCACACTCTTGAGTAGGAATCATTGAAGTATTCCAAGTTGTGGCTTGCTAGATGTTAGCTCCAGCTCTGCTAACTAGCCACACAACCTTGGGAAAATCACTCTAAATGAGTGATGAATGAGTGATTTTAATGAACAAGCATTATGTCTTTTATATTCAGTGGACTGGATTATGTCTTAACTTTGTGCCTTGTGGAGTTTTGGTGAGAAAAATAGAGGGATAACATATGTAAAAATTCTTGAAAAAGTCAAAATGATTCTACAAATGAGACACTAAGGATAGAAAAGAAATGATATATTTAGTACAGGCATCCCACAGTAAATAGATGTTCTATCTGAGCCAAGTGATGGTGACTTGGGGGAAATGATCTTGAAAAATCTTATCTGAAATGTAAAAGGGATAGTGACTGGACCTATATTTCATTAGTATTGGAAATTCACAAATGAGAAAACTTCCTTTATTAATGCAGATTGGTACCTTCTCTGTAACTTGTAGTCTTATAGGGTGACCTAGGGCACTGAGAGATCAAGTAACCTACTGAGGATGACATACAGTATATAGGTTCATGGGTTTATAGATTTATCTTTGGAAAGGACATTACAGTACATCAAATCTATCCAAATCCATCATTTTGGAGATGAAGAAATGGAGGCCCAAAGAGTTTAAATGACCTTCTTGGGGTTAATAGGAAGCTAGGAAGTAAGACATAGCTCTTCCTGGTCAAAAGGTTATATGTTTACTGTCATGCTCTGCCTAAAACAAGATGTGACATTGCTATTCCAAACTGCTCATATTTTTGGGGGGAGTCTTTATTAATTTGTTTACTTTTAGTTTACAGGATTCAATTCCACAATTCCTTGAGTTTCAAATTTTCTCCTCCTGCCCCCTCCCCCATGGTGGCATACAATCAAGTATAGGATCTGCAAATAGTTTCACATTAGACATTAGTCAGGTTATAAAGAAGGATTGTAACAGATGAAATGAACAATGTGAAAGAGGAAACAAAACCAAACAAGAAAAAGACAGAGAGCAGGTAGTTTGCTTCAATGTACGTTAAAACTCTGTTCTTTCTCTGAATATAGACATCTCTCTCCATCATGAGTCTTTTGGAGTTGACTTATAATTCTGCGTTGCTAGGAAGAGTCTAGTCTATCAAAGTTGGTCATCACACATATGTTGTGTCTGTAATTGTGTACAAATTTCTCCTGGTTCTGCTCTTCTCACTCAGCATAAGTTTGTATAAGCCTCTCCAGGTAAATATGAAGTCTATCTGCTCCTCATTTCTTATAGCACAATAGTATTCCATTACATTCATATACCGCGACTTGTTTAGCCATTCCCCAATTGATGGGCACCCCCTTAATTTCCAATTCTTTGCCACCACAAAAAGAGATGCTATAAATATTTTTGTGCATATGGCTCTTCCTCCCACTTCTATGATCTCTTTGGGATATAACCCTAGAAGTGGTATTGCTGAGTTAAAGGGTATGAAATTACTCATAGCCCTTTGGGCATAGTTCCAGATTGCTCTCCAGAATGGTTGAATCAGTCCACAACTCCAGCAACAATGCATTAGTGTTCCAATTTTTCCATATCCTCTCAGGCATTTGTCATGTTCCTGTTTTGTCATCTTAGCCAATCTGATGAGATTGTGGTACCTCAGACTTGTTTTGATTTGCATTTCTCTAATCAATAGTGATTTAGTACACTGCTCATATTTTTTAACTTCTCCCATTCTTCTAGTCCATGTTGGTAAAGTCAGACAACACTCTAGTAATATTATTTTGGATAGTTCTTTTTTGGGTGAAGAACTCTGGTTTCACATAAGTCCCTAGGCAACAATGAAATGTCTATTATGTATGCATTGAGAAACTTGAAAATAATAGACATAAAACAAATAATAAGCACTTTAAATGTTCAAAGAAACAACATTCCCCAATTATATATGAAGGAGAAAAAGATACAACTGGCCAAGAAGCCAAACATTTAAAATTGGCAGGACTCAAGGGATAAAGAAACACATTCTGCAGTAGTTTCCAGTCCCAATTGATGATTTTGATGCTGTCAGCATCTTGGGAGCACAACAGCACATTTATTGCAAAAGTTCTTTGGAACATAGTAATGGCAAGACTTTCTGAAGGTTGGCCAGTCACAGAATGTTAAGAAGTACTAGCCAAAAGAGAGGATAATGGTTGAATGTCAAAGCGATAGCCCATAATGAATCTTCAAATAATGTTAGTATTTTAGATGAAGGCTTACCAATAAACCTGCTGTAGGTATATTCTAAATAATATATGATATATAACATGTTATACATTATATTTTATGATGATAAACCATGCTATAGCATAATACATATCTATATGCCTCCCCTATCTTAGTCAAGCCACTCCTAGCCCATTCAGTTAGAGTTCTATAAGTAAATACTTAAATATATCAGAGGAGTTCCCATTTAAATGATCTCTATGATAAAAAGGGAAGAGAAAAATTATATATATGTATATAGTTTATATATAGTTAAGTTTTTTTTTTCTAATTTCTAACTGTTGTCAACTAATACTTAATTTAATCCCATTTCTCTCCTCATCTTTAATAGAACTAAGATTTCTTGAATCTCTTTTTGTCCTTGTCTTTGGACTAGTAGGGATAGAAAAAACAACAGGTTAACAAAAATTTAAACAAAAGATAATTAAGATGTGATGAGAGTGTGTATGTGTGTGTGTATTTCCTCAATTCCCTTATTTTTATTTATTATTTACATATTTTATTATTATAATAATTATATAGAATATTATTTATATATTATTTTTATATTGTTAGAGTATGTTATGCTATATTATATCTGATATATATGTATACATATGTTATTTAGAAGAGTATATCTACAATGAGTTTATTGATTATATATTAAATATATCTATATCTATCTGACATATATATCATAGTGGATTGTAAACTCTATGAAAACAGAACTATGTCTTCTTCCTTGAATCCCCCAAAACACAGAACAAAACCTCTACTGAATATAACAGAGGCCCAATAAATATCAGTTGAGTTGAGTCCATGTTAGATGGACCCAGTGATGTAGAAAGAGCACAGGATTTGGAGTCAGAAGACCTGGATTTAAATCTCAGCTCTATTTCTTCCTGCTTATGTGCTTCCTTTTTGTTTATTCTTCTTGTCCTGAATTCTGCTGACTTCTCCAATTTAAGACCATTGCTACAAACTTCAGCTGCCTCAGGTCCACTTTGTGAATTGTGGCTTGACTCTATGCCCTTTGGAAATCCCTTACTCTCTATTGCTATATAAACAGTAGTTATTGTTATTATCATTATTGTTAATTTTTACAGGACAGGACAGTTATGCATATATGTGTAATTAAGTATTTTTCATATTAATTTTCAACTGTTGTCAATTACTATTTAATTTAATTCTGCTTCTCTCTTCACTTTAGTACAACTAAATCATCTTGTATTTCTCTTTGGTTTTGTCTTTGGACCAACAAGGATAAAAAAATATTGGTTAGCAGAAAATGCAACACAACATAAGTAAGAAGTAAAGAAAATGTGTGTGTGTGTGTGTGTGCGCGTGTGTACATGTGTGTCTCCTCAGGTAACTTCTATTTGATCTTCTTTCACACACAGCAGTAAATAAATACTTATCTTTTATATTAATGTAAAATAACCCTTTCCTCAGAACATGAAATTTTAAAATAAATTTATATGTAACATTACAATGTTTTACAACATAATGATAGTGACTTCTCCTTAGATTCTCCAGATCTAGTAATAAAAGTGTTTTATATGCCTGATGACAATTGCCCAGTACTTTTCTCTGGGGTTGACAAATAATGAATAAGTTCATATGGTCCAGTTTAGATAAGTAGATCAAGGATTCCTCTGATCATACCTTCTATTATTGCCTTCTCTAATCCTGTATCAGACTGTGTGTAGATTCTGTAGCAGCATAAACCAAGGCCCTAGAACAACAAGGCATCAGTGAACCCCACTTACTTGTTGAATCCCTCTCCCCTAGGGGAGATGAGAATGACACCTGGTAATGATCAAGAGTCTATAACAAGGGGCGGCCAGGTAGCACAGCTAGTAAGAGCACCGGCTCCAGTGTTGGGATGACCTGGGGATCGAATCCAGGCCCTGGGGTTAGTTGGTTTGAGAGACTGCTTCCACCCTAGCCACAGGTACTTTTACCCAGGGAGTTGAATGTCTGACCTGGGGAAGATCTAGGGAACCAGAATGCCAGACCCACCTGTGCTTCTAAAAGCAGTAGGGGTGAGAGGAAGCCAGCACACACCCAGCGAGAGCAAAAGCAGAGGGGCAGAAAGCCCCTGGCTGTGGGCACTTATAGGAAGCTAGAGGTCTTGATTTGAGTTCAAGGTCCAGAGGGGAGAACTGAAGAGGATTCAGAGGCCAGAGGCAGCATTGCCCCATACCCCAAGACTAGAAGTGATTATAAAAATTAAATTATTGGAGGCAGCTATGTGGCACAGTGAATAGAGCACTGGCCCTGGAGTCAGGAGGACTTGTGTTCAAATTTGACTTCAGACACTTGACACATTTACTAACCATGTGACCTTGGGCAAGTCACTTAACCCCAATTGTGCTGCCTTTCCCCCTCCAAAAAGGAAAAAAAAATATTACAAAAAAATTCACAGGCAAAGGACAAAGAATCCAACCATAGAGAGCTGCTATGGGAATAGAGAAGACTGGGGTTTGTCTTCAGAGGAGGATGCTGAAACAAAGAAACCCTCTTCTACTCCAAAGAGGAATGTCAAATGGTCCCCTGCCCAAAAATAATTCATTGAGGAGCTTAAAAAAACTTTAAAAATCAAATGAGAGAGATGTAGGAAAAACCAAAAAAGAAAAATAAGAATAATACAAGAAAAACAAGAAGATTATGACAAGAAATTCAACTAATTAGAAAAGAACATCCATAATCTTAAGGAAGAAAATGACTCCTTGAAAATCAAAATTGGGCAAAGGGAAGCCAGCAAAGTTATAAGAGACAAATAAATTAAAAAAAAATAAAGAATGAAAAAATAGATGAGAATGTGAAACATCTCATAAGAAAAACAATGGATCTAGAGAACAGATCAAGAAGAGGAAACATAAGAATAATTAGACTACCTGAAAGTTCTGACTATAAAAAGAATCAAAACAATAATATAATAGATAATTAATGAAAATTATCCTGAAGCATTAGAACAAGCGGGGAAGGTAGAAAAAGAAAAAAAATCCACCAATCACCACCTGAAAGAGATTCTATGTGGAAAACTCACAGAAATATCATACTTAAGTTCCTAAACCCCCAGATCAAGGACAAAATATTATGAGCCACAAGAAAAAAAATACATATGATGGTACCACAATTAGAATCACACAAGATCTAACACTGGCAACACTAAAAGACTGCAGGTCTTGGAACACTATATATCAAAGAGCAGAAGAAGTGGGCCTCCAGCTGAAAATATCATACCCAGCAAAACTAAGCATTATTCTGAATGGAAAAAAAAAATGGACATTTGATCAACTGTCAGACTTTCAAGACTCTGTTAAAAAAAACAACAAAAAAACACCCTGAAATCAATAGAACAATTGACATAAAAGAGCCAAGAGAAATATAAGGTACATACCAGTGACCAATTATAAGGAACTAAATAAGGATATAATGTTTACCTTATATGCATGGAAAATGTAAAACCTATACCTAAGATTGTTACTAGTAATTAGGAGCCTTATAAGAAAAATTAGGGTAGACCTGAGCATGAGATGACTTCAAAAAGAAAAACCATTCAAGAACAGCTAAAAGAGTTATGATCTTATACAAATGACAGGTGCAAGAGGAAGAACCAATATGGAGGAATTAGACGGAGCAGGGGGACTGTTAGACTCCATGCTCAATTGTAGCCTTGGGGTGGCAGGTAGGGAGTAAGAAGGAGGAAAAAAGAACAAAATAAAAAGTTTGCAGAGAACAAAAGAAAAGCTACAAGAAAGGAAAGAAAAGATGGACAGCTTTCAACATAATGTACAGTATTTAATATAAAGGCCTTCTTGAAATGATAAGTTATTGCTATATATTTTGAATCCTCTTCTATGTTCTGCTGTGAGCATGCCATGTTTTTTTTCTATTTTCTTTTATAATGAAGTTTTTCTTTTATATTCATTACTTAAACCTATAATGTTTCTTTTTCTTTCATCATTATGTATTTAAGTTTTAGTATTTTCTAAAATAAAAATAAATTTTAAAAAAGCTATGTCAGAAGCATCAGGAAGATCAAAGAAGGGATAAAACCACTGTTGAGGGTGAAAAGTACAATGATAAGAAGGTACAAATATGCAAATGTTATTGTGGTTCTCCTTTCTCTGAAAAAGAGAATGATCTTTGGACAAGCACAGATAGAGCCAAACTGGTTAACAGGGAATTTAAGATCTATTTACATTGATTTTGATGGACAATTAAGTAGCACAATTGGATGTGTTGGACTTAGAGCCCCTAAGATATGACTTTAGATCCTGCCTCAGCCATGTCTCTCTGAGGAAATCATTTAAACTCTCTCAGTCTCAGTTTCCTCACCTATAAAACAGGGCTAATAAAACATCTCTCTCTTTCTATCTCCCTCTCTCCCCCTGTCTCCCCCCCTCCTCCTTCCCTCCCTATGTGTGTGTGTATTGCACTTTGCAGATTTAAAGTGCTATGCAAATGTCAGATGTTTGCTGTTATTATTATAAGGAAGAAGTAAAGAGAGTGCCTGAGTGAACTGTGTCCCATAATATTGAAAAAACTTGTGGATATGATTATTGAAGCCCCATTGATCTTTGAAAAACCACAGAGAACAGGACAGGCATCACCAAATTAAATGAAGATTAATGTTGTCCTGACTTTTTCTTTTAAATCAGGGGAGGTAACAAAGAGGGAATATTCTTCAAACTCTAGAATAGTGAATTTGAATTTGATTTCTGGAAAAACTGTAGAATGTTAATTTTTTTTATTATCATCTCATTCATCTCATTATCTATGAGGTTCAGACAGAAACTATCCTGGGACAAGTTGCTATTCTACTGTCGTATTTATATTTAATTTTATGTCCTTTATATTATATATATTTAATGTCCTATGGACTATTGAACAGATAGATAAAACAACTACCTTTTGTGACTGTTAATAAAAGCATTAGACTAGAAATTTCCTTGTCTGCAGGTTCAATGAAAACATAGTTGGTGTGACTCCATTAGCAGATGGGACACCAGAGATGACACAAGCCCCATCTCGTTTCCACATGATATTGATATCCTCTGCTATGTTTCTAACCTGAAAGCATTTTGTTCTGTATTTGCCATAGCAAGAGTTATTAAAACTTTGTTCTTATGTTTTTTGAATCAATTTCACATCTAGGAGTGGTGTGCAACTGTCTAATCTTTGATAACGGTCTAGTTACAGTATGGTGTGTTGGTTGAATTTTCTGGGATATTTTGAGGCCAATATTTATGGCATGAGGTTTTGTCATCTCTCAGTACCTAAAAGATAGTGAATGTCTGATATATATATTTCTACCTATCAGATCATGGTAGTTTACATATTTGATAGGTGCTTAATAGTGACAGCCTGCAGGGTGGGATTGCACAGTCACTAGTGTTTTCTTGAATAATCTGCATTCACTGTGTCTAGGGTACTTATGTATAACACTTCTTTAATTTCTGGTGGCAATGACCTGGTCTTGAATTGCCATCAAAAAACACCTCCATTTCCACAAACACAAATAAATCAACCATTTCATTGGGGTTTCTTTGTTAACATGTTGTTGGATTAGTTCGTGCAGATGTCACCTATGGAATACCTTTAGATTCAGTTCTTGGAACTGAGCCGTTTCCTAAGATTTATCTATTTATCTGGAGATAAACCACTTCTGGTTGCAAGCTGCAAATCGAATAGCATGTATATGTGATTAGCTTTAACTACTGCTAAGTAAAAAGATGTCAGTTTTCTGTATTTCTGTACTTAAAAAAAAACTTGTTTATCATGTATTCTAAGATTGTCTTAATTTTCTTCCTCCTTTTTGGTAAGGATGCATTAGGGTGATTACTAGTATTGTATTGGTTTACTTTCTGGATCTATTATGGTGCATTTTACAGTTCTGAAAGTAGACATTGAATGGTATTGCTTAGGTGTTAATGGCTTTAAAGGTGTACTTGCCATTCAGCTTTGATTTATGGATGCCAATAAGTCAATATAGGGCATCTCAAAAGAAACATGAGATATACAAATTTAGAGACAACTTTACTCTAAATGTTCATATGGACTATTTGTGTCCGACCTGTGGAAGAGCCTTTTGAACTTGAAGTGGTCTGATCAGCCACAGTCAGATACAATGTACCTAGACCCTAATATATTGATGTTATTTTGGTTCTCTTCAAGAACAAAGGACAAATAACCAACCAACCAATAGGGTATACCAAAAATTTCAGTGTGGTTTTAAGCCTTAATAACTCCAGAAGTACAAATACTACAAACTTTTTAAAATGTGAAAGGTTAATTATCTAAAATTTTAAAATATTGATGTTATAAAATTCGGCATGATTACTATTTGTGCCGTATTTCAGTCTGCTTGATTTTTTTTAACTTTGTAAAAAAATTAATTACTTGCTGCTCTGTGACTGAAACAATTTCAGTGGTAATCCTAGATTTAAGATCATCCAAATAATGATGCATACATGATGATTTTTACTTGACACCCCTCCCCCAGAAAAACATCTAATGGTGATGGCAGACAATGGAGATGGCCAAGTAAAGGTCCTCCTCTACCAGACCAACAACCTGAGAAGGTGTCATCCAGAAACTGTCTCACGCACAAAATAAATGATGAAAGGGTGTCTCATGTTGTTAAAGTTAAAACAAAATATTATTCAAACTTCACAAAACACAAAGGAAATATAAACACATTTTCAAATGATGTCTTTTGTAAGTTTATAACATTTATACTTCTGAAGTTATTAAACCTTAAAACTACACTGAGACTTTTCAGACACCCTGTATCTTCATCTATAATCTTCTCTTTGATGTATAATTTTTATACTTTATCTGTCTTGCCTGGAGGAAGATAATACATTTATAGGTATCACTTTTATTCACTGGTTCAATGTGACCTACAGACTCAAGCTTTAAGACTTCAGTCTACCATAATAATGATAAGAACTATTTTCATATCACAAATTAGACCTGGAAAGGGAAAGGAGTTAGATAGTATCTGGTCCAGAGCCCCAATTTTGCAGAATAGGAAACTGAGAGCTAATGAGAATAATAATTTTCCCATAATTAAGATAAATAAGAAGCAAATACAGGATGTGAACATAGATTCTCTAACTTCAGATTAAGTGCCCTTTCACCAGACCACAGATATTTTATAGGCATTTAAGAAGGGAAGTGGTGAATTTTAATAGTATTTTATCAATAACAAATCACATTGTACTCTCCTCATTTCCTTTTTTGGCAATCTTACTTAACTAGTAAAAGAGAGGAATGCTTTTAGTTGTGTATAGAATGTGCCAGGTTTAGAAGGTTGTGCCAGGTTTAACAGGGATACTGGCACCCCATGCAGTGAGTATTACCATCAGTTCTCCCCTTTATATGCTCCTTATCCTCCAGGAAGCAAAGTACTTCATAGGGTGTGAGGGTACCACACCCTTGTAGTCATGCCCATAGGAATACCACAGACCTACCATATCCATATTTCAAAAAGGCGTTCCACAAAATTTCCCCATAAATGAGGTGGTGAAATATGAATTAGAAGATAAAACATTAGGTGGATTTGGAACATGATGAATG
This sequence comes from Petaurus breviceps papuanus, assembly GCF_028583685.1. Classification (NCBI taxonomy): domain Eukaryota; kingdom Metazoa; phylum Chordata; class Mammalia; order Diprotodontia; family Petauridae; genus Petaurus; species Petaurus breviceps. Next base: position 9,681,691 of record NW_027187391.1, read on the forward strand.
ATTTAAATCAATAGAGTGATGACAAATCAATCAATTTCAAGGTACAGTACAGTTAGACAAAAACCCATGTAAAAAGAAGATCTATACTTAGTGAATTACAATCGCAATATATATAGTTTGTTGTTGTTATTGTTTTAAAGTAATGTGACCTTAGGCTACCTTGATAGAAGCAGACCATCTGGAACAATAGTTCTCTTGTCCTATATACTGGTCAGATCACATCTGTCCAACAGTGATGAAAGAAACAATGATGATTAGCAACTGAAATTTAGCCAGAAAGCGCCATGTTGTATGTTGGGGTTTGTATTTCTTTACATTTTCTGAGCAGACTATAACATATTCCAAATAAGCAATTATATGGGAGAAGTGGCATGAAGGATATCATCAGAGAAATGTAAAAATGGAAAAAAAAGATAGACTGGATACATAATGAGAATGAGAGAAGTCAGTTCTGTATGGGTTTTCCTGTAATGCCAGGGGATAATGAGAGAAAGCACACTTCAGTCCCTTCCATTCCCTCCAAATTGGCAGCTTTATAGGAGGAGATGTAGAAGATTTTCACAAACTAGGCAAGCACAGATGGATTATAATCTGAGTCACTGGAGGGAATTTCCATTTCAGTGAAATCACAGATACATTGAAGTATTGGTATATTGGAGTATATAATCTGTAACTAGAAATTCAAAATAAATCAATGTTTATGCAATTTTAGTAAATATTTTTATGTGTGTGAACACTAATGACTGGGAAAATCAGCAAAGGCCTCAGGAAATAACACTAGAAGTGAGCTTTGAAGGCAGCTGGGGATTCCAATCAATCAGACAACAAGCATTTATTATCTACAAGTACTGTGCAAAGTGCTGGGGGTACAAAGGCAGGTAAAACACAGTTCCTACTCTCAAGGAGCTCACTTTATCATGGGTGAAACAGCAGGCAAACAATTAACTACAAAGATGTGTGTGTGTGTGTGTGTGTGTGTGTGTATGATAAATTGGAGACAATCAACAAAGGGGAAATATTAGAATTAACAAAAATAATAGCTGACATTTTTATAATGCCTACTACGTGCAGCACAAAGCACTTAATAATTATTGTCTCATTTGATCCTTCAAACAACCCTGGGAAGCAGGTGCTATTTTTACACCCATTTTATAGATAAGGAAATAAGGTAAGCAGAGGTTGTGACTTGTCCAGGGTCACACAGCTAGTAAAGGTGTGAGATTGGATTAGAACTCAGGTGTTTCTGATTCTGGGCACGGATGAGCTCTTCACTTTTGCCACCTAGGGATCCTGGGTTTCTTGTGAAAAGTGGAACTTTAGCTAAAACTTAAAGGAAGCCAGGGAAACCAGGGAGCAAAGAAGAGAAGGGAAAGAGTTTTAGAAGCATGGTGGACACGCAGTTGTGCAGATGAGGAGGCAGAGTATTTCAGAGTTAAGGAAATGACTGAGCAGAGACAAGGAACAGCAAAGAGGCTAGTTTGGACAGAACAGAGACTGAATGAAGGAGAGTAAAATAAGTATTTTGAGGCAGAACATGAAGGACTTTAAATATGAAACAGAGAAGCTTCTACTTTATCCTAGAAAGTGTTAGGGCTCCATTGAAATTTCTTGATTAGAGCAATTATGTGGTCAAAGTGATACCTGAGGAATGTCTCTCTGACAGGTAGGGGAAGCTGGACTGAAGAGGGAGAAACTGAGAGCAGGGAGATGCCCAGGGGGGTAATGTACAGGTCAGAGGTGATGGGGGCCTGAACTAAGGTGATGATACTAACGTATTTTTTCCCCACTACAATGCAGAAATGTACCATGCAGTCTGGCTTGTATTTTCTCCATCATTCTCCCTCCCTGTATAAATGGCCCATCCACTTCCTTGACTAGTTTTTATACCACTTTTTGCATGGAAGTCATTGTTGGTAAATTTCTATAGGATCTTGATGCGATTACATTTTTCTCCATTTCCAATCTCACTGTACTTTACCCTCCTTCCTGCACTCTGGGATCTAGCCATGCCAGTTTCTTGTCTGTTTCTCATTCTTGTGCTTTTGAAGTGGATGCCCCCATCCCCAAAGTCACTCTCTTCTAACACTTTACAGAATCTCTTTTTTTCCATCAAGGTGAAACTCAAGCACCACATGTTACCATGAAGTTCTTCCTGATCCCCCAAAATGCTAGTGCCCTTCCTCCTAAATTATCTTGAATTTAACTACGTTGCATTTATTTGTATTTATTATATTTATTCTGTGTATACTTATTTATGTACATCTTGTCTTCCATCTTAGAAGTGTCTTGAGAGTAGGGTTTATTTCATTCTTTATATTTATATCCCCAATGTCTACTCTAGCTCCTGTCACACTGTGATTGCTTATTTGGTTGGTTGTTATTGTTTGTCCTCAGAGGACCAAAATGACATCACTATGCTAGAGTCAAGTTTCAATGTGTCCAATTATGATTGATCAGACAAATACAAGCTTGGAATACTCTACCACAGGTTGGGCACAGATAATCTGTGGGAACATTTGGAGTGGACTCTCTAAATTTGTGCATCCTGCTTTTCCTGAGCTGTTTTAATTCTTCTTTGCTCATAGAGCACAGCACCTTCTCTGGTGAGGGCATGCCATGTTGAGTGGTCCTGTGCCAGTCTCTCCCATATTACACAATCAGTTCCAAAGTTCTTAAGAGAGACCTTGAGAGTGTCCTTGTATCACTTCTTCTGACCACCATGTGAATGCTCGCCCTGTGTGAGTTCTCCATAAAAGTTTTTTTGGCAAGCATACATTTTTTCATTCACACAATGTAGCCAGCCCATCAGAGCTGCACTCCCTGAAGCAGAGTTTGAATGCTTAGCAGTTTAGTTCGAGTAAGGACCTCAGTATCTGATACCTTATCCTGCTAGCTGATCTTCAGAATCTTCCTAAGACAATTCAAATGGAAGTGATTCAGTTTCCTGGCATGATGCTTGTATACTATCCAGATTTCACAGACATACAACAATGAGGTCAGTACCACAGCTCTGTAGACTTTCAGTTTGGTAGTCTAAATGTTTACTGACTCAACAGTTTTTTTTGGGGTGACTGATCATTGACATTTCAGGAAGCTAGGTAGCCCAGGACAGGATGCATGCCCCAGACTCATCTTCCTGAGTTTAAATCTGACATTAAACACCTACTAGCTGTGTGACTCTGGACTAATTACTTAACCCTGTTTGCCTCAGTTTCCTCTTCTGTAAAATGAGCTGGAGGACATGATAAACCACTCCAGTATCTTTGCCAAGAAAACCCCAAATGGGGTCATGAAAAGTCAGGCACAACTGAAAATGAATAAAAAACATTACTATTTCATATTTTCTTTTTCTTGAATACTCCCTAAAATGAATGTAAATCATTTTCACAAGGATTTTGTAGAGTATTGAGAAGGAATTAATCAGTCTACATAGAACAAGCTTTACAAATCCAAACTTCAGGGTTATACAGAAGTAACAGAGAGAGAAAAATAGTCAGTGTGCTTTAAATAGTGCATAAGTGAGACAGATACATTATGTACTCTATACAAATATTTGGTTACTAGAAGGGCGCACTCTATAATTAAGCAGAGATAGTTAATGAGGGTCCAGAAAATGTAGATGAAATATCCCCTTGAGAACCTGACTCCATTTGCTTAGTTTCTATTCTTACCAATCAACCTTATTCTTACAAATTCAATTTCCCAAGTGGCTTGTACCAAGAAAAAGATGTCATATATAGAAAATGCACATATTTCTTCACTAGAAAGGTATACTTCACACTGTAAACTATTAAGCTGATTTTCTGGTACAAATTAGTAGTGTCTTATGTGTTTGGCCAACACAAGCCAATTTTTCCAGGGTCTGACCACATTCTAGATGAACTGATTTTTGAGGTTCCAGATTTATAAAAGAGAGACCATGTAAAAACTGCCAATGTACCATATCCTATTGTAGGATCATAGGATAAGAACTTGACAGGAATGTAGAGGACATCTAATCCAACCTCTTCATTTTACAGGTGAGGAAACTGAGGCTCAGAGTGGTTTGCTCTTAGAGTTGTTGTTTAGTTGTTTTTCAGGTGTGCCGGACTCTAGGATTTGGAAAGCCTGTTTCATATAGGCTGATTAATTCCTCCTCAGTACTCTACAAAATCCTCATGAAAATGAAACACATTCATTTTAAGGTGTACTCCAGAAAAAGAAAATATGAATTGGTAATGTTGTTTAGTCATTTTTTCAGTTGTGATTGACACTTCATGATCCCGTCTGGGTATTTATTTTTTTTTGGCAAAGATACTGGAGTGCTTTGCCATTTGCTTCTCCAGATACTTTTACAGATGGGGAAACTGAGGCAAACAAGATTAAGTGACTTGCCCAGGGTCACACAACTAGTAAGTGTCTGAGGCCAAATTTGAACTTGGGAAGATGAGACTTCCTGATTCCAATCCCATTGTTCTATCCACTGTGCCACCTATTTGCCCACTTTTGGGGATCCATCCTGAATGCCCAACTCATTATCATTCACTATTTTATCTGTACTATCTAAAAAATGTCATTTCATTTCTTAATTGTAGACTACAGTGAAGAATCTAGCCCTTAATTTCCCCAACCTCTTATCCTTTAGTGGTAGTCTTTCATTTTTATGCCCACTCTGAATTTCCCTGAAACTTTTTTTATGACACAATATACTTTATTTATACTGTCTTGCCTATGACAAAATAAACATTTATTTTACAATGCATATGAACAAATAGACCAGAAAGGGGTGGTGATCAGGGAACCAGCTTTGGATTTAGGAAGACCTATTTTCAATTGCTATTTCTGACACATATTGATTATATGAACCTCAGGAAGTTACAACAGAAAAAAAAGATGGGTTTTAGAGTCAGATAACCTAGGCTTGAACACTAGCAATGCTATTTGCCACCTGTGTGACTTTGGAAAAGTCATTTCACCTCATGTACCTCAATTGGCTCATCTGTAAAATGGAGACAAGGTTGGAGCAGATGACTTCTGAGATACCTTCCAATTCTAAACTCTTTATATGCTTTAATTATTATTATTATTTTGCTTTTTTGGGGGGGCAATTGGGGTTAAGTGATTTGCCCAAGGTCACATGGATAGTTTTTTTGGTATGTTAAGTGTGTGAGGCCAGATCTGAACCCAGGTCCTCCTGACTACAGGGCCAGTGCTCTATTCACTGTGCCACCTAGCTGCCCTATATGCTTTAATTATATAATGACAGAGCTGGAACTAGTAATTTGTACAGCTGAGATAAGTAGTAGAGGGGCATATGATGGTCTTTTAAAGGGCTATGAAGCCCATCTTAGAAGAAGCTGCCAATACCATTACAGGATGGAGTGGAGAAGGAAGGAAATACTTCTGACAGAGGTTGTTGCTTTCTGCTGCTTCTAATGGGGATAGGGTAAGCAGCAGAAGTCAGGGAGGGCTCTGATAGCAACTCTAAATTCCCTGACTGTGACAAAGATCCATTTGCTGAACCCTAGTTGCTATCCTGTACAAACACATGACAATATTCTTAGCTTTAAAAGAGAAATTTTTCCACAGTTCACCAAAATTATATAAGAAGCAACCTCCAGCCTTTTACATGCCCCTGGAAAAGACTTGTTGCAACTGCTCTGCTACTAGGAAGGAATGAGATATTTGTTCATAGAAAAACATGCTGAGGAGGAGAAGAAAGAAAATAAACTTGTTCCAACAGGTTCACTTTCTCTGTTAAGATATTAACAACATGGTGCTGAAGTTAAAATTCATTATCTGAGACATTGTGACATGATTAAATTGGGACCAGAGTTCTGTAGCCCCCCATAGTATAATTTTAGATTTAATGATACCTGTTTTGGTCTTTTTATAACCTGTTGTTAATATTCTTTCTCTTTCTCCTTAATGCACAACCATAAAAATGTAGCTAACTCAGAAATTTAAATCTAAGTTCTTGCTTAGGGGAAGCTAGGTGAGTCGATAAAGCATTGGACCTGGAGTTAGGACAACCTGGGTTCAAACTCCAGCAGCAGACACTTTCTATCTGTGTGACTCTGGGCAAGTCACTTAACCTCTATTTACCCTGGAGAAGGAAATGGCAAAATATTCTAGTATCTTTACCAAGAAAATCCCATAGATGGTAGAGCCCCTACCAACAAAGAGTTGAACATGACTGAGCAGCAAAATTCTTGCTGACGCTTGACCATTTCAGTTTGTTGCTTTGTCATCTTTGATATATTTTCCTGGTACTATTTATTTATGTGACCTGAATGGCCTCTATCCAGATTACCCAATCCATAGATTTTAATCTCCTAGTTGTTTTTACAGATAAAAATTAATAGAGAATTAACAATGCTTGGCGTACTTTATAGCTGCCTGAAAAATCTTTAACTGATTTTTATTAAGAAAAAACAAATAATCAGGCTTTTGAGTAAATGGTCCATTTGATAGTGTTAGTTTCAATAAAATTTCCACTGATTTTTTACTGTTTCTAACTTTTTAATTTTTAATTAAAGGATTCCTTCCTTTGCCATCCCTTGCCTTCCCTTCCCTTTCCTTCCCTTTCCTTGCCTTCCTTTCCCTTCCCTTCCCTTGCCTTCCCTTCCCTTCCCTAGCCTTCCTTTCCCTGGCTTAAGACTGTTTGCTAAAAAAAACTTGATATTTCGCTGTCAGTCTAAACAGTAGAGTAGTGTCTTCAAACAGGAGAGTGGACAGGTCAGGAAGAAAAGTACTATTGCCCACCAGGTGAAATGTGGTTTAGACTGTTCCCTAAATAGATTTAATCTAGGTATATAGATTTGGCTAGTCAATGACTTGATTGCTAGGTTTCTCTAAATTTTTTTCCCCACTTTTCCTGTCCTTATCCATAAAGAATGTATACATTGGTGGAAGAATATGGACTATCATGTTTTGATTAGAATTGTTTTTGCCTTGTATTTAGCAAATGTTATGCTATTATTGGTCTTGCTTTTTTTCCTTCTCATTTAGTAAATGCTTTATGTTTAAGAGTTTATTGTATTATTATAACTGATTAATGTAAATAAAAGCACCCTGGTAGGGGCTCAGGAGCTACAGCTTTAAGTGTTAGTGAACATTTTTCTTATGCTAGGTTTAACTTTCTATCTTTGAAATTTTAGTTGTTGAAATGTGGTAGTCTTGAATAGTCCCTCTCCAACCCTGCCTCACTCCCTATGCCCTGTAAGAAATCCCCCAGATCGGATGGAATTGGGGTAGGTTTGGGTGAGTGAGCCATCCCATAAAGCTCAGGCTACATGTACAACGAGAGATTTCTGTTATTATATAAAATAAAATCTTTGTGGGGTTTTAGTAATTCAGAAAATGTTTCAACTATAGTTTTTTTTTAGTAAATCAAGGTTGCCATAGATAATAAGAGAAGTTTAAATGCACTGACTTTAGTTGCATCTGTGTACTCTGATAGAAATGTATTCTATTCTTTAGTTTACACAAAAGTATCCTTCCCGGTAAAAAAAAAATACTTACAAAAATTCAGAACTCTATAAAATTCATTGGTTTTTTTTTCCTTTGGGAAGTCAAATAGCCAATCAACAAACATTTATTAAGCACCTAGTATATGCTAGACTCTGAGCAAGGCAGTGGGAAAACAAAGACAAAAGTGAAACCATTCTTGTCCTCATGGAGCTTAAAATCCAGTAAGAGGAGACAACATGTATGTATATAGGTATATAAAGATGTATAGACAATCTATACAAAGTCATTTGGGGAAAAGGCATTAGCAACTCAGATCATCAAAAGTTTCATGTAGAAGATGGTGCTTGGACTGAGCCTTGAAGAAAGCAGAATTCTAACAGAAATGAAGGGGTGTAGGGAGATGGCATATTTAAGCTTGAGGCAAGAAAAAACTTCCAAATGAGTAGATTTGTCCAAAAGTGGAATTGACTGCCTTGGGGGATGTGTGGTTTTCATTCAATGGAGGTCTTCAAGACCAAGGTGGATGATCACATGGAGTATAGTGTAGGAGGTTTCTCCTCCAGATATTATTGGCCTAGAAGGCCTCTGAAGTAATGCTAACCTCTGAGATTCTGTGCTTCTACCTTCTATGTGCAAAATGACACCTTCAATGACCTTATCCTACTTTTAATTCAAAAAAATTAGGCACAGAAAAAAATTCACAATTTCATATAACCCTGTAAATTGCATTTTTAGACTCTTGCCACCAAATTGGCCACCACTGACAATGTTTCCACTGGCCTCTATGTGGTCCTTCCAGCTGTCAGAAACCAAGCAACTTTTCCATGAAAATAAAACACTTTCCAAAGAAAGTCCTCAGAAGTTCTAAAGCATCTGCAAGGAATATCCTAAATTGTTATTTTTTCCAAAGGTTCTAATGATTTCACAACCCTGATGGAGGATCCAAGTCATCTTGTCCCTAATTTGTTCTGGTGGGTTTTTGTTTGCTTTCACATAGAGCATTTTCTCAACTGGGTTCTTGAGTTCAAGTCTTTAAAGAGAGGCAAAAACATGTTCTTATTATGTACCAAAAGAGTGGTTACCACATAAGAACAAGATGTAATTGCTCAGTAGCATTTCCCTTCTGCAGAATCTAAAAGGCCAGCGCAATACCTGGGAGGTAACCAAATAATCAGACACCAGGGAAGAAAAATATTCAGTTGAAACAATGTCAAGGATATGGTATTCGTCATGCAAAGCAGGCGACATACAGGTGTTTAGAGGGCTTTCCACCCAACTGACACTGGTCATTTAGATGAGACACATCTGACAAAAATATTGTTTGGAAAAATGTAGCCACAAGTATGTTCTGGAGGAAAAAAAACTGTAGGAAATGTACACAAAGTGAGGAATGATTACTAGTTTGGAAAAGCAAACCTCTATGAAATTGTTCTGCATCTACAACAGAAATAAACACTGTCCCTTAACCCTGTTCCTTCCAACTCCCCTAGCAAACTCCCCACTCCTTTGATGATGTTTACACAATAACTACACGACCAAGTTGTTCACTCAGGAAAAAATCAAGCTGGTTATTTATATGGTAATCTATGTGGTTATTTACCATATAGGATCCCAGAAAGGATCCCCATGGAGATTTGATGGGATTTTTTATTTTTCAAACCATTGTGTTATCATTATGTGGACTCTGCCTTTGAGTCAACATCTAAGCATAGCCCATCCTACATGGAAAAAACACTGTGTTTTCCCCCCCTTTGGGTGGCTTTTTTGTTCAAATTATGTCAACATTGCCAAAAGTGCCTACATGTAAAGAGGAGGGGAAATGTCCCCTCAAAAGTCACAAATTGTTAATAGTTGTCTTTGCTCCTACCTGCAAAGGGGGGAAATTTCTTGAAATGTTGCTAACTTGGAGGCTTTGGGGATACACTCAATAATTACACAATTTTGCCCCCTTACTATGGGTGTACCCTAGGGCACTTTCCTGGTCCTTCTTCTCTCTATACATTCTCTCATTTGTTGATCTCAATTTCTCCAACGGGTTTAATTTTCATATCTATGCAGATGACTCTCAGATCTACATATCCTGACCTAATACCTAAGCTCTAGACCTGCATCACTAACTGCCCTTTTTGACATTTGGAACCATAAGTATTTAAAATTCATCAGATCTAAAACAGAATTCATAACTTTTTTCTCCTAAATCCACCCATTTTCTAAATTTCCTAATTACTATTGAGGGCACCATAATTCTTCCATTCAACCTCAGCATCATACTTGACCCCATAATCTTATTCACCCCACATCCAATCTTAGTTTTCCAAACATTTTCATTTCTATTTCCACAACATCACTTTCATATTTCCCTTTTGCTATACCCACACAGCCACCATCAGTCAATGAGGATATATAATATTTATTCTGTACTGGGTACTGCCCCAAGGCCTTGCAAAAACATAATCCCTGACATTAAGGAGTACACATCATAAAGTCTAGGGGGGAAATATGTAAATAACTAGGTATCTACAAGATTACATATATATATATATATATATATATATATATATATATATATACTGTAATAAGAATGTAAATTTTAAAGATCTTCCCTGCCCCTAGGCTAATGTGCACCTGAAGCCTGGGGTGGGGGAGGCTTGTTTTTCAGTAGATACTTCTTGATTGGCCAGTGAGTCAATAAGGTTGTTACATTCTCTGAGCCAGGAGAAGGCTATATAAGCCCTGATGTGTAGCTTTGTTTTTGGGACTCACTTTGAGAAGTGTTCTGTGATTTGATCTGAATTCTGGGAAGCCGTTGTTGAGAGTCCCCCGGCTTTGAAAAACCCAGAATGTGGAAACCCAGATGTTGACTGGGTATGGATGTAATGGTTGGACAGTTTGGAAATCTGTCTACTTGATGTTTCTGTCTTGATAATTATGCCTGTATACTTTGAGGTTCAGGGTGCTGACCTTTTCTCCTGAACAAGGTAAACGATATATGTCTGACTGATTAAAGTAAGCTTGTTAACCCATTTTGAGTTGCTTTCCTTTAACAAGCAGATCCAAGAACCTGTGTGAGCAGGCACCCTGGGGACACTGGGGTGCTTGCTGAAACATATACACACATATAAATATAAATACACACACGTGTGTGTGTGTGTGTGTGTGTGTGTGTGTGTGTGTGTGTGTGTGTAATACTTGCCAGATAATCTGGAAAGGGCAGGAAGCTTGGTGGAGTAGGGGATGATGGGGGGAACGAGAAAAGACTTCCTTCAGAAGGCAGCTCTTGAACTGAGTCTTGAAGGAGGCTAGAAAAACTAAGAGGCAGAGTTGAGTTGGCCAAGTATTCTAGAAATGGGGAAAACCAGTGTAAGACACAATGACCAGAGGTGGAATGTTTTGTAATTTCGTTGCTGAGTGTGTAGAGAATAGTAAAATATAAGAAGCTTGGAAGGATAGGAAGGAATCAGGTGACAAAGAACTTTAAATGTCATACAGAAGACTTTATATTTTATCCTTGAGGTAATAGAAAACCTCTAGAGCTCATTGAGAAAGGTAGGGGGATGATACTATTGGATCTATCCTTTAGAAAAATCATATTGACAAGTGAGTGGGAGAGTGGGAAGAGACCTGAGGCAGGGAGAATCTCTTCTACAGGTGCAGAACAATTTCATAGAGGTATGCTTTTCCAGCCTAGTAATCATTCCTGACATCGTGTACATTTCCTACAGCTTTTATCCTCCAGAACGTATTTGTGGCTTCTCCTTTCTAAATAATATTTTTGTCAGATATGTCTCACATAAATGACCAATGTCAGTTGGGTGGAAAGCCTGCTAAACACCTGTATGTGGCCTTCCTTTCAAGATGAATACCAAATCAGTGACATTGTTTCACCTGAATATTTTTCTGTCCTGGTGTTTTGATTATTTGTGAAGGAGATAGAAGGCTATTGCTACCACTCAATTTAGGTCTGGCCTTCACCCCTTCTCATCTAGACTGTTGGAAAAAATATTCTAATTGGATTCCTTGCCCTAAGCCTCTCCACTTTAATGCATCCTCCAAAGAGCTGCCAGAGCAACTTTTCCTAAACACAGTTCTGATCATGTGATTCTTTTACTCAATAAACTTCAATTGCTCCCTGTTAACTCTTGAAGCAAATATAGACTTCTCTCTTTGGTGTTTAAACCTTTCAAAACTTGGCCCCTATCCACCTTTGCAGTCTTCTTGCTCATTACTTTCCTTTATGCATGGTCTTTTCACTCTTCCTCATATACAGCATTCCATTTCCCTTCTTGGGAACTTTATTCTTACTGCCCCCTATCCATGGAATTAATTCCCTTCTCCTTCACCTCTGCCTCCTAGAAATCTCAGTTTACTTCAAAAGTTGGTTCAAAGAATACTTTCTACATGAAGACTTTGTTGATCTCCCAGTCACTAATAATCTCTCCACAAAATCGCCTAACACCTTTTTTATGTCTTTCTGTGTGTATGTATAGAGAGATATAGATATGTGTGAATAAAAAATATATAAGATATGTATGGTATATATATAGGTGCATAGTATATAGTAGGTATATGTATGTGTATAGTATATATTGAATGTATAGTATATAGAGTATGTATAGCATATGTATATGGTATATATGCATATAATATAGCATATCTGTATGTGTACACATATACATACATTATATCTCTATATGTCTATATACACATTGTATATCTGTACATATAGTATAGCTATATATTTTATATAGTATAACTATATATTTTATATAGTATAACTATATATTTTATATAGCATAACTATATATTTTATATAGTATAACTATATTTTATATAGTACAGCTGTATATGTATAGATGCATAAATGTGGTTATATTGTTTATCTGCATGTGTATTGTTTACCCAAAGTAGAATGCAATCTCTTTGAGGATAGGGATTATTTCTTTTTTGTCTTTGTATCCTCAGTGCCTTTTTCTGTGTGAGACACATAGTGGGTATTCAACAAAGAAAAACTTGCTGAACTCATTACTCAAATATTCAAATGAATCTTTGATCTTAGTGTTTTGGAAATTCCCTTCCATGATGTAGATTACAACCCTGTCATACCTGTCCATATGGCTTGTGTTTTTGTATTCTGATAAGTCTATCATAGGAAGCCCATCAGTACTAGATGTCTTCTTTTTCTTCTGATATAATGAAGGTACCACTAGAGCACTCATGCTGTCCACTAATCATCTCTCACTATTTCCATGTGACCAGCTTTTCTTTTCTTTCTATCATAAATTTCTTTGATTACATCTTTTACTTCTGTAGCTCGAAGTTCCCCATTGGTTACTTGTTCCAACCTGCTCACACCACCAATGTGCGTCATGCCGACTGTGTGAGATTCATTTTTAATTTTTTCAGACATGGTTGTATTACATTTATTACTGTGATACATCAACAACCATTCTATCCATCTGCTCCTGTAAGAAACTTATGCTACAACCAAGTCAGATTCTTCCCAAATACCTAAATACACCTTAGACGAATACCTACATATTAAACACAGACCCACTTTTCTTTAAAAAAATATTTAGTGTTAGAGAGGTGAAGTCCATGTTTACAATGGGGCCAAAAGAGTCCCATATTTCATTCTTAGTTTTTGTTTTTGCTTTATAAATGTGTATATGCCTCCTTTCCTGCATTAGATTATATGGTTCTTCAGAACAGGAACTGCATCTTACTTATCTCCCTCAGCATCTAGCCAGCTCTTAGTAATCAATATTTAATCAGTTCATTGGATGAAGGAATAACTGGAAAGATAAACTTTTTTATTTCAAAGCCTTTTGTAAATGGATTTTATTAAAATAATTCATACACACTACCCTCTCATCAATTACTTGTGAGCACATGTGCACACTTTTATGTCTGTGAAGTAACTTGTCAATGGAATGGAATGTACAATACATGCCTTTGGTGTCTACCTTTCACCCAACTCTCACCTGTGACTCCAAGGAACTATAGCATGCGCAGTGGCATACCCCAGGAAAACTGTCTTGGCAAACAGGGTGAACCAGGTTGATATCTATCCCAGGTATGTGGAGACTTCTCCCAGAAGAATAAGCAAATGAGAACAATTTATTCCAACAGCCATGAAGTTAGCTGAAGCAGGTGCTGTGGAGATTTAGGTCTTGGTCAGACATCAAAGATGCCAAGGTCATCCATTGAATCCTGGGCCATCATCAGTTGTCCTGACTTTTGTCATGCCACTGGACTTTGATGACTGTGGAAGAGAGAGTGAGGCTAACAACTTTGTGCAACTCTGCCTCACCCCAGTGGGGACATTGATCCTCTTTGAAAATGAAGGAGGAGTGCACACAGCAGAGACCAGATGGCGTGGTGGCAGAGAGTGGATGGTGTGGCCCACACAGTGGACAGTGGATGGCACAGCCCCAAGTTGATCCACCAACCACAAGGGCCATTCCCAGGCCTGTTGCTGAAGGGCTGGTATCTGTTGGAGCTGGGTAACAGACAAATGCAGGGCCCACAGCAGTGGCAGCAGCTACTCCTGGGATTATCAACCTACAGCCTGGAAATTTAAAAAGCACCTTCCTGAATTTCCAGGGACCAGGATGGCAAAGTGAACTCTGGCTTCTCCAATCTCTACCCCCCCACCCTCCTGGCCCTGAAAACACAAAAATTATTGCCCCAGAGCAAAATTTTAAAATAGTGAAGGATTGGGAGTCCTAGAAGAAGGGCTTGGCTTAGGCCCTGCCTCAAAATGGGTAAAAGACAGATTGCAAAGACAAAGACTCTAGAATGCTATTATTGCAAGAGGGAGGAACTAAATTCAGAAGGAGACAACATTGACTCGACACCCACAGCTGAAGCCTCAACAGGGAATATGAACTGGTCTCAAGCCTAGAAAGCATTCTTAGAAGAGTTCAAGAAGGACTTTAAAACCCAAATTAGAGAGGTAGAAAATAAAATGACTAATTCTTTTAAAATCAAAATTGTGAAAATTGAAAAAACATTTCAATGAAGAAAACAGCTCCTTAAAAAGAAAAATGTGTGAAATGGTAAAAAGAGGCTCAAAAATCTAACTGGAGAAAATAAATCACTAAAGATGAAATATGAACATATGGAAAAGGAGTTTCAAAAACTAACTGAGGAAAATAATTTGCTGAAGCTAATGACTCTATGAGGCACCAAGAATCAGTCAAACAAAATATCAAGAATGAAAAATTAGAAAAATAGGTAAAAGATCTCAATGGAAAAAGAACTGACCTGGAAAACAGATCCAGAAGAGATAATCTAAGAATTTATGTTCTACCAGAAAATGAAGATGAAAAAAAGAGCCTGGACAACATCTTCCAAGAGCTCATCAAGGAAAACTGCCCTGAGACCCTAGAATCAGAGGGTAAAATAGAAATTGAGAAAATCCACTGGGTACCTCCTGAAATAGATCCCAAATTGAAAACTCTACAAAATGTTGTAGCCAAATTCCTAGAACTATCATGTAAAGGAGAAAATACTGCAAGCAGCCAGAAAGAAACAATTCAAATATCACAGAATTTCAGTGAGGATTGCACAGAATCTGGCAGCTTCTACATCGAAAGACTGGAGGGACTGGAATATGATATTTCGCAAGGCAAATGAGCTCAGGTTATAACCAAGGATCAATCAGCTATCCAGCGAAACTGAGCATAATCTTTCAGGCAAAGAGATGGTCATTCAATGATATAAGGGATTTCCAGACCGTCCTGATGAAAAAGCCAGAGCTCAATGGAAAATTTAATCTCCAATCACAAGACTCAAGAGAGACATAGAAAGGTAAACGGGGAAAACACACACACACACACACACACAACTTGTTATTTAATAAGAGCAAACTTTTTACATTCCTATATGGGAAGCTGATACCTGTTAGTATTGAGAATTGTATACTTGTCACAACATTTAAAAGAGATATAGGTAAATGGAGGGTGTGGGTATAAGTTAAACAAAATGATGATTAAAAAACCTTATTGAAGGGTGCAAAGGGACCAAAATGTAAGAAGAGGAAAGAATGAAGCAGAAAAGGGTAAATTATGCCACACAAATAGGCATAAAACAATAAATTAGTGAAGGAGTTCTACCAAATTATTTTCATGACACAAATATGGTATTGATACCTAAATCAGGGAGAGACAAAATGGAGAAAAAATTATAGACCAATTTCCCCCATGAATATAGACGCAAAAAATTTTAAATAAAATATTAGCAAAAAGACTACAGCAAAGTATCACAAGAATAATACACTTTTATCAGGTAGGACTTATTCCAGGAATGCAAGGATGGTTCAATATTAGGAAAACCATCAATATAATTGATCATATCAACAACAAAACTAGCAGAAATCATATGATTATCTCAATAGATACAGAAAAGACTTTTGACAAAATACAACATCCATTCTTATTTAAAAACACTAGAAAGTATAGGAATAAATGGAGTCTTCCTTAAAATAATAGGTAGCATCTATTTAAAGCTATCAGCAAGTATTATATGTGATGGGTATAAGTTAGAAGCATTTCCATTAAGATCAGGTGTGAAACAAGGATGTCCACTATCACCCCTCCTATTCAATCTGGTGCTGGAAATGTTAGCAGTAGTGATTAGAAAAGAAAAAGAAATTGAAGAAATCAAATTAAGCAAAGAAACGACTAAGCTATCACTCTTTGGAGATGATATACTTACAGAATCCTAGAGAATCAAGTGAAAAACTACTTGACACAATGAATAAATTTGGAAAAATTGCAGGATAAAAAATAAATCCACATAAATCCTTGGCATTCCTATATATTTCTAATGAAACCCAACAGCAAAAGATAGAAAGAGAAATCCCATTTAAAGTTACTGTAGACATCATGAAATATTTGGGAATCTATCTGCCAAAACAAACCCAGGACCTATATGAAAACAACTACAAAACACTTCACACAAATAAAGTCAGATCTAACTAATTGGAAAAACATCAATTACTCATGGCTGGGTCAAGCTAATATAATAAAAAAGACAATATTACCTAAATTAAATTATATATTTAGTGCCATACCAATCAATCTACCAAAAAATTACTTTATAGAGCTAGAAATAATAGTAACAAAATTCATTTGGAAGAACAAAAGGTCTAGAATATCAAGGGAATTAATGAAAAGAAATGCTAAGGAAGGTGGCCTAGACATACCAGATTTTAATCTGTATCATAAAGCAGCAGTCATCAAAACTACTTGGTACTGGCTGAGGAATAGAGTAGTGGATCAATGGAATAGATTGGGTACGTGAGACCCAGCAGTCAATGACTATAGTAGTCTACTGTTTGATAAACCCAAAGACTCCAGAATGGCAGAAACTGGACTTAGACCATTATCTAACACCATATATCAAAATCAAGTCTAAATGGGTACGTGATCTAGGTATAAAGGCTGATACTGTAAGCAATCTAAGAAAGCAAGTAATAGTTTACTTGTGAGATCTATAGAGAAGGGAGGACTTTATGACCAAACCAGAGTTAAAGAGCATTATAAAATGCAAAATGGATAATTTTGATTACATTAAATTGAAAAGTTTCTGTACAAACAAAGCCAATGTAACCAAGATAAAGAGGGAAGTGGGAAATTGAGAAAGAATTTTTACAAGTGTCTCTGATAAAGGCCTCATTTTCTAAAATATACAGAGAATTGAGACAAATCTACAAGAATACAAGTCATTCCCCAATTGATAAATGGCCAAAGGATATGAACAGTTTTCAGAGGAAAAAATTAAAGACATTTATAAGCATATGAAAAAATGCTCTTAGTCACTATTGATTAGAGAAATGCAAATCAAAATAACTCTGAGGTACCATATCTCACTGGTCAGATTGGCTAAGATGACAAAACAGGAAAATGAAAAATGCTGGAGAGGATATGGACAAATTGGAACACTAATGCATTATTGGTGGAGTTGTGAAATTATTCAACCATTCTGGAGAGCAATCTGGAATTATGCCTGTAATAATTAGGCTGTAAATAATTGCGTAGCCTTTGACCCAGCAATACCACTTCTAGGGTTGTATCCCAAAGAGATCATAGAAGTGGGAGGAAGACCTGTATATATGAAAATATCTATAGCAGCTCTTTTTGTGGTGGCAAAGAATTAGAAATTAAGGGAATGTCCATCAATTGGGGAATGTCTAAACAAGTTGTGGTATATGAATATAATGGAATATTATTGTGCTATAAGAAATGAGGAGCAGACAGACCTTATATTTACCTGGAGAGACTTGTACAAACTTGATGCTGAGTGAGAAGGACAGAACCAGGAGAAATTTTTACACAATTACAGACACAACATATGTGTGATGACCAGCTTTGATAGACTGGACTCTTCTCAGCAATGCAAGTTTATAAGACAACTCCAAAAGACTCATTAGGGAGAGAGATGTCTACATTCAGAGAAAGAAGTAGAAAGAACTAGAAAGAACAGAGTTTGAATGCAGATTAAAGCAATTAAAGCAAACTACCTGCTCTCTTTCTTTTTCTCGTTTGCTTTTGTTTCCTCTTTCCCATTGTTCATTCCATTGGTTACAATTCTTTACAACCCAGTTAATGTCTAATGTGAAAGTCCTTGAAGATCCTATATTTGAGTGCATACTGTCATGGGAGGGGGAGAAAATTTGAAACTCAAGGGATTGTGGAACTGAATCTTGTAAACTGAAAGTAAACAAACAAATTAATAAAGACAAAAAAGAAAATGAAGGATGAGCAACAGAACATTAACACTGGTAGAATATTAATATCTAAAAGATGGGTTATTGTTATGTAGAATTTTGGATCTACTAAATGAACTTTTAATCTCTTAAAGGCAATCCAGTAAGTTCTTCTCATGTGTACCTCTGGGCCTAACTTACTGTCCATCTGTAATATATGCCCCATTAATACATTGTTGTTGTTGTTGCTTAGTTATGTCTGACTTCTTGACCCCATGGACCCTACTGTCCATGGAGTTTTCTTGACAAAGATACTGGAATGGTTTGCCATTTCCTTCTCCAGTGGAATAAGGAAAACAGGTTTAAGTGACTTGCTTAGAGTCACATAGCTTATAAGTATTTGAGGCTAGATTTGAACTCAGGTATTCTTGACTCCAGGCCTAGCATTCTATCCACTGAGCCACCTAGCTGTATGATGAACATACTGAGGGACGACTTCTGTAAATTGTCTGTCCAAATTCAAGTCATTACTTGACCATTAGTCCTCATCCATTTGGTCTTCCTTGTGTGGATGTTCAGACCAAACCCTTTTAAGTGGTTAGAGATCAATTCTGGGAGACTCTGTGATGTTTTAGGGTTTGATGTAATCAGGATAGTGTCATCTGTAGACACAAGTGTGTGGAGGACCTCATCATTTGCAGAGAAATCCCCTTTAATCTGTATGCTGTGCTAGGTCTCCTTGACAGTGAGATAAATCTTCATCAAATATACATTTGCCTGTTTTATCTCTTGACTGATTTTTATTATAGACAATCACTAAAAAAAACTATTTCTGTTGTCATTGAGAGATTTGGAATTATTTTGATGTATGAATAGGCAATATATTGTTGGAAAACAGCCTGTAAGGTCATGGTTTACTCTGAGAAATCAAATGCTTTTTCAAAATCAGCAATGATTATAGTAGGATCTTGTATTTTAACAAATTTCAGTCACTTGTAACATGGCAAAGATATGGCCCATTATTGAGTATTGTTAGTGAGTACCCACTTGTTCTCAACTGAAAACCTCATTGAAGAAGCCTTCAATTTTTATATAGATGACTACTATAGATACTTGTGTAGAAAGGGCAGTAGGCATACACGTTTACAGTTGTTGATTTTTTGGTCAATTTTTGACTATTACTAAAGTCCAAGACTTTTTCTGTGTCTTGGGTATTATTCTCTCTTTCAGATAACATGCATATCAACCCTTCAGTGCACTCACAATTTTCATTTCCATCACACATTTCTATGTAGACTTCATCCAATCTGGCTGTTCTTCTGGTCTTGTTTCAGCTTAGTGACATTTTTACCTAGCTTGTAAGCAAATTTAGGGCTGGGATATTAGGATTCAAATGAAATGGTTACACTGCCCTTGATTATAAAGACAGTTTATTACAGTAA
This sequence comes from Petaurus breviceps papuanus, assembly GCF_028583685.1. Classification (NCBI taxonomy): domain Eukaryota; kingdom Metazoa; phylum Chordata; class Mammalia; order Diprotodontia; family Petauridae; genus Petaurus; species Petaurus breviceps. The sequence continues at coordinate 9,701,296 of NW_027187391.1, forward strand.
ATGTCATAGATCTTTTCCATTTTTCTTCTGTTTGTTGCCCTCCTGCCATATTTTGTTCATAAAGACCCTCAGGATGACTTTGCTTGATTGGATCTTTGCCAAGCTTTCTTTAAACTGATTTTTACTGTCTATTGCTTCCCTTTGCTTTCTGAGAGAGCATTATTTATAATTACCATTATCCTAAGTTAGTGTTGTTTTTAGAAGCTAATTCTCTGCCTAGAAAATAAATAAGGATCAAAATAAATAACAAAAAATTACTTGAATCTGTATAATGTTTTCTGATAATAGAGTACTTTTATATATTATGTCATTTTATCCTTGCAATAACATTATATTTTAGGCAAGGTAGGCATTGTTACCACTATTTTACAAATAAGGAAACTAGTCATAGAGATTAAGTGATGTTTTCAAGATCAAACAGTAACTGTGGGCATATCCAAACTTTGCATTATAGAAACTTCTCTTGTCTAGATAAAAGTCACCTATGCATATAGACACCATAACATTAATCTTAAAATAAAATAAATAGATTTTATAAATATGAATGCAAATTCTATTTTCATAATGATAAAATTATTATGGATGCTCCTCAGATAATTACTGAGAAAAAAGTACATCCTATTCTAATACAGAAGATGGAAATAAAATGAATTTTCATACACCTTCCCAAATATTTTTCCCATACTTTAAACAGTTAATGGGAAATGTTTATGTTGAATTAATGTACTCTCCTTTGGAATTAATATGAATATTTTAAAATTAGAACAATATGACCTTTGGCAATATTTGAAGTTTAGATTTGGGGCTCCAAACAAAAATTCATGAAACAATTTGTAACCTTTATAGTCAGAAAATAAGTAGATATTGAACCTTCCAGCTATGTAGGGCTACTCTGCAGTATTTTTGTCTCTGTAGGTGTACTACTTTTCTCAGAAAAGTGACAGGAAAACCAACACCCAAGTCCCAAGAAATAGAACTAAACACAAATCAGTACCATAAAACTAGCCTAAAATTGGCAGTGCAAAATACTCCACATTAATTCCAGAAACTCCCAGACTCACCCATATAGAGCTCATTTATTAATCAGTTTTAATGTTTCAGATGTCTGTTTGGGTAAAAATAAAATTGACTTGTGTTAGCACTATTCCCATTCATTTTGTTCTTAAAGAAAAGAAATCAGGTCCCTTTAAACTTTGATTATTACCTTGAAACAACTTTGAATATTACCTTCGAGTAGATCTTTTCTTCAATTCTACATTCAATCATTCCCTTTCTATCCAATGCTGTACATGACACAGAAAGCCCAGGAATGGTTCATTACTTTCCTTAACCATTTATATAATAATAGTAAGTGGCATATATTTACATCTATCTATCTATATCTATATATATGTATATCTATATCTATATATATATATAGTGTTTTGTGATGTGCAAAGCACTTCACATATGTTTATCTGATTTGAGCCTCACAGCAACCTTGTCATATAGATGAGAAAAGGTTAAGTGATTTGCCCAGTATCACATGCCAGTAAATATCTGAGGTAGCCAATATTTTAATAGGTCTTCCTGACTCCAAGTCCAATACTCCATCCATTACACCATTTATCTTGGGGAAGGACTACACCCTGTTGTTTCCTCAACTTGAGCTTCAAAAAATAAAAGCTTGCATGGTTTGGGAAGACCAGAAGTACTGTTCTGGAGAAGTTAGGAGTATTAATGAAACTATAACCTTCTCCAAATGAAGTCAGACACACCCCAAATACCAAATTCCCCTAAGGGTTGACACTGAACCTAGTCTAACTTCCCAAGGAAGTTGTGTAAGTCTGGGTTACATGAACCACTGCCCCAGGTTTAATTGCAAAAATGTCCTTTTCCAATGTCTCAAAACTTCTTTCCCTTTGGCAAGAGGGATGAAAATAAAACAAGTTCATAAATAGCATCTGCAAACACTAGACACTCACGATATAGGTGACACTGGTTTAAGTATTTAGAGAAATATGTTAAAGGGAAGGCTTGTTTCCCTGATATCACAAAGTCTATAATCTAATATAAAAATGTTCACAAACATGAATAGACTAGAAATGAAGCAAGAAATTTAGCAACAATAACACCACCACCACACACACACACACACACACACACATTTACACCGATAAGGGAAAGAATCAGATGTCCTGGGTTTGAATACCAACTCGTTTTGCAATCATCTTGTTATGTGACCTTGGGAATATGCTTTGCTGCTCTAATTTTCAGTTTCCTTATATATAAAATAATGATGTAAGCCTAGGTGATCTTTGACTTTCCAGCTCTAATATTCAATGATTACTTTTTCTTCTTCTTTTTTTTTTTTGTATGTGGAAAACTAGAGACAAATATATATATATATATATGCCATTCACCTTTATTGTTATTATTACTATTATATAGATAGTTGAGAAAACTGGGTCAAATATCCCTTTAGATCTGTATTTAAAAATGATATGTTTGGTTATTTTTAAACTTAGATAATACATCAAAGTAGAATAATAAAAGCTTAGAATTGGAAGCAATTAGGGCAGCTAGGTGGAGCAATGGATAGAGTGCTGGGCCTGGAACCAAGAAGACTCATCTCCCTGAGTTCAAATTTAGCTTCAGATTCTTACTAGCTGTGTGATCCTGCATAAGTCACTTAATCCTGTTTGCCTCAGTTAATTTATTTGTAAAATTAGCTGGAGAAGGAAACGCTAAACCACTCCATATCTTTGCCAAGAAAACTCCAAATGGGGTCATGGAGAGTCAGACATGACTGAAAAATAACAAGAACAAAGGTTGGAAGGGATCTCAAAGGTCATCTAGTCCAACTCTCTACCTAAAGATAAACTCCTCATATCATCCTGGCAAAAATCACCCAGTGTCTACTTGAAAACCTTCCGTGATTGGAAATTCACTTGCTCCCGAGGGAGTCCATTCTAATTTTGCTCAAATCATTAGAAGCACTTTCCTTATGTTGAACTCAAATCTGTTTCCATGTAATTTCCACTCATTGGTCCTACCTCTGTTTACCCTCTGGCTCCCCATACAGCAAATTCAATTCATTTTGACACATAAGCAAGCCTTTAAATATTTGAAGATATCTATCATTTCTCTCCATTTTCTTCCCCCACAGGGTAAGCAATAGTTCTCCAAAGTATCCGTATATATAATTTTGTTTGCAGACAACTCACTACCCAAGTTGTTCTTCTTTGGTTCTGTAGATTCTTCCACAGTTTGAATAAAAATTATTTTTCTAGTTTTATTTCTTTCTCGTGTTATTGAATTCTATGTTCTGACTAAATTGGGCCACTGTAATGGGAATGTAAATTTTAAAGATCTTCCCTGCCCCTAGGCTAAAGTGCACCTGGAGCCAGGGGTGGGAGGCTTATTTTTCAGTAGATACTTCTTGATTGGCCAGTGAGTCAATATGGTTGTTACATTCTCTGAGCCAGGAGAAGGCTATATAAGCCCTGATGTGTAGCTTTGTTTTGGGGCTCACTTTGAGAAGTGTTCTGTGATTTGATCAGATGAAACTCTGGGAAGCCGTTGTCCAGAGCTCCCTGGCTTTGAAACCCAGATGTTGTTTGGTATGAATGTAATGGTTGGACAGTTTGGAAATCTGTCTACTTGATCTGTTTCTGTCTTGATAATTATGTCTGTATAATCTGAAGTTCGGGGTGCTGACCTTTTTCCCCTGAACTAGGTAAATGATACATATCTGACTGATTAAAGTAAGCTTGTTAACCCATTTTGAGTTGCTTTCCTTTATCAAAGCAGATCCAAGAACCTGTGTGAGCAGCCACCCTGGGGACGCTGGGGTGCTTGCTGCTACAACCACTACTTGTTTCCTAATCTCATACTACACTTACCTGCTCCTGTATATTTACACAGATTATCTCTGCCACTTGTCAATATGCAGAACATTTTCTGTCCAAGGGACAGCGAGGTGACACAGTGAATAGAGTCACTGTCAAAAAATGACCATGAAAGAGACGGCTAGGTGATGCAGTGAATAGAGCACTGGTCTTGGACTCAGGAGGATCTGAATTCAAATCTGGCCTCAGACACTTAACCCTTATTAACCATGTGACATTGGGCAAGTCACTTAACCCCAGCTGCTCTGCTTTCCCCCTTCAAAAAGCAAAAAATGACCACGAGATTACTCTCACAGGATTATTCTCACTAAATCCAAGCTGACTTGAAGTGATAATTATTTCTCTGAATATTCACAATGCACACTTTTAATAATTCATTTTAGTGTTTTTCCAGAAATTGATACCAAACATTGAGGTAATATAGCTTTTGCTAAAATTAGAGTATAATAATACAGCACTGGTGCTGTTGTTGCAGTTTTTCCTTTGTTCTCAGAAAGGACAACGGCATTGGGAAGGTGATGTCATGACTTGTAAGGGAATTGACTTTAAGTGAGGGAGGGCTATGCGAAGTCACCAACCTCACTCTCTCCTCCAGAGTCATCTGGGTCCAGTGGCAAGACACACATCTGGACTATGGGAGATGGCCTAGTTTTATACAGTATTAATATCAACCCCATGGAAAACCTATAGGGTAATTAAAACAGCTCAATGGGAAATGTGCATTAGAAATGTTCACTTCATTCCTTTTCATAATTAAATCATTCATGTGGGCCTTTGTATTTTTGGTGTTTACCTGTAGTAACTTGTACTATCTCTACTCGAAGCTCAAGGTAATTCTGGATGATTATCTGAAGATAGCATTGTTATCTCCTGAATAATTCAGTTATAAACTGAATGCATTATGTATAAATATGGCTTTTCATCCCAACTACCTGGGAAGTACCTCTCATTGAGCTCTCTTACGACTTTTGGGGAATCTGTAAGAACAACATAAATGTCCTACAGAGGATAGTCATTCAAAGCCCAAAGTAATTGAAGAAGTCTTTGAAATAACATTACATAGTTTGTGAAGTATGAGGCACTGGGTCAGATATCACTTTAGATCTACATGGGTCTTCACAAATCATCATCATTACCGGGGATCCAAAAAATTAAAATTAAGCAACCAACAAACCATTGAATCTAAGGTCTGTAAGAGACCTTAGAACTCACATAGGCCAACCTCTGCTCTTTGTAAGTGAGAAAATAGGCTTAAAGGCTTGTTTAAGGCCTCAGAGGTAGTAAGTGGTGGAGCTGGGTACAAAATGTAACTCTCTTGATGTGGAGTTCAGTATTCTTTTCATTACATCATGTTGTAAGAAAGTAAAAATAAGTGAGATGAAATTTATCCTTAACACTTGCTTGTGACTGGTTCATTTTCAGTCATCTTTTTTTTTCACCTGAATGTCAGTTTTCTCATATCCCTGTCTCTAAGATTTTTTTTTTATCCAGTGAGTTCAGAAGCTTCATCAGTCACTTGCTCAGTCATTCAGTTGTGTCTGACTATTCATGACCCTGTGGACTATATAATACTGTCCATGGGGTTTTCTTGGCAAAGATATTGGAGTGGTTTGCTATTTCCTTCTCCAGTTCATTACCTTTTGTCAGAACTTTCCACTATGACCTGTCCATCTTGTGTAACCCTGCACAGCATAGCTCATAGTTTCATTGAGCTACTCAATGAATAGCTCTGCCATGACAAGGCAGGAGAGGTTATCAGTCAGTAACTCTTCACAAATCATAGGGTCATAAATCTACATCTGGAAGGGACATCAGAGGTGATGTAGTTCAACAACTTCATTTTACAAAGGAACATGAGGCCAAAGGAGATTGTGGTTTGCACAATGTCATATGTGTAGCAAACATCAAAGATAAGATTTCAACCTGGGTCTTCTGACCCCAAGATCAGCACTTTTTCCTCTGTACCATACTGACTCCCAAAATGCCTTCACTCTTGTCACCGTTCATCATCACTATTAAGTAGCTACAGATCAGGTCCATAGTGTCACACAATAGAATAAAGCAGAATTGGTCCCTGACCTCTAGGGTTTACAATTTGCAACCTGGGTTCAAATTACTGCTCTGGTCCCTTTACATATCTATAAATCACTTTACATCTCTGACCTTCAGTTTCCTAAACTATAAAAATGAGGAGCCAAATTAGAAAACCTCAAGTTCCATGATCCTAAGATGTACCATAAACTCAAGTCAAATCTCATTAGATCAAATACTTTAAAATCATGATTTTGAAAACTTCCAAGATATATTTCTTTGCATTTTTTTTTTTGCTTTTGGGAGGGCACTTGGGGTTAAGTGACTTGCCCAAGGTTACACGGCTAGTTTTTGTGTTAAGTGTCTGAGGTCGGATTTGAACTCAGATCCTCCTGACTCCAGGGCCGGTGCTCTATTCACTGCACCACCTAGCTGCCCCTGTTTCTTTGCATTTTGGTCAGAATTGCCATTTTCTGTCTTCTTCCTCTCTTCTGAATAAGTTGACTTGGGTGTTATATAGTTGTTTCTGGGCTTCCCATAAGGAAAGTAAATGGATGTTTCTTTTCCTTCTTCCCTGGGAGCAATATCCTATGCTCACACATGCTAGCAAGAAAAGCACACGTTTCTTTTCTTTTTTTGTTTTTCACACATTTCTTTAGGTGAGCCCCAAACTAAACCTCAAGGTCCTATGTACTCCTATATTTCTTTCCCAGAATACAGGTCACTGAATAAAGAACCTGAGAGGGATATTTCTAGCTCCAGCATCACCTTTATGAATCAGAGGCAGAAGCTCTGTCACAGCCAGCATCTATATGACTTGGCAACAGATTAGATGTGTAGGATGAGTGAGAGTGGGAACTCCATAGAGGATGACCCCTAAATTGTGAGCCTAGGTAACAGGGAAGAAGATAGTGTCCTGGAGTTCGGTAGATAACAGCTGCCAGAATCTTGATTGGGTGATAAATATGGATGTGTATGGAACCTCAAAAAAGAAGGAGTTGTTGAGGGAGGAAGAGTAGGGGGATCACTTCTCTTCCAGCAAGACTAGTGAATCAAGAGTATGACTAAAAGTGCAGCCAGTACTGGAAAGGGTGGTCAGGGATGATGTAGCATCAGGTGGGAGCCAGATCTCCACGAAAGCCAGTGATGGATTAAATGGGAAAGGGGAAAGCTTAAAATGAAAGCTATGGAGCATTACGGAGAGCACAGTAGAAAGAGTGGGGAGATGTGGACTGTGGCATCCATCACGTGAGGGGAATAAGATTGAAGAGGGATGAGAGTAAAGGAGCTGCTGTGGAGGATGGAGAATGGCTTTTAAACAGACAACTAGGGTTCAACATCACTGTAATGGGGTGGGAGTATGCTAGTCACCGAGGAATGAGTCCAAGCATATATAATCAGTAACTGGAAAGAAGTTCTTTGAGGGACCAGGTTCAAGGGCCTCCCTTCATGTCCAAATTTGTGATGCGTCCTGTGAGGTCCAGGCGGGCCAGAAATCAATAACCTGGGTAAGTTTAGATGGAAGGCAGATGCTGGCAGTTTGAGGTAGATCTGATACTAGAACAGTCTCCAGATTATGGAAAAGGCCTTGGGACAAACACAGAGGCCACAGACAAGTGGGATGGATCCAGGGCTAACACATACCTGCCAATACTTAAAGTGTTAGAGCCATCATTTGAATCCAGTTTTTACTGAATCTGAGGCTGGTTGCCTATTTATCATACCATACTGTCTCTCTAACCATTTTTTACTCTAACAATTTAATATGTTTGACAGGATTCAAGACCTAGAATCTGAAAATGATTTTGTGAAAAAATATGTATTGTGTTTTTCAAGGCAGCTTTTCAGATGAATCATTAAGGAATTATGGTAAAATCTTAGAAATATGGTCACATCTGACCAGATAGTTTATTAAATTTCTATTACAAAACTCCAATTATTTTTTAAAATTACTTTTTGTTATGAACTTTATAAGTATCATCAAACAAAAACATTTCAAAATACAAAGTAAAAAAGATGATTGCATATGAATCCATGAAACTTCTTTTATTTATAGTTTTTAAAAGGTGTATATTAAATGTAACAAAGTGGTAACAAAATTGTCCAGTTTGAATCCCTTCCTACATTTCATTTTTTCTGTTCTTTCAATGTATTTCTTTTGTTGAAGATATTATTTTCCTTTATTTTCTTTTTTAGTTATTGTTTTTTCCCTTTCTTTTTAAAAAAAAAATTTCCCTTCATTTCACTTCCCACTACCTTCCCTTCCTTTCCCTTCTCTTTCCATCTTTATTAATATCCATTAACATCCCCTCCCCATTAGAGAACGCACTGCTTATCCATATTTTTAGCTACTGGAGTGCAACAATATACCTGATGTGTGGACAAATAAGGCACCTGAGTAACCAATGGCACTCCCAGAGCCCACCCATGCCCTAGCACTTTACTTTCTAGACAGGCTCTTAGACTCTCACTCACAATGCATCTCCTCCTATTTAAAACACCATTCTCAATCAGTTTTGTTATCTGGTTTACTTGTCCACAGCATTTTAGAATCAACAAACCAGACGGAGGCTTTCCTGGGGCTCAATTGTTAGAGGCAGACACAATGACAGCAGGATAAGAGAATGGTGAGGAATGACAACTCACAGCTTGGCAGTGAAATAGGAAAAATGAGAGTAGAAAAGCAGAACCAGAATCATAAAGTACTATAACTGATGGTTATCACATCAAAGTATGATATTATCAAGAAAAGCTCAAGTCAAGTTTTATATTCTCTACTTAAGAAGGCTGGCATATGTCCAACATTTAGAAATATTTCTCAACTTATCTGAGCCTCAATATTTTTCATCAGTAAAATCTGGATAATATTACTCACTATCTACTTCAAAGAGATATTTAAGAAAACCACTCTGTAAACCTTAAGTTGCTTCATTCATGTCTGACTCTGTGACTCCATTTGGGGCTTTTTTAAAATTTTTTATTTATTTTTTATTTTTTAAGCAATCGGGGTTAAGTAACTTGCTCAAGGTTACACGGCCAGTTATTTCTGGGTGTGGTGCTGAGTGTCTGAGCCCGGATTTGATCCAGGTCATCCTGACACTTTACTCGCTGAGCCACCTGGCCGCCCCTAAGCAATTGGGGTTAAGTAACTTGCTCAAGGTTACACAGCCAGGTGTTTCTGGGTGGGTGCTAAGTGTCTGAGCCCGGATTCGATCCCCAGGTCTTCTCAACACTGGAGCCGGTACTCTTACTCGCTGTGCTACCTGGCCGCCCCGATTTGGGGCTTTCTTAGCAGAGATACTGGAGTGGTTTCTTATTTCCTCTTCAAGCTCACTTTACAGAGAAGGAAACTGAAGCAACCAGGGGTTAAATGACTCATCCAGGGTCACGCAGCTAGTAAGTATCTGAGACTGGATTTGAACTCAGGTCTTACTGACTCCAGCACTGGCATTCTATCCACCATGCCTCCTAGCTTCCCTATTAAATTGCTAGATAAAAGCTATTATTGTTGTTAATTGTTATTATTGTTATATTTCTATCCAAAATGGCTATATTAGCACTTCTGATAAGTAGGCTATGATTGATCTGAAAAGTTCACTTCTGGGTAACAGATATACCAGAAACGCAGTTCTGTGCCTAAAATGGAAAAATAAAATATGTAGTAGAAAGTCAGTGTTTGAGAGACAGTATGGTAGGGTGGGAAGAACAGTAGATTTGATGACAAAGGACCTGGCTTTAAATCCTGGCTCTGTCTACCACTTGTATGAGTTTTAACAAGTAACTAAAAGTCTCTGGACCTCCGTTTCCTTTTGGATTAAATGGGCAATGGACTCACTTTCAGTAGTAAACATATGATGCTAGAAGTTGTAATGTTAAGGGAATTTGAAGATCTTCCCTGCCCCTTAATAGGCCTATGTGACCTGCTTTGAGGTTTGGCCCAGCCTATAGCTGAGTCATATAGAGCCTTTGGTGGGAGGAGCTTGCTAAATGGGTGGAGCAGGAAGGATGGAGGAGGATAGAGAGCAAGGCAGAGCTGAGGCAGAGCAGCTAGCATGAATGAGAGAGGGAAGAATTTTGCCTAGGGGAGCTTGTTTGTGGGGAGGCCTAAGGGAGGGAAAGCTCGGGGATGGCAGCACTTCCTGTATTGGTGATGTGTATAAACTTCTTTGCTACCATGGTGGAATTGGCTTTCTGGTATCAGAATAAATATCTTGGCTTCATCTTTGAGAAAGAGAGTTTGTTATATTTTGCAATTCAACCCTGGAAATACATCTGCATACTCATAGAAGCTGCTAGGGGTATTGCATTGATGATATGGCAGTGGATAAAATTCAATGGTATGTTATGGTTTAAATCTCCAAAGACATCTAACAATAATGATCTTTCCTCAGATAAAACTTGGATTGAGGTCATAATGTGACTTCATAATATGGGGTCAATAATGCTGTAAAATCTTTTTTTGGTATTTTAAAAATATTTTTATTTTATTTTAAAATTTAATTTAATTGTTTATTTTATTTACTTATTTCTTAGCATTATTTGCTATTTCTTGTCAGATTGAAATACCAAGACAATTTTGCTAAATTCATAATACACTATAGGTGCCACTAAAACATAGAAAGAATTAAAAGGATCAAGTCCTAAATGAAAATAAAAGACACTGCATAAGAGAATTAGTCAGTGAGTCAACAAACATTTTTTAATATGGCTACTGTGTGCCAGGCACTGTGCTGAGCACTAGGCCCTAGACCAAATCCAGAAGGCATGAATTCCAGCTCCAACACTGATCCACATATCATGACTTTGGAGAAGATCTTACCATTCTCTATGTCTCGTTTTTGTTCCAGCAATCTAAGGTGAATGACTACTGATCAAATCATATTATATTAAATGTCCCTACAAGAACAAAAAAATTTATGAAAACTGTTTCTGGGCTGCAACCAATGATACATTACTTGCTTCAAACAATATTCAACATGATGGAATTACACAAAAGGGAAAGAATTGAGGTATTTTCCTGATGTCTCAATCAGAATAGCATTGTGTTTAAGGTATCGGACTTAAGATCCAGTAACTATAAGTCTGGAGAAGGTTAAACCACACTACTGATAAAAAAGATTTTATGAGGAAATATGGTGTGGTGAGTAGAGAAATGGATTTGAGGGTCAAGAAAAGACCTGGGTTCGAGTATTGCTTCAAACACTTACTAGCTCTATGAGCCTGGGAAAGTCACTGGATTACAATTTCTTCTGAAAAATGAGTGGAATGAACTTGACCCCTGACATATCTTCCAGCTCTAAATCTATAACCCCATGATACTTGTGCTGCATAAAGAGCAAAGAAGATGGGCTCTATTCTTAGAAGACCATGGTTCAAATCTTTTCTTTGATGTTCACCATGAGGAAGTTATGTGGTACAATGCATAGAATACTGGTCCGGGTGCAGGAGGAACTGAGTTCAAATCTAGTCTCAGACACTTACCAGTTGTGTGACCTTATGCAAATCACTTAACCTCTGTTTGCCTCATTTTCCTCTTTCCTGTAAAATGGATATAATAATACATCTATCTCCCAAAGTTGTTGTGAAGATTAAAGGAGATAATATTTGTCAAATGCTCAGCACAGGGGCTAGCATGTGTGTGTGTGTGTGTGTGTGTGTGTGTGTGTGAGTGTGTGTATCACACTAGATTATACAACTTTTATGTGGCCTTCTAGCTCTGGACATATGATCCTATGATCTGCTTAAAGGGGTTTTAAGTGACTGGCCCAAAATGTATTTTCTTATTAGAATTCATTTAGAATAAATGCTTCCCAACCAAAGGTGACTCATTGGTCTGGAAACATTTTTGTATAGTGAAATGTTTACTGTAATAGGATTTGACCTTTCATACCACTTGTTTTCTATTATAATTCACTTGCATATGGAAGAAAACATAAAATACTAATAAGTTTGTGGAAGATTGGGGAGAAAAAATCATATATATTCCATGGGATTTTAGATTTAGAGCTATAAAGGAACTTAGTGTCTTAAGTTAAAATTCTGACATTTTAGGAGTAGAATGCATGGGACAGGTGATTTTCCTTGACAGACAAGAACATTACATTTTTACATGCTTAATATTAGGATTTTTCATGAACTTTTTTTTGCTGTAAACATTTTGTCACATTGTGAAAAGGATGCTCAGAATATGCAACAGTGTCCTTCAGTCTAAAACTATAGGAACTTAGACCATAGACCTAGTTCTGCAAGGTATTTCAGAGACCATCAAATTTAACTCCTTGATTTGGTAGATGAAGAAACTGAGTTCAAAAGTGGCTACATGACTTTTCCCAGGTCATACAAATAATAAGCATCAGAAGCAAGATGTCAGCCCAGGTCCTCTGACTTCAGAGGAAAGAAAGAAACAAGCATCTTATATTTTTTAATTCTAGAAGGTACTTTATTTTTATTTTATATTTTTAATGTTTTATTTTTCCCAATTGCATGTAAAAACAATTTTAAACATTTATTTAAAAAAAATTGAGTTCCCTCCCCATCTCCCTTCCCCCTCCCTGGGATAGTAAGCAAATTGATATAGTTTATACATGTGCAATCATGCAAAACATATTATTCATATTATGAAAGAAAACACAGACAAAAATGAAAAAAAACAGTGAAAAATAATGTTTCAATCTGCATTCAGACTTCTTTGATTCTTTCGCTGGAGGTGAATAGCATTTTTCATCCTAAATCCTTTGGAATTGTCTTGGATCATCGTATTACTGATAGACAAATCATTCACAGTTGATAATTATGCAATATTATTGTTACCATGTACAATGTTGTGGTTCTGCTCACTTCACTTTGTATCAGTTCATATAAGTCTTTGCAGGTTTTTCTGATACCATCCTGCTCATCATTTTTTATAACACAATCATATACCACATGTAATGGCAAGCAAAAGCAACTTCCCAAGGTTCAAAATACCAGCATAGGTGCTCTCCATTTTATTCAGTGAAAAATTAAGAACAGAGAAAATCAAAATATAGCATCATTCAAAATACAGCATTTGCCAAGTGTAATTAAATAATCTCCAAGTACTACCCCACCCCTGGACATTATAATTCATTTAGTTAATCCCAAAGACCCTCTTCTAAGTACTACTCCACCCCTAGGCTGTACATTCATTTAGTCAACCACAAAGCCCCTCTTCTCAAATGGAGATTGGTTTCCAAATCATAAATAAAGTTCATTCATTTGTTCAATCACAGAGCACAAAATGGTCAAAAGTTCCCCACCCTTAGATTACAACTAAATAGGCCATCTACTCCAGTTACAACAAGCTTAAGCACAGCATTTAATACCCAAAGAGAGGTCTTTTCTTCATCTTGACCTGAGGCAAGTTCTCAGCAATCTTTGTTCCCGAAGAGACAAAGCTTAGCAAGGCCACAAGATACATTGCCAGTGTCTTCATTAATTTACTCTCTGTCTGCAGAACAGTCTCAGGAGCTCTGAACCAACAGCAAGGTACCACAACCTCTGCAACAACAGGACAGTCTTTCACCAGTGAACATATCTGGCAAAACAACATCAAAACAGACAGACAAAGTACCAGCACAATAGCCATGTCTCCTCAGTCCTTGGCAGCTCTGGGTGGCAGCTCTCAAAAGTCCTGGGCAATTCAAACTGGCCCTCAGCAATCCTTTTTGTCTCTCTCTGCCTCCAAGGTGCTGCTTCCAAAAAGTTCTCCTGCCTCTCTCTTTTCTTGTGTTTCTCTAAATATACGTCACAAGCTCCTCCCAGTTCAGTGCTCTCTTTTCACGTCAACAAGTCCATCCCACAAGTGGGATTCACAGGCTCTGGGTTTTAACACAATCAAACCAAAAACCAAGCCAATACAGGGGGATCTTTAAATTCCATTACTATTACACCACATTACAATCATATACCACAACTTGTTTAGCCATTTCCCTATTTATAGACATCCCCTCAGTTTCCAATTCTTTGCCACCACAAAAAGAGATGCTATAAATATTTTTGTACAAATAGATCCTTTTCTTTTTTTTTAATCTCTTTGAGATATAGACCTACTTGGGGTGGCCAGGTGGCGCAGTAAGAGCGCTGGCCCCAGCGTCAGGAGACCGGGGATCGGTTGCGGCCTCAGATACGTGGCACCCACACAAAAAATAACTGGCCATGTAACCCTGAGCAAGTTACTTAACCCCAACTGCTTTAAAAAAAGAGAGAGATATAGACCTACTAGTGGTAGTGGTGGGTCAAAGGGTATGCACAGTTTTATAACCCTTTGGGCATGTAGAAACCACATATTTTAAAGCACCTACTGTGTGCTTTAGGGACTGCTCTATGTGATTTATAAATATTACCTCATTTAATCCTCACAACAGTCCTATTAGGTAGTTACTAAGAAACTGAGACATACAGAGGCTGTGACTTGTCCAGTGTCACAGCACTAATGAGCATTGGAGACTGGATTTAAACTCAGATCTTCATGACTCCAGGACCAGCACTCTATCCATTCTGACTCTAGAGCTAGTAGTCTTTCTGTTGTTCCACAATGAATAATACCCCAGGGCATTCAAAAGAGATGGTTCATTAAGTTGTTTCATTGAAACATTTTTGAAATTTTGATATTTTTTAATATTGGAAATATTGAAATTTTTTATTCTTCAAAATGTGTCAAGGTGGAAAGACAAGCCAGTCTTCCTGAAAGGTCCGATAGACAATAGAGCCAAAATGGCACAGCACGTATTCATGTTTTCTCATTTTCAAAAAAACAAAGTCTTATCTTCCCCTGTGCTTTAAAATGTCACCTTCTGATGATGCACTATTCCAGGGACTGTCTTGTCAGTAAATATTATTATCCTCAGTAGAGCCCAGATTTGGGGCCTGGGCAAGCACCTGGCAGGAATAGGGAGATAGGAGGTAAATTGACTCATTCCTGATGGAGGCTGGTCTCAGCTACACAATGAAAGTAATGATATAGTATTTGAAAGACAAATCCTTATGAAAGTGGCAGTGGGTGTAAAGGAAAGGAATGAATGTCTGTGGGCTTTCAAGCAATATATACAGAGGTCAAAATGATGTGGAATTGTTGGCACATGATTCTGTTTTTACAGTAAATGGTCCAGATAACCAAAGAATGCTGACTAGTTGGGAAAGCTACACACTGGCCTGTATCTGAGGTCAAACTATTGTTTTTTAAATGTTTTACATAAATATAGTGATAATGATGGCACCCCACAGGGATGGCTCCAGACCCTTAAGTCTTCCACATAGTAACAGAGTGTGTAGGAGAGAAAGGATGTTGGGGGTTCAAGTAGGCCTTTGCTGGCCCCTCAACAATTCAAAATAACAAAGAAATAGGAGTGTGTAGGGGGTTGTGGTTGAGAGAACAGTACTCTTGGGCCCATTTAATTTCCGCACTTATTTACTGAAACTATCAATTAGTGGCAGTTGTGACAGGATTGGGGGAAGGGCTGGGGGAATGAGACCTTTTCTCCTAAGAAGCAAATCACCATCTAATGTCATATAGTTCTCCCTTTACTGACCACGGAATGGCTAATTGTTACATGGCAACAGTTTTTAGGAATTATTGTGTTTTTATTGTTATTTATTACTGTATGAAAGTCAGATACCACGAGTTTGGGGATGGAACTTTTAAAAGTCTCAGGGTTAGAGCAACTTGTCTGGCACATGAAACAATTCCAAAGGAAGAAGACATGGGACTTCCAGGACATGTGGTTTTTTTAAGGGAGGTGGGGGAGGAGATGATATGGAGGGTGCTATGCTGTTGCAAACACAAGAGTGGTGAAGGTGTGATGCAAGAATGTTCATCTCCTTTTTTTGATCCTTTCCCATTCTCTTCTCATCAAACTAGTCAAAATTGTGAATCAAGTAAAGATTTTCTTTTCTGTCCCCTACTTCCCATTGACACACTCCTTCTCTTCTTCAATAGGGCTTTCTCCAACCTCTCCACACCCCAACCTTAGCCAAATGACTCAATCATCAAAACCTATTCTCAAGAAAGTGATTTACGAAACTTATTGTGATATGATCATTATTATTTTTTTGCAGGACAGTGGGAAGAAAGAAGTGGAACAGGGACAGTTTCCAGAATAAAGATTTCATTTATATACCTTGGGCAACTCATTTATAACTTCTCCTCTTATAGAGATATTTAGGACATTGAGAAGTTGATATGCCATGATCAAAGTCAATGACTTAACTTTGACAGACCTAATACACCAGGGGTGGGGAAGCTGCAGCCTTGAGGCCACATGTGGCCCTCTAAGTCCTCAAGTGCAGCCTTTTGACTGAGTCCAAGTTTTACAGAACAAATCCCCAAGAGATTTAAACTCAGATCTTCCTGACTTTATTCACTGTACCAAGGGGATTTGTTCTGTAAAATTTGGACTCAGTCAAAGGGCTGCACTTGAGGACTTAGAGGGCCACATGTGGCCTTGAGGCCTCAGGTTCCCCACCTCTGTAATAGACATTTACTAAGTGCCTACTATGTACCAGCCACTGTGATGAGCATCTGGTGATACAAAGAAAGTCATAAAACACTCTCTGCCCTCAAGAAGCTCACAATCTAATGGGGGGAAAACAGAAAATAAAAAGAAGGTGAAAAGTATGGAGTGGGCTAAAGAGAAAATTATCCAGCTCATGATAAAGGCAGATTAGAAATTATCTGAAGAGATGTGGATTTCTGAGTTGACTTCATCTTGCAAAATAATGAGTTTCTGGAGATGATACAATCTGGGGAAAAAGGTAGAGCATGAAATCATGATGAGAATTCCCTGAATAGCCTCTTTAAATGGTGGGGCATCAGGGAGGAGCTCTCAGATGTCTACCTCCCACTTTCTCTAGTCTGAGGGAAGAATGGAGCCTAGGGGAAGGTGGTGGGGAGGAGGTGTGAATTTCAGAGTTGATTTCCTTCATTAATGGTCATGCCCCAGAGGCATATATAGGGTAGTTGGAAAATTTAAGTGATATGATTTAAATAAAGTACTTTTCAAAGTTAAAAGTGCTATATAAATGTTGGTGATTATTCTTTTATAGTTATTTGTACTTTAAGTACAGATGGATACCTTAAACCAAAAAAAAGCATCTATAATTCTATGATTATAGTTGCATAATTTGAGTGAAATCTGTCAGTCAATAAACATTTTTGTTCCTGGAATTATGCTAAGGTCAGGGAAGGAAGTATTTATTTGGGTAGGGTGCTTTCCTTCCACCTCTAAAAACATACAGCAAAGGCAGTTGGCTTCCTCTACCCCCACATCAACAACCAAGTAAGAAAGGCATTAGGGGCTCTAGTGGGCTACAATCTCAATCTAAGTCAAAAGTGTCCTATGTGGACTTCTGGCTTATTGTGTTCAGTTCTGAATGTCACATTTTAGAAGGGTCATAAATAAGCTTCAGTGAGTCCAGAGGAAGGTTATTAGGGTGATGACAGAAGTGATAATCATAATCTTTTACCATAGGCTGATGTCTACCAAGGTCTCTTCCAAATCTGAAATTCTCTGATTCTGATTGTGTCACTGCTGGTGTTTGAACAGCAAAAGAGAACACTTGAGGGTAAGATGATAAAAACAGGCTTTAAATATCTGAAGTTTTGTCATGTGGAATGTGGACTAGACCTACCTGGTACTAAAGTATAATTAAAAACTTTCTAAAAATTAGAGCTCTCCTCAAGGGACACAGGCTATTTTAGGGGGAATGAATTCTTCTCCAACTAGATCATACCCTCTCACATCAGTCAGAGGCAATTGGTGGTACAGTGGCTAGAGCCCTGGTTCTGGATTCAGGAAGACCTTAGTTCAAATGTGACTTCAGGAACTTACTAATGTGGCCCTGGGAAAGTCACTTAATTGCTCTCTGCCTCAGTTTCCTCATCTGTAAAATAGGCATAATAGTAGAACCTACTCCCAAGGATTACTGTAAGAATCAAATAAAATAATATTTGCAAAAGAAAAAAGGCCTAGAATATAGTAGGTGCTATATAAATGCTTATTTTTCCTTCCTTCTCTTTCCCCCCATTTCAATAGAATGTAAGTTCCTTGAGAAGAAGGATCATTTCATTTTCTGTTGTTATCCTTAGCACCTCACATGGTACCTGGAACATAGGAGGTGCTTATTATATTCTGGTTACAATGGATTATCAGGGATGTTATGACAAAAGTCATGATTTAGTTAGAAGTGGACCTCTAAGGGCCGTTTGATTCTCTGATCCCTTCTATAATCCTTCCCAAAATGTCAGCAAGCTGAGAGCACATTGCCTGGGTAGAGAGTAACAAAATAGGTTTAGAACATTGGGTACTTCCAAAAGACTTGATTAGTTGGGAGGTGGGGTAGAGAAAGATCCTCCATCTACTAAAGATTAAGATTAACACAAGAGTACTAAGCATTCTAAAAACAATACAGCATTTTAGAATTCTATTGAACGATAATGCCTGGGACCAAGACAGGTGATAGTGTTTAGACTAAATCTGTTCTCCTGATTCCTCATTCAATGCTTGAATGATATTAGAATAAGATCCTAGGACTACAATTGGAAGGGATTATAAAGGCCATCTAGTCTGACCTCATTTTAGAGGTGAAAAAACTGGGACTCCGAGAGGTGAATTAACTTGCCTATGATTAATAAGTGTCAGAAGTGGGATTCAAACTCAGGTCTTCTTATGCCAAAGCTAGTACTCTTTCCATTGTGCCTCTTTGCCTTTCTAGTTAGTATCACAACCGTTTGGTTCCCTTCACTCCAGGGGTAGAACAAATTCTGGTAGTGGGATTTTTTTTTCAAAAATATGTATTTAGTTAGTTTTTAGTTTTCAGAACTTGACATTTCAAGATTAAACATTTAGTTTTCAACATTCAACACTTTTATAAGACTTTGATTTCCAATTTTTTTCTTCCTCCTTCCCATCCCCCTTCCCCAAGACAGCAAGCAATCTGATATAGGTGATACATGTAAAATCATATTAAAATATTTCCACATTCCTCATGTTGTGAAAAAAGAATCAGAACAAAAGGTAAAAACCATGAGAATGAAAAAACAAAAAAAAAAGAAAGTGAAAACACTATGCTTTGATCTGTATTCAGACTCCATAGTGCTTTCTCTGGCTGTGGATAACATTTTCCATGATGAGTTTTGGCATTGTCTTAGATTACTGTATTGCTGAGAAGAGCTGAATCTATCAAAGTTGATCATCATACAATATTCCTACTACTGTGTATAATGTTCTCCTGGTTGTGCTCACTTCACTTAGTATCAGTTCATGTAAATATTTTCAAGGGTTTCCGAAATCTGCTCATTATTTCTTATAGCATAGCAGTATTCCAATACATTCATACACCACAACTTGTTCAGCTGTCCCCAACTGATGACCATTCCCTTCATTTCCAATTCTTTGCCACCACAAAAAGAGCTGGCAGTAAGAATGCCAGGGAGAGTTGACACCCTATATGATGTCACTATGGCAGAGAATTGACAGGTGACCATAACTCCACCCTGTAGGTACCCTTGAAAGAATGCAGTTTATAAAGATTCTTGGATCCATTTGCTCTCCTGACTATGATATTTAATTGATTTTGAGACTGAATGCAATTCAGTTCATTTGCTATTTTCCTTGAGAGGCAACTAGGTGTTCAAGGTAGAGAGTGTTCTTCAGAGCCAGGAAGGACATTGTTCAAGTCTTGCCTGAGACATGTAATAATTATCTCTCTGACCCTGAGCAAAATTTTTTTCGAAGGGGGAAGGCAAGGCAATTGGGGTTAAATGACTTTCCCAAGGTCACACAGTTAGTGTGTCAAGTGTCTGAGGTCAAATTTGAACTCAGATCCTCTTGACTCCAGGGCCGGTGCTCTATTCACTGTGCCACCTATTGCCACATCCCTGAGCAAATTCTTTAATTTCTCAATGTGTTAGGCAGCCCTCTCAGACTCTTAAGTAGCAGAGCTGTTTTCAATCTGCATGAATAGAGGGAATTTCCACTTTATGTAGTTCCCTACACTAAAGAAACCATTTCTATTTTGTTTTTGTTTTTAAGGGTTATGGATTAAGCATCTCAGGTAGAATTCTGTTTACTGGGGATGCAAGGTTTAGGAATTTAGTGAGATGCCAGGGAAAGCATGCTATCTCTAGAGTCATGTGAACCGGGATCAAATCACAGTGGTACTGCCTGTTTGACCTTGGGCAAGTAACAAACAACCTCTTCAAGTTTCATCTTCCTCATCTGTTAAAATAAGGGTACTGAATAAGGTAACTTTTAGCACCTCTTCTAGCTCAAAATCTAGGATATACTAATGGAGGAAATTTAAGAATATAAAGAATTAGCTTGCTTATTTGTCTAGGCTAAGTCAACTTTCCCCTTTGAAAAGTATATTTAACAGAGCAAACTTTTGATACTTTGGCAGATCTGTGAGCCCATCAATGTGGGTACCCCCTTCCAGTGATTCATATCGCACCTCATTCCTCCCTTACCCCATCATATATCATGGACAAAACAATTTTCCAAATGTTGGATATGCAGTCCTAAAGACAGTTAGACTCTACCTTCAAGGAACTTATATCACTTACAGATATTGCCTAACAAATATTAAAAATATTTTTGTACCAAAAATTGTTATCGATCATATTTGCAGAAAAATTTAAAAATTTTTCATGTCTATCCAAAGCATTAGTCATTTACAAATTTTTCACAATGCTTCCCACACTTACCATAACTATTTTTTTAACCAGGCCTATAATTTCATCAGTGGGTAGAATTCCCAGCACCAGTGCTGATCAGCAACTCTTCTGTAACTTAGAGTCATAAAGATTTCTGTGGGTCACTGAGAGTTTAAGGGGCACTTTAATGCTCACACAGCAAGTTTGTCTCAGAGGTGAGACTTGAATTCTGGTCTTCTCCAAACAGATCACTTACAAGTTTCTTTATCTGTAAAGTGAGATGAATGTGGTGGCCTCGGACATCCCTTTCAGCTTCTCCTATCTATTTTACCATTCTTACATCATTGAAATTAAGGGTTCTAGCCATTTAGGGGTATTTATCACAGTTCTCTTTGACAGTCTGGTGAAACCTATGGATTTCTTTTCAGAATAATGTTTACTGCCTACATTCTCAATTGAAGGAAATGTTAAATTATAGTTAGATGTTAGTAGAAAATAAAGGTGTTTTTTTTCCTATTCAAGTTCACAAACCTCTTGAAATTGAAGAACCCCTAATTTAAATAATGAATAAGTGAGTGTTATATACTAAATTGATGAGGCACTAGCATGATGATAGAATATATATATTCCTTAGATTGATATTTTTAAGACCTTGGACTTCTAATTCAGTCGTTGCTTACATGAATGTCTGTTCACTGGATAAATATTTTCATCCCTTTTTATATAAAAAACAAAACAAAACAGAGGTAGATTATTTTCTGACATGTCAAGTGGGAGATTGACTGTTAAACATCAGAGGAGAGTCTTCTAAAAATGTAAACAGTAGAAGAATGTGTCTCCTGGTACCTAGGAGCTGAATGACTCTGCATATCCATTTCTTTTGTATCTATGCTTCCTGTGGGCACCTGGAACTTGCTCACATCCTCTAGGCATTCTCCTAAGCGTGGGACAAAAGTTTGAAACAATATGCTATCTTACCTTCCTGTTCATCTCTTCAAAGCATCAAGAAACTGGAACCAGAAGTAATAACTCTCTAGAACAAACCAGGCTTAGCTCCAGGGCAGAAGTGAGGCAGGCAGCGAATGAAGAGTTTCTTTCCCCTTTTACATTTAGAAAGTAAATATTTTCTAGTATACAAGGAAAAGCCAGATTTTCTTAATGTAATTCTATGTGCCCAGAAATCAGAAAAGGAAGTAGATCAGTCATGTTGTAAGAGGAAGGAATAATAGGTGAAAAGTCAAGCTTCTTAGAGACCAAGATTAAGACCTTGATCTATTGGGTAATGGCCATGTTAAGGATTTATGGGAAGACATGGAAAGGGGTGACAGCATGAGATGTTATTCACATCATTCATCACTCTTGGGAGGAATATTCACATTGACGAGATCACTGACCCAATAAATTATTCAAATATAATTTGTTGAATCAGATGACACATTACTGAGGAAGCCTGGGCTAGTTCCTGACTATTGGCTAGTTCTCTGCTCCTTAGTTCCCTTATGTGGCACAAGGATAATTATTATGATGATTCTCATCATAATTCCATGTTTGGATCACAGGATCATAGACTTAGAGCAGGAAGGGACATTATAACTAATCCATCTTCATTTTATAGATGAAGGAACTGACCTTATATTTGTATGGAACTTCACAGGTCATAATTCTCTTAGGGACTTTATTTCACTTGTTCCTCACAATACCTTTTGTGGAATAGAGTACATGCATACATACATGAATACATTTATATTATATATATTCACATATGTGTGTATATATGCACATATATACCCTAATATGTACATAAATGTATATTATTCATAGTATACACATATCTACTCTATATATTCTTCATCATCATATATGCATACATACACATATCCACATATTCATATGATATATATGTATACATACACTTATTTATATAAACATACAAGTTTATATTTACATATAGGCTAAATTGAGGATAGTTTTTGAGGGAAGGTTCTAAGATACAAGAGGAGTGGGAAAGACTTCCTATAGAAGGTGGGCTTTGAAGCTAAGACCTGAAGGAATCCAAGAAAGCCAGGAAGCACAGAAGACAGAGGGAAAGAGTTCCAAGAATGGTGGTATCATTTATCTTAACAGGGAAGTTAGGAAGAGGGGAGAATTTTTTTTTTTGGAAAAATAATGAGTTCAGTCTTAGAAATGTTGAGTTTAAGGTATCTACAGAATATTATTGGTAGCAGGAGAACTGAACCTGCCTTGAGGTTATGAGAGAGGTTAGGGCTGGACAAAGAAATCTGAAAATAATCTGTATAATGATGAAAATTGAATCCATGGGAGCTGATAAGATCACCCACTGCAATAGCATAAGAGAAAAGAAGAAGGCCAAGGACAGATATATACAAATATATGTATTTGGGGGATACATATATTTAGAGGGTATGATGGGTATAAAAGTCTAGAAAAAGAGAGTGAGAAATAGCAATCAGATAGTCAGGAGGAGAACCAGGAGAGAGCAGTATAATGGCAAGCAAAAAAGTGCTTACTGCCTCCTTTCAGCTATTTAGTTGACACCTTGTTTCAGTTCAAGTTTCTTTTGAGCCTTGCCCCTGATTGTATCAATTGTTTGTTGAGAAGCAGAACTTGTGAACCCCACAACACGTGAACCCTAGAACTTGTGAACTTCTGTTGCTTATGCAACGGGAAAGGGAGGAGCTAATGACCATATATAAGGAGAGGCACAGGTTGGAGAGAGCAGAACTGAGAAGAACTGAAAAGACAGTTCTTGTGGTGGCAGAGTCAAGAAGGAGAAAACTTGTGGTATCCCAGCACTCTGTTTGTCTGTTCCATTTGTGTTGATTTTTATTTGTGTTATTTTGTACAGAAACCCAGGGGCTTTACTGGAAGCCCTGAAAGGGGATCTTCTGGTTGTCTCTTTATAGAAGTCCTGGAAGAGGGTTTCAGAGGTCCTGCAACTTTACTGATGATTTGTTGTTGACCTCTTGGACCTTGTTTGTGGGTCTGTGTTGATGTCTGTGTTGATGATTTGTGTTGACCTCTTGGACCATGTTTGTGAGTCTCTATTGATTTCATAGGCAGATAGTGAATTGATGATGGTGTTGGTAATATGCATGGATGTTGTTTTGGCTCTGTTAAGCTTTGTCTTCCCAGAAACAGGAACTGTGAAGGACTTGAGGTGGACTAGACACTGTGAACTTCAGTGTGGAATGGGAACTGGACAAGGAGCTGGACGAGGAGCTGGACAAGGAGCTGAGAGCTGCCTGACTTTGAATCCAGGTGACAGCTGGATAGATTTGGGCAGGAGCTGGACCCATGGAAGAGGAACCATGGAATATGACAACCAGTCTCGAGTCAAGATGAAAAAAACTCTTCTTGAGAACTTAATGCTGACTGAGAAGATTATGATTTACTGTGACGTAGGGGTAGAGAACTTTGACTTTTGTACTTTGTGTCCCTTAAGGAGGCTTGCTCCTTAAGGATGATTGAGTTAAGTAACTACTAAATGAGTGTTTAAAACTATGTGACCACTTGGGTGAAAACTGAAAAATGTTTATTTAAAACTATGTGGCCAGTTTAATGATAGGTTGCTATGTCATAACATTGTGAATGCAGAACTTTGATTTCTGTCAATGTTTTGTTTTAGTTTATTACTGAATAAATAGAGAGTTCACTATACTATGTAATCAGAACTTTGAAGCTGTTTGCAGCAGCAGTCCTCTGGAAAGCTGCTCGTGCTTGGTTTTTCAAGGAGTGTCATGAAAATCTAGAAAGAAGAGAGTATCTGGGAGAAGAGGGTGGTTAACAGTGTCAAAGGATGCAGAGAAGTCTACAAGGATGAGATCTGAGAAATGGCCATTAGATTTAGAAATAAAAAAATAATTGATAATTTTGACAAATGAAGTTTCAGTTGGATGATGAAATTGGAAGTCAGTGTGCAGAATTAAGAGAAGAGTAAGAAGAAAGAAAGTGGATGTACCAATTGTAGAAGTCCATCTCAAAGATAGTAACTACAAAAGGGTAGGAGGGATATGGGATAAGAGCTGGTGGGAATAGATAGATTTCCATATGTTTTCTTTTTAGTTTTAAAAAATTTTTATTAAATATTTTCCAATTATATTTGATTTAATTTAA
The DNA here is from genome assembly GCF_028583685.1 of Petaurus breviceps papuanus. NCBI lineage: Eukaryota > Metazoa > Chordata > Mammalia > Diprotodontia > Petauridae > Petaurus > Petaurus breviceps. The sequence continues at coordinate 9,726,019 of NW_027187391.1, forward strand.
CATTCATTTTTAAAAATTTCAAGTTTCAAATTTTCTTCCTCCCTTCTGCCCCTCCCCAAGCTCTTGAGAAGGCAAGCAATATATCAATTACATATGTGAAATCATGCAAAACATATTTACAGTAGAAAACATACAAATAATCCCAAGAAAAATTAAGTGAAAAAATTATGCAGCATGTTATAGAGGAAAGGACACTGACCAAGGAGTCAGAAGAAATGAGTTTTTTTCCCAGATTGTCTTTATCACAGACTTTTCCTTAATTTACTCATTTGTACAGTGAAAGAATTTCAAACTAGGTGACCATTAAAATACCTGTCATCTCAACCTTTTATATTCTACTGGGTCATTCCTACTTTGATATTCTTTGTTCTATAATTCTGAGATCTGACAGGCTACGTTCTAATAGTAATAGTAGCTAGTATTTACATGACACTTTGTGATTGATAAAGTGCTTGACATGCTATTTAATCTGCATAACAACCCTTAGGTTGGTAGGTACCATTATTATCCCCATCTTACAAATGAGAAAACTGAGGCAGACAGAGGTTTAGTGACTTGCCTAGGGTCGTGTATCTGGTAAATGTCTGAGACTGGATTTCAATTCAGATCTAACATTCTCCATCTACTGCACTGTCTAGCTGCCCTTATTCAATGAGTTTTACGTCCTTTCTGGCTCTCAAATTCTATGTTCTTTGGTTCTTACGGACCCCTCCAGCTCTGCTAGTCTATAGTATGGAATTATTTTTAAAAAATTTTAAAACAACTTATTATTTATTTATCATTCATTTTTAAAAGTGAGTTTTGAATTCTCTTTCTTCCTCCTGATCTCCCTCACCCATTGAGAAGCCAAAAAATATCATATCAGTTATACATGTAAAATCATGCAAGACATATTTCCACATTAGCCATGTTACAAAAAAAAACAACAAGAAAAATAAAGTGGAAAAAATATGTTTCAATCTTCACTCAGATTCCATCAGTTCTTTCTTTGGAGATGAGTAACATTTTTTTCATCATGAGCATTTTGGAATTGTCTTAGATCTTTATATAGCTGAGAACAGCTAAATAATTCACAGTTGATTATATAATATTGCTGTTACTGTGTACAGTGTTCTCCTGGTTCTTCTCACTTCACTTTGTATCAGTTCACATAAATCTTCCCAGGTTTTTCTGAAACTGTCCCCTTGCTCATTTCTTTTAGCACAATAGTGTTACACCACAATCATAGCTTGCTCAGCCATTCTCCAATTGATAGGCATCCTCTCAATTCCCAATTCTTTACTACCAAAAAAAATCTATAAATATTTTGGACATATAGGTCCTTTTCCTTTTTCTTTAATTTCTCTGGGATACAAACCTAATAGTGGTATTGTTGGGTCAAAGGGTATGTATAGTTTTGTAGCGCTTTGGTCATAGTCCCATAATTTTTTAACCTATTGATTTTGTGCTCTGAAAACATGTATTTATCTTTTTCTTACCTTTTGTAGAAAACCCATTAATCTTTCTATAGATGCCTGAGGATGATGGTCCCTGTATTTCATCAGTTTTTATAAATTTTGACTAAAAAACTTTCAAATCAATTATGTTTCATTTTGTAGTTATAAAGGTATATTTTAAAATTGGCAGCATATATTTTTTTAAACATATATCCTTCTCATTGAGGTTTGATTTCAGGATGACAGTGGTTCTCTTAATATACATGACCACAACTTTTGCCTCAGCTGTTTTGTGTTTTATATGTATTGACTAGAAGATGCCAAGGTATTTGAAAATATGTTTTTTGTCTATTGTTCATGTTGACCTTTGGATTCAGACTCACAGTCTTTAGTCTCTATCTTTGTTTGGCCTATTATTATTATATCTGTATGACCTAGGAAAAAAACTTTTTGTTTTTAGAAATGTTAACAAATGGGGGTGACTAGGTGGCTCAGTGAATAGAGCACCAGTCCTGGAGTCAGGAGGACCTGAGTTCAAATCCAGCCTTAGACACTTAACACTTACTAGCCTTGTGACCTTGGGCAAGTCACTTAACCCCAACTGCCCTGCCTTCCCCCTTCCAAAAAAAGAGCAAAAAAAAAAAAGAAATGTTAACAAATGGAAATAGTATAGATGTGAAAAAAATTTCAAAGTCATTTATAAAGTAACAAGTTAAAATATATAGTTAAGAATGTCATAAATACTTATGGGTAACATTTTACATGCTGAATTGGATATTAGATTTTAATTTTTAAGAAGAAAAGGAAAAACTGGAGATGCAAATGAGAAATTTTCATCTATTTGAAAGGGGTATATGATATTCAGTGAGATTATTTAGTTGTTGTTTCAGTAAGGAATATACTGTTCTAATACAGTGATACTCAAGCATCCTGAAGTTGTTAACTATTTCTTAATACCAATCCTCCCTAAAATAGAAATGTGTTGCAACCAATTTTAAGAATGGGGAAGAGCACTACCTATAAACTTTTGTGATCACAGAGGCACAACAGTGTGTTGCAAAAGCTGTCCTAGAGAAGGAATAAAATTAATTTAACATTGGGTAATTATAATGAACAAGTGTGGCCCCTGAGCGGAAATACGAGATTTTTCCTCCCCTCCCCCCCTCACTTCTTTGCAGAGGCATGGAACTATGGCTTATATTGTTGAACTTCCTTGATGTTTTGTTTACTTTTGATGAACTGCTTTTTAGAAAAAATATTCTTTGATACAAAGGATGACTCTCTGGATGGGAAAGTGGAGGGCTATATAGGGAAATTAAGGCAATATAAAGCATAAGACATCAATATAAATTTTGAAGATTAAAAAAAATCAACTTCAGAGACAGCTCTATAACATGCCATGGTAATACACTGCATTTTTTCAAAATTCTCATAGTCAACAAAAAAACTAATTATATATCTACATATGTGTAGGAGATGTTCTATATGTTATTTGGAATGTAAAAATGAATAAAATGAGGGCCATAGCCTTAAGGAACTTATAATCTAATTGGAGTGGTCAGAAATAGGCTTCTTATTTAAGTATATCTTTATTCTGTAGATACCCACATATGTACATTCTATTTCTCCTAATAAAATATGTCTCTTGAGACTATAGGTTGTTTATTCTATATTTTCATTCCCAATGTTCAGCACATAGTAGACACCTAACGCCTGTTGAATGCATTAAAAATGCAAACAAAGCTATTGAATAATTCAATTGCTCAATGATCAGTGGCAAAATGGAGTGGTGGAAGGGGTAAGACTAAATATGTTCCTCAAGGGATGACTTTTGGAAGGAATGAGGACAATTGAGCAAGCAGAATGTCATGAACCAAGTTGTAGAAATGGGAAAGCTTGTTCGGGAGGCATTATACATTCTTTCTGCCTCAATATTTTCTATGCCATTTCCCCATCAGCAACAAGCAGGAATTCAGGGATGCTAAATTAATTTTTAAAAATCACTCTAAGTGTAAAGTAGGCAAGAATATTCTTAAAATTCTATTTCATTTAATGGCATTTCTTATTTCTGTAATTTCTGTGTCAAATAAAAATGTGGCAGTGGCTTTTCTCAAGACTGATATCTGACTAGGCTTTATGCTCTGGAATCTTAATATGACCCTATTCACTGCAAAATAAAATCTAGTATGAGGCATAGTTATTTTGGAGCCCATCCCAGTGAATTGATTTAATGAAATGTTGTAATTTTTAATAATTCAGTCTTAGAGCCTGAATCCAAGAATTTGCAACAATATGGAAATTAATGGTAGGAGACATCAGCTTGATTTGTATAAGAGTACATATAACCCCAGGCCTTGGAAATACCTCTAAGTCACAAAATCTCAGAACTAGAAAGGTCTTCAGATGCTATCCAGTGCAACTGGTATCTAAACAAGTTTATCTTCTCCAACATACCTGATAATTGGTCATCCAACCTTTGCTCAAAACCTTTGAATGAGGTAAAGTGGCATTAACCCATTATTGCCAAGGCATTGCATTCTACTTTTAGATAGCTTTAATTATTAGGAAAACTTTTTTTTATTTTGTTTTTTAAACATCAAGCCAATTCCTGTAGCTTTTGTTGCAGAAGTTCTTCTCCTAGTTCTCATAGAAAAGAACAATTCTAATCCTTCTTTCACATAAGAATCCTTAAAATACTTGCAGTCCATGGTACTGCCCATCATGCTAAATCTTCTCTCCCGATAATCCATCAATCAACCAGTATTTATTACATACCTACCAGCTTCCAGGCACTTTTTTGCCTGTAGGGGTAAAAATACAATGAATCAAGCTTAATACTGAACTGCCAAACATTAAAACTCTAAGACAGAGAATTCAAGTCAGATGGACTGGCCACATTGTTCAAATGCCAAATGTATATTTGCTTATAAGACTATTATTTTACAGAGGAGCAGACACTCACATGGTGGTCAGAAGAAGCAATACAAGTCTCTCTGAAGTGTACAAGGTCTCTCTGAAGAATTTTGGAATAAGTTGTGAGGCAGGGGAGGCATTGGCACAGGACTGACCAGTATGGTGGGCACACATCAAAGAAGGCACTGTGCTCTATGAGCAAGGAAGAATTGCAATAACTCAAAATAAACATGAGATGTGCAAATTTAAAAACATGTCCACTCCAAATGGTCATATAGACTATTTGTGCTTAACTTGTGGTAGAGCTTTCTGAACTTGTAATGGTCTGATCAGTCATGGTCAGACATGCTGTACCTTGACCCTGACATACTGATGTCATGTTGGTCTTCTTTGAGCATGGAGGATAACAAACACCGTATTGTATTTGGGGAGATACAATACACATGTGTACATACATACAAATATAAAATTAATACAAAGTCATAAATCCAATGTAGTCAAGGAGGAAGGGGACAAGAAGTTGGAAAGTTTAGGGAAGGTGTTTTTTCTTAAAGCTTATGTGTGGATTAAGTCTTAAAGGAAGACAGGGATTCAGTGATGCAGAGATGAGAAGAGAATAGATTACATGCATGATGGAATGCTGTGTCTAAGGAGCAGAGAGAACATTTTAAGTGGCCCACAGAATGTGGGAAGGTGAGCTCTTTTAATTGATTTTCATATAGCTAACATTTATATAGTACTTTAAGACTTGCAAAGTACTTCATATCTTATCTCGTTTTATTTTCTCCATAATACTACAAAGTAGTCACTATTATTATACCCATTTTACAGATGAGGAAACAGAGGCCAAGAGAGGTTAAGTAACTTGCCCAAGGTTTCTAATTTTCCAACTAATAAGCATTGGAAGCAGGATCTGAACGCACCTGATGCTAAGTTCAATGTCCCATCCACTGTATCACCTAGCTATGATCTTGAGGTCTTGCATCATCGTGACTCCCTCTTTTTGGACATTTTGCAGTTAAACATTGTCCTTCCTAAAATATGGTGCCCAGGATACAACATTCCAGTTCTGGTATGATCAGGACAGAGCATAGCAAGACTATCATCTTGCTAACTATGGATACTGTACATCTTTAATTACTAGATAAAAACAAAATGGCTTTTATTGGTGGCTATATCACAATGCTGACTCATATTGAACTTTCAGCACACTAAAACTCCTAAATCTGTTCACAGAAACTGCTACAAAGTCCTGAGTCCCACATCTTATAGAGTTGAAGTTCATATTTTTTACCTCATGCCTAAGACTACATTTATCCCTATTTTTTTTTTTTTTAAATTAAGCAATCAGGATTAAGTAACTTGCTCAAGGTTACACGGCCAGTTATTTCTGGGTGTGATGCTGAGTTGAGTGTCTGAGCCCGGGATTCGATCTCCAGGTCGTCCCAACACTGGAACCGGTACTCTTACTCGCTGAGCCACCTGGCCTCCCCTAAGCAATTGGGGTTAAGTAACTTGCTCAAGGTTACACGGCCAGGTGTTTCTGGGTGGGTGCTAAGTGTTTGAGCCCGGGATTCGATCTCCAGGTCGTTCTGACACTGGAGCTGGTGCTCTTACTCACTGTGCTACCTGGCCGCCCCCATTTATCCCTATTTAATTAAAATATTTTTTGATTTGCTTTGATATTCTAACCTGTCAAAATACTCCTCAATTTGTATCACCTATAAATTTTATAAACATGCCTCCTATGTCTTTATTAAATAGCATAAGGTCAAGGACAGTGCTAAAAGAGACCTCCTTCTAGGTTATAGAGCTGTTAATCACTATTCTTTGGAGTTTAATCTTGGGATTCAACCAGTTTTGAATCCATATAATTGTACTGTTATTTAGCTCTCACTCCCATCTTTTTCACAAGTATAGTATTAATGACTTCATGAAATGCTTTTCCAATAACCAGGTAAATAATATCCATAGAATTACCTTCAGCTATCATTTGTGCAATACTTTTTAAAAAAAGAAAAAAGGAAATAAATTCAATCTGAAATGACATTTTTAAAAAATAAAGTCACACTGAATCTTTTTTTTTATTAACTATGCCTTTAATAATTCTTAAGTGGATCTGTAGTTTTAATGATTTCTAAATTCCCTTCAAATAATGCAGATTATGATTCATCTATTCTTGCTTATCTTGTCCAACTCCCATCCATGTCTTCCCATAAATTTGCATTAGGGAATTTACCTAAAATGTTAGAGGTCTTGATTTCTCCTGATATCCCAAGGGTACCAGTGGAATATTTGAGTTATCTGCTTGCTATTCCTTTCCCTTACTGCATGAACTTTAATAATGTTTTTTGGAATGTTTCTAAGAATCAAAGTAAAACTTAATAATTTGTTGATTACACTGTCTTTTCTTCTTTGAAAACGGGGATATTTGTGTTCTAGGAGTCCAGTGACACCTTTTCTATTCTCCATAATCTTTATACATACATACATACACGCATACATGTATATACATATATGCATATATACATGTATATGTGTATTCACATGTTCACACACATGTATATATATTTAACAAAGATGAATATTTCAGTATACAAAGAATAAAAAAGATTGCAAATTAAATTGAGTTTGTTATATGGGTTTTTATGTAAACATTAAATATAACACAATGACAATAAAATTTCTTTTTTTTATGAGCCCATCTGAACCTCATTTTGTTTTCTTCTGAGGATCTAAAACTGTTTGATTTTAAAATTCCATTTTTAATGAATAAAACTTTTATTTCCCTCTCATCTTTATTTCCTTCCACTTTAAAAATAAAACAAATATGCATAGTCAATTAAAACAAATACTTACATTAGTCATGCCTTCCTTCCTCCCCCACCAAATTTATCTCAGTCTGTACACTGTTTCCATCACTTCTCTGTCAGGAGGTGGATAACACATTTCAACAATAGTCTTTCAAAATCATTTTAATCATTGTGTTGTAAGAGTTCTTAGGTCTTTCAAAGTTGATTGTCTCTACAATGTTGTTCTAAATTGTTCTGTAGATTCTGCTTACTTTACTCTGTATCAGTTCATACAAGTCTTCTCAGGTTTAGGAGAAAGTATTTTTGCAATACATTTTTATGGCAATTTATGCAGCCATTCCCCAATTGATGGGCACCCCCTTAGTTTCATGTTCTTTGCAACTAAAAAAGAGCTGCAATAAATAATTTTTTACTTATGAGTCCTTTCCCATTTTCACTGATCTCTTTGACACAGAAATAATATTACTATGTCAAAGGCTATGTTCAATACATTTTAGAACATTATTCTAAATTGTTTTCCAGAATTGTTAGACAAATTCATAGCTCTCTCAAGATTATATTAATGTACCTTTCCCCCCACAGCCCCTATTTTCCTATTTTGTCAACTTTGCAAATTTTCTAAATGTGAGTTGAAACCTCAGAAGTTTTTTAAATTTTCATTTCTGCAATTATTGGGTTGGGTGAATTTGTGAGTATTTTTCACTTAATTATTGATTGGTTCTCCTTCCAAAAATTGCCTATTCATATCCTTTGGCCATTTATCAACGGTCAATTCTTATAAAGTGGAATCAGTTCTCTATCTAGCTTGGAAAGGAAAACTTTACTTGACCAAAGTTGTTCCACTTACTTTCCTTCTAATTTTGGCTGCATTGGTTTTGTAAGTGAAACATTTTCAAATATTATTTAACTAAAATTTTGTGTTTTAACTTTTGTGATCATCTCTATCCTTTATCTTGTTATGAACTCTTCTCCATTCCATAGATCTGAAATATAATTTCTTCCTTACTACTCTAATTTGTTTTTGATATCACCATTTATATCTAAGTCAAGTACTGATTTGGAGATTATCTCAGTAAATAGTATGAGATTTTGTTCTTTAACTAGTTTTTGCCAGATTGCTTTCCAGTTTTCAAAGCAGGTTTTTTTCCAATAGTGTATCATTACCCCAATAGCTGGGATCTTCAAGTTTATCAAACACTAGGCTTCTGTACTAATTTGTTTCTATATATTGTGGATATGTGATCTGTGGTTCCACAGATCAATGTCTCTATTTCTGAACTAGTAAAATAATTTTGATGATTACTGCTATGTAGTATAGTGTGATATCTGGTATTGGTAGGATACCTTCCTTCCCACTTTTTCCCACATAATTTACATTAAGATCCTTTTGACCTTTTGTTTCTTCAGATGAATTTTGTTTTTAGTATTTTAATATTCCTATAAAGTAATCCCTTGGCAGTTTGATTGTTGTGGCACTGAATAAATTAATTTAGGTAATATTGTTGTTTTATGTTGTCTTGGCCTACTCACGAACAATTTTTTTCCATTATTTAGGCCTATTTTTATTCATGTAAAAAGTGTTGTACATAGTTTTATTCCTGTAGTTCTATCTGTGTATTACTCGGTAGAAAACCCAAATATTTTATACATTTTGTATTGATTTTAAATGGAATTTCTCTATCTCTTCCTGCTAGGTTTTATTTGTAATATAAATAAGTGTATTAGTTTATATGGATTTATTTTATAACTTTCAAATCAAGTTTTTTGTCACGTTTTAGTTGAATCTCTAAGTAAACCAAGATATCATCTGTACAAAGCAATAATTTTGTTTTTTCTTTGCTTACGATTATTTCCTCAATTTCTTTTGCTTTTCTTATTACTACGGTTCAAGCAATATACCAAATAACAAACAACTTTGCTCTACTCCTAATCTTATTGTAAAGGTCTCTGACATCCTCATTACATAGAATTCTGATTCTTGGTTTTAGATAGATATTATTTGTATTATTAATTCAGACAACAAACATTTATTAAATGCTTGCTATGTGCCAGGTACTGTGCTTAGCACTGGAATATAAATGACAGGAAAAAAAAAGACAGAAGATAGGTCCAAAATTTGAGGTACAGCATTGAAATATGCATTTTTGAGGCATAATGGAAAAGTCCATAAGATTATAGCCTGGTGGGGGAAATAAAGAAATGGCTGGTCTCAGCACTCTCCTTGAATGGAATTTCTGGGAAGAGCCCTCTACCTTCCAATAAGAAATGACCAATTTGATCCCATATTTTCTTTAGTTGCTGTTTTTTTTTTTTTTAACAGAAATGAGTATTATATTTTGTCAGGTTTTTCATATCAATCAATGTATGTTTATTTATTTGTTTTATTAATATAGTCTATTATATAGACAGTTTTCCAATTATTTAACCAATCTTGCATTCCTAGGATAATTCTAACCTGGCCATTGTGTAGAATATTTTTTATAAGTTTCCCGAAGTTCTTTGTTAACATTTTATTTCAAAATTTTTGCATGAATATTCATTGGGAATTTTGGAATATAGTTTTCTTTCTCTTTTGACTCTTAGGTTTATGTATCAGGAATATTTTTGTATCACAGAAGGATTTTGGTAAGTAGAACTCTTTCTTTTTTTACTTTTTAAAACAACTTGTATTATAATGAAATTAATTTATCTTTAAATGTTTGATAATATTCATTTATAAATCCATGTGAAACTGGGTATTATTTTCCTTTGTGTGTTCATTTATGCATTTTTCAATTTTTCTTAGATTGATTTATCTAATTCCTCTATTGTTTTATTAATGTGTATATTTTAATATGCTCTAAAATATTAATCATTTCATTTAGAATTTTATCAGCATCTAATTACTAAAATAGTCTCTAATAGTTCACTTTACTTCTTAATTTGTTGTAAATTTACTTTTTTGTTTTAGATGCTGTTAATTTGGTTTTCTTTTCAAAAAATCAAATTAACTAAGAGTTTATTTCTATTCTATTGTCACTCCTTCAAAGAAAAAAAAGTTCCTACTTTCATTTATTAATTTAGTGTTCCTTTTATTTTTGTTTTTGCTTGCACAGCTGTTAACTTTTTCTTTAGTTTTTGTTTCTATTTTTTTGTTTAGTTAGATTTTTAAAATTTTATTGATTCCTAAATTTAAAAAGTGATTTTTAATTTTTTAGTTGATAACCCATTTTTTTCTTTTTATTGATGAAAGTCTTTAGAGATATAAATTATTTTCTTTTTAAATTAACTTTTATGTTTATTTTTAGTTTATATCATTCATTTCCACAAAATTTTGAGTTACAAATTTTCTCCCCATCTTTCTCCTACCCACCACCCCAAAACAGCAATCCCACTATATACCTCCTCCCCCAAACTGCTCTCTCCAATATCCTCCCCCATCACCACTCTGACTTTCTAGTAGGGCAAGATGGATCTCAGTACCCCAGTACTTGTATATCTTATTTACCAGTTGTAAATTTAAAAAATTATATATATATATGATTTTAAAACTTTGAATTCCAGATTCTTTCCCTTCCTCCCTCATCACCCACCCTTACTGGGAAGATAAGCAATTCAATATAGATTGTACATGTTTAGCTATGCAAAATATTTCCATAGTGGATATATTGTGAAAGACTGACTATATTTGCCTCCATCCTATCCCACCCCCCACTCATTCTATTCTCTACTTTGACCCTGTCCCTTTTCAAAGGTGTGTGCTTCTAACTACCCTTCCCCCCAACCTTCCCTCCCCTCCATCATACCCCCCATCCTTTTCCCCCCTACTCTTCTCTAGGGCAAGATACCCAGTTTAGTGTGTATGTCATTCCCTCCCTAAGCCAAATTCAATGAGAGTTAGGTTGACCCATTCCCCTTTGCTTTCCTGTTCTTCCCCTCCATTGTAATAGTTTTCCCTTGCCTCTTCTATGTGAGATAATTTACCCCCATTCTGTCTCTCCCCATCTCTTCTCATTATATTCCTCTCTGACCTCTCAATTTCACATTTTACGTATCATTCCTTCCTATTCAATTGATCATGTGCCCTCTTTCTATGTATACCTGTACACATATATACACACACTCATATATGTATTCATATGCCCATATACCCTCCTATATAGACATATATAAATATGTATACATATATATGTATATACATTTATATTTCTTTCAACTATCCTCAAACTGAGCAAAGTTTCATAATTAACAATTATACTTTTTCCGTGTAGGAATGTAAATAGTTCAACTTTGATAAGTTCCTTATGATTTCTTTTCCCTGTTTACCTTCTCATGCTTCTCTTGCTTCTTGTATCTGAATGTCAATTTTTCTATTCAACTCTGGTTTTTTCATCAAGAATGCTTGAAAGTCCCCTATTTCATTGAATGACCATATTTTCCCCTGAAACATAATACTCAGTTTTGCTGGGTAGGTAATTCTTGGTTTTAATCCCAGCTCCTTTGACCTGCGGAATATCATATTCCAAGCCCTTCAATCCCTCAATGTAGAAGCTGCCAGATCCTGTGTTATTCTGATTGTGTTTCCACAATATTCAAATTGTTTTCTCCTTGATCTGGGAACTCCAGAACCTGGCTATAATATTCCTAGGAGTGTTCTTTTTGGGATTTTTTTTCAAGAGGTGATTGGTGGATTGTTTCAACCTCTATTTTGCCCCCTGGTTCTAAAACATCAGGGCAATTCCCCTGGAGGATTTCTTGAAGGATTATCTCTAGGTTCTTTTTCTGATCATGGCTTTCAGGTAGTCCAATAATTTTTAAATTTTCTCTCCTGGATGTATTTTCCAGGTGAGTGGTTTTCCAGGTGTATTTTCCAGGTGAGATAATTTCACATTGCCTTCTATTTTTTCATTTGTTTGGATATTTTTAATAGTATCTTGATTTCTTATAAAGTCATTAGCTTCCATTTGCTCCAATATAATTCTGAAGGAATTATTCCTTCAGTGAGGTTTTGAGATTCTTTTTCCATCTGACAAATTTGGCTTTTTTTTTTTTAAGCAATTGGGGTTAAGTAACTTGCTCAAGGTTACACGGCCAGTTATTTCTGGGTGTGGTGCTGAGTATCGGAGCCCGGGTTTGATCCCTAGGTCATCCTGACACTGGAGCCAGTGGTCTTACTCGCTGTGCTACCTGGCCACCCCCAAATTTGGCTTTTTAAGGCATTCATCTCCTCATTGGCTTTTTGAGCCTCTTTTGCCATTTGAGTTAGTCTATTTTTAAGGTGGTATTTTCTTCAGTCAGGTTGTTGACTCACTTTTCATGATTTTCTTGCATCATTCTCATTTCTCTTCCCATTTTTCCTCCACTTCTCTTATTTGGTTTTCAAAATCCTTCTTAAGCTCCTCTATGGCCTTTAACCAGTTAATATTTTACTTGGAAACTTTTGGTACAGGAGTTCTGACTTAATTGCCTTCCTCCTGTTCCATGCTTTGAACCTTTTTGTCCCCAAAATAGGAATCTAAGGTTTGATTGCTGTGCTTGCTTTGCTTCCTTTGCTTACTCATGTTGCCACTAAATTACTTGAATTTTGTGCTTTTTGCCACAGTAGAACTCCACTTCCAGAGAGGAGAGCTTTGATCCAAATCATTGGGGTTTTTGCAGCTGCCAGAGTTATTAGTTGGATGCCCTCTCAGAAGCCTCTATAGGCTCTGGCACTTGGTCACATACCCCAGGACTTCCATCCAAGACAGTGCTCCAGATCCAAGCAGGTTAAAGCAAGAGCCATTACTCCTCAGAACGGTCATCTGGACCCCCCTGATCCACAGGCCAGGAGCTCTGAAGCAGCCATGCAGGAATTGCTGCACCTCAGCTGCTTCTCTGTCCTGGGGCAGAGTCTGGATCACACTCTAAGACCCCCTGTTCCCAAAGTCACCACTGACCTTTTACTTTGCCTTTGGCATTTATGGGTTGATAATTCTGGAAACTGCCACAGCTGCTGGTGATCCACTCTCCCAAAGGCCCTCCACCTGTGGCTGGTCAGAGCTGCCCTGAGCCTAAAACCCTGGGCTCACTCTGGGCTGGGCTCTGCTTCCAGCATGCTGCAACAGACCCTTCCTGCCAGCCTGCTGTGCTGCCTTCAGTGGGAGGTTTGTTTCTCTCTGTCACTTTGTGGGTTCTATAGCTCTAAAGTTTGTTCAGAGTCCTATTTTACATGTATTTGAGGTGGTTATGGGGAGAGTGCATGGAGTTTTCTTGCTTCTATACCACCATCTTGGCTCTGTCCCTGATATAAATTATTTTCTAAAGACTGAATTAATAATAACCCAAAATTCAATATGCTGTCTCATCATCATTATGTTTTATGAAATCTACCCATTTTTTTAGTATTAGATTATTTAGTCTTCAATTAATTTTAATTATTTCTTATAGGTACTTTATTGAATTTAATTTTTATTGTATTGAGGATCATGGAAGATATATTTTAACTTTTCTGCATTTCTCCATTTGTTTGGAGGTTTTTATATACTAATATTTAATTTTTTTTGTAGAGGTTTCATGGATAGCTGAGAAATATACATACTTATTTATGTTCAAATTTAATTATCACTGGAGGTGTATCATATCTATCTTTATTAAAATTCTGTTTGGGTCTTTAAGTATTTTCTTTCCTTTTTGTTAGATCTTTGTAGATTTAAAAGAGTATATTAAGGTCCCTCACTTTTGTAGTTTTAAGGTTCATTTCCATTTAACTTATTCAGTCTTTTCTTTAAATATTTAGATTTCTGTGTATATATTTAGAAATGATGTTGATTCATTGTTGATAGTAGCTTTCAGTAAAATGTAGCTTTCTTAATTATATCTCCTTTAATCAGATCTTTTTATAGCCTTGTTGGATATCATGATTTATATTTTTTTCATCAGCTGATGCAAAAACAATTTGATTCTTTCCCCTCACTTTTTTTTTGCTTTTTGGATGGGGGAGGGCAGGGCAATTGGGATTAAGTGACTTGCCCAAGTTCACATGGCTAGTAAATGTTAAGTGTCTGAGGCCAGATTCAAATTCAGGTCCTCCTGATTCCATGTCTGGTGCTCTATTCACTGTGCCACCTAGCCACCCCTTTCCCCTCATTTTAATTCTGTGAATTTTTATGTTTAAGTGTTTTTCTAGTAAATAACATGTTGTTATATTCTGCTTTCTAATCTATGCTATCTTCCATTTTATGAGTAAATTCATCTCATTCACTTTCACAGATATGATAGTTAACTGTGTATTGCCTTCCATTCTATTCTCTTCTATTTCCCCCTCTTTTGTTTTCTTCCCTCTTTTTATTAAGAAAAGAGTGGTGAATGATAAGTATGCTCAACACCAGTGCTCAGGCAAGGGAAGTATGTGCTGGAGCCAGCTCTAACTGGCTTATGAGAGCCCAAAAACTTTAGAAACTACTACAAGTCAGGGTGTGACTTATTGCTTTGTTGATTATCCAGACTTATGGAAGTGTTAATAATATAAATTAAACTTGAAAGTGGGTTTGGATACATTTTTTTCTCTTGGAGAGTCAAGTTATTAAACATTTACCAGCAGTCTCTTGTATTCTATTCACTATACCACCTAGCTACACTCCCCCCCCCTGCCCCCACTAAACTTTAAAAAGTGAATCTGAATGGATTTTAGAATGACAGAATTCATTGGAAGATGGAGAGTAGCAGAATCCAGCTCAGGAAAGTGCCCGTGTAGGTCTGGGCAGGGGGAGTGTGGAGCACAAGGAGGCTGTGCCAGTGCAGACCAGAGAGCGGACTACAGATGAGTGAGAAGGAGCCCCATCCAGCAGACTCACCCACCCCTAAGGGCAATTTGCAGCCTTCTCACCAAGGGTAGGGAGGATCAGTTGGACCTGGGTAAGAGAAAGCACAGGGCCAGCAGCAGGGACAGGAGTTTCTCCTGGGGCTATTAGCCCATAGCCTGGAAGTTTAAAAATCATCTACCTGAATTCCCAGAAGCCAAGATGGCAAAGCATACCCTAGCTGCTCAGATATCCCCTCCCTGACCCAGAAAACCCATAGATAAATGTCCTACCTAGGGTTAAATCCTGAAATAGTGGAAATAGCCTCAGGCTTAGGAGTCAGTGAGAAAGGGTACAACTGAGGCAGTAAGGAGTCTGAAGTGAAGGGTGGGATGGGTCCCAACAAGCCCCACTCCAGTTGACCAGCAGGAGATCTAGAAGCACATGGTGGTGGAGCCAGAAAGCACTAACAACACAAGTCCAGGTAGACCTTAGCACCACCAGGGTAATCTGTGGACACCAGCTCTGCTGGCTGCCAGCTGCTGAGCCTGCCTGAGCTGTGGCCCAGGGGCATAGAGGGGAAAATCTGAAGTGGTCAGACCACCCCTCCCCCACAGATTACTCTGTGAGCTTCAGGGTAACTCAGGGGAAACACTGAGAGTCCTGGCCTTTGCCTCAATCTAGACACCCAGAGGCTACAGCACACAAAGTCAATAAGCAGGCACCTAGCTCCCAATCTAAGAAGTGTGGGTCAGAGCCCTCTGTATCCCAGAAGCAGAAATATACTTTAAAGGTAAGAAAATAGGCAATCACAATGGACCAGAAGCAACTTGCAAAGGCAAGACCAAAAACAATTGAATCCTATTATTGTGAACAAGAAGACTCATTTTCAGGAGACACCATGGACTCTGTATCCACTCCTGAGAGCACAGAAGGAAATATGAACTGGTCTCAGGGCCAAAAAGCATTCTTGGAGGAACTCAAGAAAGATTTTAAAAGCCAAATTAGAGAGGTAGAAGCTAAACAAAAATTCTCACTGAAGACAACAAATCCTTAAATATAAAAAAATTGTGTGGGGCAGCCAGGTAGCACAGTGAGTAAGAGCACCAGCAGAAAAGACTTTTGACAAAATACAACATCCATTCCTGTTAAAAATACTAGAAAGTATAGGAATAAATGGAGTCTTCCATAAAACAATATGTAGCACCTATTTAAAGCCATCAGCAGGTATTTTATGTAACGGGGATAAGCCAAAAGCATTTCCCATAAGATCAGATGTGAAACAAGCATATCCACTATCACCCTCTTATTCAGTCTGGTACTAGAAATGTTAGCAGTAGCAATTAGAGAAGAAAATAAATCAAAGGAATCAAATTAGGCAAAGAAGCGACCACACTATCACTCTTTTCAGATGATATGATGAAATTCTTAGAGAATCCTAGAGAATCAACTAAAAACTACTTGACACAATAAATAAATTTGGAAAAGTTGCAGGATATAAAATAAACCCACATAAATCCTTGGCATTCCTATACATTTCTAATGAAATTCAAGAGAAAGTGGTAGAAAGAGAAATCCCATTTAAATTTACCATAGACATTATGAAATATTTGGGAATCTACCTGCCAAAACAAACCCAGGACCTATATGAAAACAACTACAAATCACTTTTCACACAAATAAAGTCAGATCTAACTAATTGGAAAAACATCAATTGCTAATGGCTGGGTTGAGCTAATATGATAAAATGACAATTTTACCTAAATTAAATTACATATTTAGTGCCATACAAATCAATCTACCAAAAAATTACTTTATAGAGCTAGAAAAAAAAATAGTAATGAAATTCATTTGGAAGAACAAAAGGTCCAGAATATCAAGGGAATTAAGGAAAAGAAATGCTAGGGAAGGTGGCCTAGCCACACCAGATTTTAATTTGTATTATAAAGTAGCAGTGTAATGTCAAACAAAGGCAACTTCTCAAGGTTCAAAATACCCGCATAGCTGCTCTCCATTTTATTCAGTGACAAATTAAGAACAGAAAAAATCAGCTACATAATTCAAAATACAGCATTCACCAAGTGTAATTCAATAATTTCCAAATACTACTCCATGCCTGGATATTACATTCATTTAGTCAATCACAAAGTCCCTCTTCTCAAATGAAGATTAGTTTCAATCATAAAAAAAGTACATTCATTTGGTTAGTAACATTAGTAACAGAGTACAAAAGAGTTAAAAGTTTCCCACTCCTGGATCACAACTGAATTAGGCCATCTACCCCAGAGTTATAATGAGCTTAAGCACAGCATTTAATACCCAAAGAGAGGTCTTTTCTTCATCTTGACCTGAGACAAGTTCTCAGCAATCTTTGCTCCTGGGGAGACAAAGCTTAGCAAGACCGCAAGATATACTGCCAATGTCCTCATTAATTCATTCTCTGTCTGCAGAACAGTCCTAGGACCCCTGAAAACATTAGAAAAACCCTCTTCCAGGATTTCTGTAAACATAAAACAAGAAAATCCTTCTTCAGGGCTTCTGAACCAACAGCAAGGATACAGGACATCTGCAACAGCACTGGCCTTCACCAGTGGGCACAATTCACTCTCTGTCTGCCAAACAGTCTCAGGACCCCTGAACCAACAGCAAGGTTCCAGGACCTCTGCAAAAACAGCACTGTCCTTCACCAGTGGACACAATTCATTCTCTGTCTGCAGAACAGTCTCTGGACCCCTGAACCAGCAGCAAGGTTCCAGAACCTCTGCAACAACAGGACTGTCCTTCACCAGTGGACAAATCTGGCAAAATATCAAAACAGACAAAGTACCAGCATAACAGCCATGTCTCTTCAGTCCTTGGCAGCTCTGGGTGGCAGCTCTCAAAAGTCCTGGGCAGTTCGAACTGGCCCTCAGCAATCCTCTCCATCTCTCTGCCTCCAAGTTGCTGCTTCAAAAAAATTCTTCTGCCTCTCTCTCTGTTTGTGCCTCTCTAAATTCATGTCACCAGCTCCTCCCAGTTTAGCCCTCTCTTTTCATGTCAACAAGTCCATCCCACAAGAGGGATCCATAAGCTCTGGGTTTTAACACAATCAATCCAAAAACCAAGCCAATACAGGGGGATCTTTCACTTTGAGAAGTGTTGTGTGATTTGACCAGATGAGACTGGGCAGCCGCTGAGAGCCCCACAGCTTTCAAAACCCAGATATTGATGCTTCCCTCTCTGATAACTGTGATTAGGTATGGATGTATGTGATGATTGGACAGTTTGGAAGCCTGTCTGCTTGATTATGTTTTTCTGTTTTCTTGTAACTTCTGTCTGTAATATTCTGAAGTGCGGGGTGCTGACTTTTTCCCTTGAACAAGGTAAATTATATGTTTGATTGATTAAAGTAAGCTTGTCAACCCATTTTGAGTTGCTTTCCTTTAGAAAAGCAGATCTAAGAACCTGTGTTAGCAGCCACCCTGGGGATGCTGGGGTGCTCGTTGCTATAAGCAGTCATTAAAACTACTTGGTACTGGCTGAGGAATAGAATAGTAGATTAATGGAATTGATTGGGTACACAAGACTAAGCAGTCAATGACTATAGTAATCTACTCTTTGATAAACTCAAAGACCCCAGTTTTGGGGATAAGACCTCACTATTTGACAAAAACTGCTGGGAAAACTAAAATATACTATGGCAGAAACTGGGAATAGACCATTAGCTAATAACATATACCACAATCAAGTCTAAATGGTTGCATGATCTAGGTATAAAGGCTGATACTTTAAGCAATCTGGAAAAGCAAGGAATAGTTTATCTGTCAGATTTATGGAGAGGGGAAGACTTTATGACCAAACAAGAAATAGAGAGCATTATAAAATATAAAATGGATAATTTTGATTACATTAAATTGAAAAGTTTCTGTACAAACAAAGCCAATGTAACCAAAATTAAGAGGAAAGTGGAAAATTCGGAAAGAATTTTTACAACCAGTGTCTCTGATAAAGGCCTCATTCATAAAATATACAGAGACTGAGTCAAACCTATAAGAATATAAGACATTCCCCAAGTGATAAATGGTCAGAGGATATGAACAGGCAGTTTTCAGAGGAGGAAATTAAAGATATCTATAAGCATATGAAAAAAATGCTCTAAATCACTATTGATTAGAGAAATGCAAAATAAAAATAACTCTGAGATACCACATCTCACCTGTCAGATTGGCTAAGATGACAAAATAGGAAAATGACAAATGCTGGAGAGGATGTGGAAAAATTGGAACATTAATGCATAGTTGGTGGAGTTGTGAACTTATTCAACCATTCTGGAGAGCAATCTGGAACTATGCCCAAAGGGCTGTAAATAATTGCATACCCTTTGACCCAGCAATACCACTTCTAGGGTTGTATGCCAAAGAGATCATAGAAGTGGGAGGAAGACCCATATGTACAAAAATATTTATAGTGGTCCTTTTTGTGGTGGCAAAGAATTGGAAATTAAAGGGATGCCCATCAACTGGGTAATGGCTAAACAAGTTGTGGTATATGAATGTAATGGAATACTATTGTGCTATAAGAAATGAGGAGCAGATGGACTTCATATTTACCTGGAGAGGCTTATATGAACTGATGCTGAGTGAGAAGAGAAGATCCAGGAGTAATCTGTACACAATTACAGATACAACATATGTGTGATGACCAACTTTGATAGATTAGACTCTTTTCAGCAATGCAAGTTTATAAGACAACTCTAAAAGACTCATGATAGAAAGAGATGTCTACATTTAGAGAAAGAACTAGAAAGAACAGAATTTGAATGCAGATTGAAGCAAATTAGCTGCTCTCTTTCTTTTTCATGTTTGATTTTGTTTCCTCTTTCCCATTGTTCATTCCATTGGTTACAATACTTCTTTATAACCTGACTATTGTCTAATGTGGACATATTTGCAGATCCTATACTTGATTGCATGCCACCATGGGGGGGGGGAGGAAGGGGAAGAAAATTTTAAACTCAAGAGATTGTGGAACTGAATCTTGTAAACTAAAAGTAAACAAATAAATTAATAAAAAGAAATTTTTTTTAAAAATCACCAAAACATAACAAAAAACACTCCCAAGTCTTTGCCTTATCTGACCACTGATAATTTTAAGGTTCTGAGGATATACTTACTTCCCCCTTCTATTAGAATGTATACACAATACATGATAACTCCTTTATGATATCTCATGTGTATTTACTTTTTAGTGTATTGCTTGACAGCAGTGTCCATATTTCAGTTTCTATTCAGCTCTGGTCTTCATCAAGAATGTTTGGAAGTCCTCTATTTCATTAATGGTCTGTTTCACCTCCTCCCCCATATGGTTGTACTCAGTTTTGCTGTTAAAGTTATTCTGACCACTTATGGTGTTTTTTTTTTTATTTCTTTGACCTTGAAACACTTAATTTTGACTCTAAAATTCCTGGAAGTTTTCATCCTGAGGTTTCTTAAAAGGAAGTATATGACCCAATCTTTTTTATTCTTTCTTTGACCTCTGATAAATGAGATAGAATTCTCTATCCTTATATATCTTTCATGTCAGTTTTTTAAAATGATACTTTATATTTTCCACTATTTTCAATTTTAACTTTTAATATTTCCTGCTGTCTCATGGTATCATTACCTTCTATTTGGTTCATTTGAATCTTCAAAGAGCCTTTTGCATTGGGAAGATCTTATAGCTCTTTTGTTAAGTTGTTAATTCTCTTTCCAAGAATTTCTTCCATTTTTTCAAGTTCTCTCCTTACTTCAATCATTTCGTTTCCAAAATCATTTTAACTTAACTCTTTATTTTTTCAAGAAATTATAGTTGAACTTATGCCCAAGTTGTATTTTTTGTGTGAATGTTTTGAAGTCATTCTCTTTTTCTGGCATTATATTTTGGGCATGTCTGTCACCTCTGTAGCTCTTTATAGCAGGATACATTTTTTTTTTGTTTACTACTTTTTCATGATTTACTTCCCAACTTTGAACTTTGTGTTGGGGACAGTCTCTATACACTTCTGGACTGATTGTCTGGGCCACACTTCTACCTGTATTGTGTTCTGTTGGATCCTACTACTGCTTTCCCCCCCTTTTTTACATGGGTGTTGTTTTCTTTGAGGATATCAGGGATAACTTGGGTATAGGACCTGCAAACTTTCAGTGTGCCCAAAGTGAATCCAGGGTGAATTTTTATTGTTGTCTTCTTGATATGGACTTTGCTAGCTTCTGACCCTGTTTTGAATCTGAGCAACACATGTGTGAGCAGGTACCTGGTTGGAACTCCAGTGGAATGCTACTGGAGCATCATCAATTATCTTTTTTTTTTTTTGGAGGGCAATTGGGGTTAAGTGACTTGCCCAACGTCACACGGCTAGTTTTGTGTTAAGTGTCTGAGGCTGGATTTGAACTCGGGTTCTCCTGACTCCAGGGCCAGTGCTCTATTCACTGTGCCACCTAGCCGCCCCAATCATCATCAATTATCTTTACAGGTTCAGAGCAACAGAGCTGTACGTTCCCCTTTTGGTCTGAGCTTCTTCCCTGGCTGTTTCAAAATAGGATTAAGAATGGATTAAGTCCAGATCTGATATTGTGCTCCACTTCCTATGTCAGAACTACATAACAGCTGCTTGCCTCTGTTACTTCTCTTTGTCCAGTACACATTTTTGGATTGTAAACACTACTTGTCATGATCTATAATTTTCTTTAGAATGAACTGGATCAATTACTGAATTCAGTGGTATGAGCAACAGTTTGTACCTATTCCCACTCCCTTGCACAGTGTCAGGCTCCTCTGTGCTAGATCTGATACCTCTACATGTCCTAGAACACAGTGATAGACTCTCTACTAGCTCCATACTAGAAGGCTCTTTAGCACCCTTTAAGTTAAACCCTGTCTTGGTTGTCCACAGACCTTTTCTTTCCCCTCTCTACTTGTGCTAGAAAAATTACTTACTATAGTTTCTCCTTGGATTTTGCTGGTGGCTCAGTTCTTTCTTTCTTTCTTTTTTTTTTTAAGCAATTGGGGTTAAGTAACTTGCTCAAGGTTACATGGCCAGTTATTTCTGGGTGTGGTGCTGAGTATCGGAGCCCAGATTTGATCCCCAGGTTATCCCAACACTGGAGCCGGTGCTCTTACTTGCTGTGCTACCTGGCCGCCCCATGCTCAGTTATTTCAATGACCTGGGATATAGTTCACCTTTGCCAAGTAACTTGAATTTATCTAACTGCTCTCTGAAGATGATGATTCAATACATCAGCATCAGAATTGCTATCCTTAAAATCTTTTTTGGAAAATGGGTCTTTGCAACTTTAGCAAATATCCAATGGTTCATGCTGTCATATCTGTTTTTCCATTTATGAGCACTTCATGTAGGATTGATTGTATGTGTTCAATATTATAAATAATACTACTATAATACAAAGATTTATATCAATATGAAATCAAAACACCTATGGGTTAGTTATACAATGTCACCATCTCAATGGCGATGGGTGTTCATATTTCAGGTGAATTATTTTTATGCTCATTTCTATTCAGTTTTTTATTGGAAACACACATAGGGAACTATTGGAAGAGCAGATGTTACTCATATTTTGTTTCTGCTATAGAGTACTTACATATTCACTAGTTAGCCCACATTTAAAAGTCTGACTTTCAAAGCTGCTACTACTTTGGGGGGAAAACACCCACATCACAGGCTGATGTTAATCACAAGTAGTATTCTTTCAACAGGGTAATTGAAAGTTTTAGTGGTTATGTGAATAAATGTCACCCAAAACAAATAATAGAGATTTCCCCTCAGGCCTAGAAATGTATAAAATATAGAGGATAAAAGAGAAAAATCCAAAGAGAACAAAGACAGAAAATGGTGATTATTATTCTAATAATTTATTCTAATAAAAAACTTTGGACTTAATAGTTTGCAAAGAAGAAACACATTTCATTTCCACTGATTTAAAAAGGATAAATGTGAGAAATTACAAACTTATAAACAGGAAAAAAAAGTGCACAGGCACTTTTCCCTTCTGTATGTCATACATGTACTCTGTATGTATATGTGTGCTTTAGCATATAATTTCTATAAGATTCCCCCCCCCAAAAAAAACAAACCTAATGGTAAAGTGCCAAATGTACTTTTTAATGATTATTTTCTAAGAAGATTCAGTGGACTTAGTGACAACAGACTTTTAAGGGGGTAATCTCAGTATTATTTTGTTGCAAGAGGAGTGCAGGGGCTGCCAGGTGGCTCAGAGAGTAAGAGCACCGGCTCCAGTGCCGGGATGACCTGGGGATCGAATCCGGGCTCAGATATTTAGCACCACACCCAGAAATAAATGGCCATGTAACCGTGAGCAAGTTACTTATCTCCAATTGCTTTAAAAAAAAAGAAAAAAAAAGACAGAAGAGTACAGTTGAAGTAAAAAAAATCTAGGTTCGAATCCTGCCCTAGACATTCACTGTAGCTTATGACACTGGGTAAGTCACTTCTCATCAGGTGAATTTTGATTTCTACCTCCCTGGTCTGAGCTTTGCAAGCTACTTACCAGTTTTAGTTCTGAGTAATACAACTGTGAACTTGACCCTAAATGGAACTCCAGTAGAATGTTACTGAACCAAACTACTATCAACTAGCTCAGCAGGTTCAGAGTAACAAAACTATATGTTCCTCTTTGGTCTGAGCCTCTGCCCTGGTTGTTTCAGTGTAGACTTCAAAATGGACTGATCAGACCTGGATCTGAGTGTGATTTTGCTTTGCTTTCTAGGCAAGAAACACACAATAGCTGCTGCTTCTTTTACTTCTTGCCCATTACACATTCAGTTCCTCATCTATAAAGGAGATGTGTGTGTGTGGAACCCAGTAAAAGTATCTCTACCTTATGGGGTTACTGTGAATATTTTTTTTAAAGCAATCGGGGCTAAGTAACTTCCTCAAGGTTACACAGCCAGTTATTTCTGGGTGTGGTGCTGAGTATCTGAGCCCAGATTTGATCCAAGTCATCCGGACACTGGAGCCAGTGCTCTTACTTGCTGAGCCACCTGGCCGCCCCTAAGCAATTGGGGTTAAGTAACTTGCTCAAGGTTACACAGCCAAGTGTTTCTGGGTGGGTGCTAAGTGTCTGAGCCCGGGATTCGATCTCCAGGTCGTCCCAACACTGGAGCTGGTGCTCTTACTTGCTGTGCTACCTGGCCGCCCCGGTTATTGTGAATATTAAATGAGACTACATATATAAAGTCCTTTGCCAACCTTGAAGCCCTGTAAAATGGTAGCTATTATTCTGGTCCTGGTAATGCTAATGAATTGCCTTTTTTTAAACCTTGGACGCATTTTTCTGGTTCTTCTGTTTCCCTCTTCTGAAAATGAGGGTATTGGACTAAATGATTTTTATGGTCCCCTCCAGCTCCAAATCCTCTGATTAACATGTTGTAAGTAAAGGGTTTCAAGTCCTCCTATATAATAATAGTTTACATTTATATAGTACTTTTATGGTCTTAAAAATTCTGTCACCTGCATTATATCATTTCACCCCTTGAAATAAGAACAGATTTGATTACATAATCCATGAAGTTCCTTCCAACTAAGATTCTGTGATTTTGGAATACTGTAATTTTAACTGTTTTCACTACTGCCCTATAGTTCCTTATACCTTTGACTTTCTATCATAGTCACATCACCAGTCCTTAACCTTAATCCAATCTCACCATTTTTTCCCTCTAACCCCATCACTGGTCTTCCTAGCACTACCCATTTGTTACATTAAAATTCACATTATCTGATTTTGCTGACCCCTCACTCCAACTCTACAATGTAGCTCAGAATTTCCTTTATTTACTTCTTAGCTACACAGCAACTGTTCTAAGATTTTGCCCCTCTCTTCAAGGTCTCATCCTTACTTCTAATGCCTTAAGCCCCAGCATATGACCTTTTATTATACTTTACTGATAAAATAGAGCCCATTCAATGTGAGCTCTCTCCATTCTTCTCTCTCCACCTCAAATTTTGTCTGTAGTTCCATCTATCTTCTTTTCTCAAGGCTCAAAGGATAAGATTTTCTTCCCCCTTGCCAATGCTAATCCCAGTGCCTGTGCCTTGCATCTCATCTTTTCTCCTTTACCCATATGAGCATATTAATAACGTTTTCTCTCTTTCAATTTCAATCGTTAGGTTACTTTGAGTCCTCTACTTGTTTTTATGTCTGAAATATAAGACTTTAGCAGCCTCATTCACTGACATGACTTTCACTATCACCTCTATGAAGATGCTCCCAAATCAGTACAGCTACTTATGACCTTTCTGCCAGATTCCCAGTCTCTATTTTTAGTTATTTGCTGGAATTCTCAACTTCCCAATACTGACACCTTTACAACATGTCAAAACCGAATGTATTATTATCCTCTAACCCAAATATTACTCACCCAATATTTTTCCTGACTTTGTAAATGATATAATCATCTTATATTACTCAGGACTGAAACATTGTAGTTATCTGTTACTGTATGTTTGTGATTGATTTTTTGAACCCAAGTATAAGAATTTATATTTCTCTTTATATTTTATCTTATTAAATTTGTCCCATTGTTTTAAACTGTTGGCTAGCATTACACTTTTATCCTGACCCTGTTTTTCAATTTGTTAGGTATCTCTCCCACAATCTGCAACAGTTTACAGCATCCCCTACTTTCTGTTTCATGAAGGTGGAGAATATCACAAAATTTTGCTGACTTGGCCTATTGTAAATTAGTGCTACATAATTTCAACTGTGGCCACACTTCAGTAAGAAATAAATTTTACACTTTCCTTATTGATTCACTATACCATTCACCACAGAGACAATGACAAACCTTTTTATCCCTTCCTCCCACTTTATCCCTCAATCCCACCTACTCAGCAGAGAATCTCATCTCATATTTCACCAAACAATTGAGGCCATTTTCTAAAACATCTCTCTTCTTCCCTCCTTTTCACTTCACATCACTCAGATGTCTTTCTCCAATCAATCAATCAATCAATCAATCAATCAATCAGCATTTGTTAAACACCTTTGAGGTCCTCCTTCACCTCTATCACAAATAGGTAGCCCTTCCTCTTTCTAAGGCAAACCCCTCTAACCACTCTATCTGCAACTTTAATCTTGCTTTCTTTCTTTCCTGTTTAAAGCAAATTGATCCTACTATATGCTCAAAAAAGATAAGGGATGTAAAACACATTTTAAACCTTAAAATGCTATCTAAGTGCCAGTTATAATAATAATAATAATTAGGACTATGATGTTATCATCACCAGGCCTACAGTCTGGTGATGACTTTATTCCCTGAGGCTTCTATTGAAGTCCATCTGAGATCAAGCAATGTGTATACAGCAAGACAGGGGTGGTAAATATTTAACACCTTAACTCTTAGGGGGAGAATGTATGTATAATGTGCTTCTAAGTTTAATTTTCATTATTAGCACTTTCTTAAGTCTAATCATGATAACTGAAGCCATGATTTGTAGGGACTGGTGATTATTGAAATGTAAGTGCTCACACGAAAACATTTAACAATGGATTCTTGGAAGCTGGCTCCAACACACTCCAGTCACTATCAATCCTACTCTTTCATACATCTTGAGTCTCCTCCTACCTATTGGCTGCTCCTCTGTTGCCTAAAAACACGCTCAAATTTCCCTATTTAAAAAAAAATCCTCACTTGATCTGACCATCTTCTTTATCTACTACCCTTTAGCTGTTAACCCTCTATGCTTCCTCTTCCTCTCCTCTCACTTGCTTCTAAATTATCTACAGTCTGGTTTCTAATCACATCATCCAACTGAAACTGCTCTTCCCAAAATTCTTTGCAATAATTTTATAAGTGCTAAAATCAAATGGTTTTTTCTCATTCCTCATCTTTCTTAAACTCTCTTCAACCTTTGAAACTATTGATCACCCTCTCTGGATCCTCTCTCTTCTCTAGGTTTTCAAAACATGTATTTCTCCTGTTTTTCTTCTTACTTGTTAAAGTGTTTCTTCTTAGTTTCCTTGACTGAATCTTCCTCCAGGTTATATCTACTAACCATGGGAGTTCCCCAAAGCTCTGTCCTGGGCCCTCTTCTCTTTCTATTTGAATGATGGCATTGAGTTTATTGATCTTCATAATTATCATCTCTATTCAGATAATTCCCATATTTACATAATCAGTCTAAACTTTCCCCTGAGCTATATATAGTCTTTCATCACTACCTGCATTTAGGCATCTCAAACTGGATTCCCATAGATATACCAAACTTCACATGTACAAAGCAGAACTCATTATCTTACCCCAAGAATATTTTTTTTTCCTCTTCTGAACCTTCCTATCATTGTAGAAGACACCATCAATCTCTTAAGTCCCCCAGGCTCACAATCTTTGTCTCATTTTCAACTCCTTATGTTCACTCCATAAATCCAATCTGTTGCCAGGTCTTGCTGTTTCTACCTTCACAACATTTCTCTTATATGATTCTTCTCCTTTGACACAGCCTCCACATAGGCCCTCATAATCTTTTAACCCGCCATTGCAATAACTTTCTGGTTGTTCTCTCTACCTGAAGTCTTTCCCTATTCCAGACCATCCTCCACTCAGTTCCCAAAGTCATTTTCCTAAAACAAAAATCTAATATCACTTTCCTACTCAATAAAGTCTAATGATTCCTTATTACCTCTAGGAACAATTTTTCAAAAAACATATTTTTAAAAATTTGAGATTTTAAGACGTTTTAAAGTCCTGGCTTCTTCCTATATTTATCCCTGCTGTCCTCCCTCTTCTCCCAATAACTCCTTTCCTTTGGGGTTTCTTCTTATTTAGTATATTAATATATGTCAGATATATTATATTTATTTTAAATATATAATTATTTAGTTTATAACATAATTTTATATATTACATAAATATATAATTTTATATATTTATATATTATCTATACATATTTTATGTATATTTAAATCTTAATTATATGGTACATGAATATAATACATTTATCTTGTATTTACAATTTTTTAAAAATTGTCTCCATTGTTAGAATATGAGTTCCTTGAAGGCAGGGCCAGTATTTTTGCCTTACTTTGTATTTAGAACAATGCCTGGCACATAGTAAACATTTAACAAATACTTCTTGACTAACTGAAAATAAAAATCGAATTGTTCTACCTTTTTATTATCATCTGTTATCATTCTCCTATCCACCACAAAGCAGTTACTTCTTTGAAAAATAAACTTAAGAACTTGACATTTTTTATTGATGCGTTAAAGAAAAGTAAAGGCAGTTCTCAGTTATAAGAACAAATTGAAAGTGCATATGGATAATACCTAAACATAGTAACATAGAGTACAATACCATGCTGTCATAAAATATTTACATTAGACAAACCTGCCCTATAAACCCACAAATCTGGCTTCTATAGCTTTTACTTTACCTATAAGGTAGCTTATTAATCTCGAAATATATCTGTCTGTACATTAATTACGAAGAATTTTAAAGGCCAATTAATACTACAAATGAATTTTCTTCAAGAATATATATGTATATATAAAAATTTGGTTGATTTTGTTTGCTTTAATACTTTTCAGATAACTTTGGAAAGCTATTGGATGTTTATTAACATATAATATGAAAGCATGAGACACAATGTATCATCATGCACTTCTCTTTGTGTGAGAAAATCATGGTTTAAATCCCAACATTGCCATATTCTGACTGCATGACCATGACAGACAAGTCACTTTATGCCGCAGTTTCCTTATCTGCCAAATGAAAATCGTTATATTATTTCCCAGGGTTTGGAGAAGGAGGAAAGTGTGTAAGTCTTAAAGCTCAATATAAAGGTGAAAAATTAAGTTTTTAAAGTATTCTTTGATTCACAGAAACTATCATCTTTAAAAGTCTCATCAAATGAATTTTTGTAATTATTATTTTCCTAGATTATACTCATTAAAACCTTGTTAAAATATCACCTTGAAGCTGTTTTTACATCCAAATTTAATCGCACATTTTATCTAGTTTTGTCTATTAAAATGTGCATTTTGCTACAATGTAAATAGGAAGTAAAAACAAAACAAAACCAGAAATGAAGCCGAATATTGTGTAATTTTGACCAACCTTGGTCTGAGAAGAATTGAGAAAATGCATCTCTTCCCTTCATGGCAGATAAAGGGGCTTATAGGTATTGAATCAATCAATTAATAAGAATTTATTTTCTGTGGATCAGGCATTGGGTTAAACACTGGGGTTACAAACAAAAGTATATTGCATATATTTTCAAATACAGTTCAAGTTATTTTTGCTGAACTTTTTTTTTCTTTTTACAATTTTATTACAAGGGATGGCTCACTGGGTAGGGGAAGAAGGAAAAATATATTTGGAAAAGCAAGTATCAATAACATCAATAACAATAAGACACAATTTAAAATAGAGATAGAAAAGGAAAGTAGAATAAAATAAAATTTTAAACTTATTTAAATACTTAGTATTTAAAAATATTTATAAATAAATGAAATACAGTAAACAGTATATTATAAATAAAGCCATTGTGAACACCCTTTAACCAATGGAAAAGCTGTAGACTGGTCTCCCTAGTCCCTGATTTATGCAACCTGCCTCGCCCTGGAATAGGGCTCTACTGAGAAGAATTATTTTTTTCATGTTTTCTGGAGTCCCCCAGGATACCTTTGCTATCTCTCTGGCTATTTTGGCCTTCTTCTCTGGGCATAGCTGTTAAACCTTGCTGAATGGTGCACTGACATACATGCTCCAGAAATTTTTACTAGTTTTCTTTCTCTATTACCCAGTCTCTCTACCCTTTGGCTACTGTGCTTGTCTTTTCCTTCTCTTAGCTTTTTGTGCTTTCTTGTGACAGGGTTACTTCAGCTCAGCACCTGCACCTGAGACTAAGTGGCTTTGTGGGTATTCTCACTCAGTATAAAACTCCACTTGTGGGCCATATTCTCTCACCACACAGCTCAACAACCACGTAGTGTCTAGGTTCAGACACTGTCTGAACGCCATTGCACGGAGGGCCCGGCAGCTTTCCAGCTCCATGCAGCTGCTATTTTTGTGTGTGTCAGTTCTAAGAAGCAATTGTTTTCTCAGGAATGAGGTACTTAACTCCACTCCAAGAACATTGACAAATTCCTCTTTATGACTTGAATTTGTCTGAGGAAATTATTTTTTAGATGTGCTTCTTATTTTCCATGCTTTCTACACAAATGCCCTCTAAAACCTGATTATGGTCCACTCTTTTCCCAGTCAATGATAAGGATTTGTGCTTTCTCAGACCAGTGTCTATATACTTCAGCCCTAGGTACGCTCCCAGGGCCAGGTCTGCATGGTCAAAATTAGGACTGGAAAAATTAATTCTAGCTAAAAGTCCACCTTTTGTACTTATAACAAAATTTCCTCAGATTTATCTTTATAGGACAAATCTCAAATTTTTGGACCCCTTTATATGTTTAAAAATTATTGAGGGTACTTCAAAGAACTTTTGTTTATGTAAATTGTATCTATCAGTATTTACCATATTAGAAATCACAATATCTTATCATTATTATAGAAATAGTTTTGATCTTGCATACCCCCTGAAAAGATCTTGGGGACCCCTGGTGTTTCCCAACCACACTTTGAGAACCACTGATCTATACGTCTATATCTCCATCTATCTATATACCTTTAACTATCTATCTTGATAGCTATATCTATCTCCATATTATATCTATTTATATCTTTATCTCTACATGTATCTATATATAAATATTATATATATATATATATATCTCCCTTTCCATATTTCTCCATCTCTAACTGCATATATCTATATATTGATATTATCAATGTC
>NW_027187391.1:9756795-9770255 GCF_028583685.1 Petaurus breviceps papuanus
TTTATAGGGAATGTGGCTTGTTGAGGCAATACTCAACAAGTTGACTCAAAGTTCCTCTTTTCTATTTCATTTGAAAGGTGATAAGAATCATCTGAGGTTCTATAATTACACTTTATCTTCAGGAGTGATTCTTAGTCAAGGAGTAAGCAATATTTTAATTTAAAAATAAACTCATTCATATATTCAGATCTATCATGGTTCGGCACAGGTATGAGCACAGATCCACCTGCAATAGCAGTGTTTAATTACCTCAACTGATGTCAGAACTGAAGGCCTTCAGATACCTTAACTGAGAAAATCAATCCAAACTGGAAACTAGGCTTATAATTTTTTTAAGGATTGTTGTGCTTTAACCATTGGATGAAGGTAAATGATATCACCTGAGAACTATTTTATGATCAATTGACAGAATTAGACACACCTCTCAGAATATGTATTTTTTTAAGGCAATCTATAGTGGTGAACAGTCAAGCAGAGAAGCCAATCTAATTTTGAAAGAGATTTAGTGCAGCAGATTCCATTTCAGAGATAGTGTCAAAACTCTGAGAAGGAATCACTCTTGGGGTGCAGAATGAGAGGAAGAAACTGTTTCCCCCCACCGTTCTGCTGAACATGTCAACTGAAAGGCCAAACAGAAGACAGTGCATCCAGCTGGGATCAGAAAACTCAACTAGTAAGAGGCAAATACATCCAGACAGGCGGGGTACTCACCTGAAGAAAGGTAGATTCAGGGAACTCAGAGAGAAGTGCTGGCTATAGAATCAAATCAGGAGTGACACCATCTATCATGCCTCCTCCTCCTCCTCCTCGTCCTCGCCCTTTACTCACTCCTCCTCCTCCTTCTCTTTCTCCTTCTCTTTCTCCTTTCTCCTTTCTCCTTTCTCCTTTCTCCTTTCTTCTTCCTTCTTCCTTCTTCCTTCTTCTTCTTCTTCCTTCTTCTCCTCTGCTTTTTGGAGAGCAATTGGGGTTAAGTAACTTGCCCAAGGTTACACAGCTAGTTTTTTTTGTGTGGGTGTTAAGTTTCTGAGGCCAGAACCAAACTCATGTGTTCCTGATTCCAGGGCTGGCACTTTACTCATTGAGCCAGCTAGCTGCCCCAATGCCATATTCTTCTATAAGACACTTTCATCAACACTACTAAAGTAAGAAAAGCTCTAATATTTTAATTTAAACAAACTGAAATAAAATTATAAGTCCACTCCAACCTTGAGTGTTCTTGCTAATTGAATGAATGAATTATTGGTCATATGAATGTAACTGAAAATAATTTGAAATATTTTACATCTCCTGGTCCATTCTTCTTTCATATTATTATGGTAATAATATGGTGACTATATTATTATATATTGTATACATTATATCATATAAATATATATGGTAAAATATTAGAGAAAAAAGGGGTAAAAGAAAAATAATTCATGATCACTAAATCGTCAACATGAGATTGAGGTTGAGGATGAAATCTGAAATAAAATTACATATCTCTGAAAAAAGAACAATGAATAAATGTAGGCAGTTACCAAAAATGACTCAGTTTAGCAAAGCTATTTGTCCTGTGCTTTCAATTTTTTCAAAATTTATTTATTTATTTTTAGTTTACAACATTCAGTTCCACAAAGTTTTGAGTTTAAAATTTTCTCTCCCAACCTCCCCCTCCACTCCCCAAGACAGCATATAATCAGATATAAGCTCTACATATGCATTCATATTTTCACATTAGTCATGTTATAAAGAAGAATTATAACCAATGGAATGAACCCTGAGAAAGAAGAAACAAAACAAAGTGAACAAAATGAAACAAAACCAATGAATAAAGAGAAAGAACAAATAGTATGCTTTGATCTGCATTCAGACTCCATAATTCTTTCTCTGGATGTGGATGCATTTCCCAACATGACTGTGCTGCCAATTTTGAGAAGTTATGAATGACCAAAGATTAAACTACTAGAAAAAGACAACAATGCCATAAAGCTAGAGAGACTTGGAAACACTTGTCCTGTGATTCTTATATGAATACCTGGGACTAGAATAAGCATTGAAGAGAAATTTTACCATGCTTCTATAGCTGAAGCACTTCATGCTTCATGCACCAAGTAATTTTGTTTGTGTTTGGAGAGGGGGATAGCAGTGGGATGGTCTGAGACTGGTTTTATCCGTGTAATTAAAGGAATTCCCAATAAGGGAACTTTCTAAGCTAGTGCAGATCAATAAGACCATAAAGATTTATAATTTATAGATTATTTAATTTCTATGTCTGTAATTTAGAGATTCTGAAAGTTGAAGTAATGTACCCCTGGCCTTGTTACCTGTAGGTGTCAGAAGTAGGGTTTTCCTGACTCAGACGGCTCTGACATCCACACTGTGCTTTGTTGTTAATCCCGTTATTCACTCGTTTCAGTAGCATCAGACTCTTTGCAATCCCATTTGGAATATTCTTGGCAAAGATATTAGAGTGGTTTGCCATTTACTTCTCTAGCTAATTTCATAGATGAGGAAACTGGGGCAAACAGGGTTAAGTGACTTGCCCAGTGTCATACAGATAGTAAGTGTCTAAGACTGGATTTGATCTCAGGTCTTCCTGACTCCAGACCTGGCACTCTATCTACTAGGCAACCTAGCTGCCTCCATACTATGCTTCCACCAAAAACCAAAAAAAGCAAACAAAATAAAATGTGTATATTTAAAATGCTTTTTAATACATCATATGTATTAACTAGTTTATTTTTTAAAGAATTTTGAAAGTAGTGGAGAATGAATAAATACTTGGGCTTAGACAGAGTTTCTTAACCCGATGTCTATAGACCCACAGAGGGATAGATTTCAAAAGGTCTGTGAATTTGTATGGGAAAAAATATCACATATTTATTTTACTAATCTCTAACTGAAATTTAGCATTTCCTCCACTTATTTAAAAACATTATTCTGAGAAAGGGCCTATGGGCTTTACCAAACTGCCAAAGAAGTTCCTCAAACACATACCTATACACACACATGTACACACATACACAAAAAAGTCAAGAATATTTGGGTGAGAAAGTGCAAATTATAGATGAGTATATGTATATGTAGATGTATTTGAAAATGAATATCTACTGGGGTGACTAGGTGGCACAGTGAATATAGCACTGGCCCTGGAGTCAGGAGGATCTGAGTTCAAATTTGACCTCAGACACTTAATTCTTACTAGCCATGTGACCTTGGACAAGTCACTTAACCCCAATTGCCCTGCCTTCCCCCCTCCAAAAAGAAAAAAAAGTTCATGGAAGTGAATGTTGAAAACTAAATTAAATAAATTTAAAATGAATATCTGCTCACCACCTTAGCTCAAATATGTTTGAATTAAAACAATAGATAATTGAAGAGAAAATATTACATGAAAGTGTTATGGCAGGTGATTGAGAGGGGAGATCCTGCACCTGAATACAGTGGGTCATTTGTTTTTTCCCAATCTATTCAGAAGGTGTCTAAGTCCCACAAGGACTTTTGGAAAATTTTTCTTGCCAAATAACGTATGGATTTTCTGTCTAGAGTCTAGACAATAGGCATGTAGTATGGAATCAAGTAAAATAATGGGAAACTCTGAAGAGGGAAATGCAGTAGTTAATATTTATAGCACCAAGAAGATGGAACACTGGGAAGGTGGGGGAGGGAATGGGCATTTATTAAGCACTAACTCTGTTCCAGGCACAGTGATAAGTGCTTGACTCCTCACAATAACCTGTGAGCTAGTTTAGAATACTTTCCATTTTATAACTGAGGAAACTCAGGCTGGCAGAGCTTAAAACACTTGTCTAATGTCCAAAACTAGCAAGTAGATTTGAACTCACATCTTATTAACTCCAGGGCCAGTGCTCACCTAGATAATGTCAACACATTTGACATTAAACCATGAAACTTTGAAATAAGAACAATCAATATATGTAGACCATTCTCAAGATTAACCTTGATTAGCAAATGTAGTTGGTATTTATCTTGTGCTATCAATTCTGAGAAATCATGAATGATGAGATTAAACCACAAGAAAAAGACAATGGTGTCCTAAAACCTTCCCTTCTTCTACTACATACTAACTGGGTGATTTGGGGCAAGTCATTTGATCTCTATCTGCTTCAGTTTCCTCTTTTGTAAAGAAAGTGAACTACATGAACTCTTAAGTTCCTTTCCAGGTCTAAATTTGTGGTCCTGTGATCAAGTAATAATAATCAATTAATAATTCAATAAGCATTAATTAAATGTGGTGGCACTGTGCTAAGTACTGGGAATACAAAGATAAAACCAAAAGCAACCTCTGTACTCAATAAGCTAATGTTAGAATCCATGGGCTAAACCTTACAAGGCAATGGCAGACAGTTCTTAGAGGAGAGAGACTAGAATGGGAACCTTGGAAACTTTGATTGTATGAGGAATACAGAGAAAAGAGAGAGACCAGACAATTATAGGGATCATAAATCATTGAAGCAGAGAGAGAGAGAGAGAGGATGGGTAAATAAGCAAGGGAGAAAAGTGCTTTTTTGTAAAGGAATGAAAAAATAAAAAAGCTAATGAATAGGACAAGTTGGAGGGGAGAAGGTAGAATGTACTTAACTAAATGAGAGGAAGAAAAGGAAAGGGGGAATTATATAACCAGATAAATTCAGGATAGAAAAAGGAGCTAATAAGCAAAGCCCCAAAGGGAAAAGGGTAACAAATGAGAGGAAGGGATCAGTGGTGAGAAGAGAGCCAAATACCATGTTTATAATGGAAGATGGGGAAGAAGCATAACTTAAAAACACCCCCAACATTAGAGATATGGGAAGATATAAACCTAATTCATAACTTTAGATGTGAATTGATTAAATTATCTAATAACATTTAAAAATATCAATAAATTGGATAAGAAAATAAAACTTTATAGTCCGTTACTTACAAGAAATGCATTTAAAGGGCAGCTAGGTGGCACAGTGAATAAAGCACTGGCTCTGGAATCAGGAGGACCTGAGTTCAAATCTGGCCTCAGACACTTATCAGTTACTAGCTGTGTGACCTTGGGCAAGTTACTTAACTCCAATTGCCCTGCCCTCCCCCTCCAAAAAAACAAAACAAAAAAAAAAGGAATGCATTTAAAAAAACAAAGGAATAGGAGTTCTGCTTCTGGGAGCCAAGATGATGCAGTAAGAAGTAAATTACTCTCATCCTTCCTTATTGTCCTCTGGATGTCCAGAATATATCACCCCAGGAAAAATTCTGGAATATCTGAGCCAGCAGAA
This sequence comes from Petaurus breviceps papuanus, assembly GCF_028583685.1. Lineage (NCBI taxonomy): Eukaryota > Metazoa > Chordata > Mammalia > Diprotodontia > Petauridae > Petaurus > Petaurus breviceps. The sequence goes on from NW_027187391.1 coordinate 9,762,042, forward strand.
AGAAGGGGTCCAACAGTCTTGTAGCCCAGGAAGCTTGGAAAATTAATGGGAAAGGCTTCTCTTGCTCTGGGGGAGGAGAAGCACTACAGGATGGGAGTCATCACAGCAAGCCAACCACAAGCCCCACTACAGAAAGGCAATAGGAGATCCTGAGCCCCAGAGTGGTGGAGCAGGCAAGTACCAACACCAGGACCCTCGAGTGCCTCAGCACAGGGAAGGCAACAGGTAGATACCAGCTCAGAAAAGCACCATGTGCACTAGTGTTCTTCAGGGTAAAGGGGAGGAAAAGAGAGGAGGCTGATAGAAGGGAGGACAGACTCAGGGAGGCAGTGGTTGAAAGCAAAACTCTAGTGAGAAGGGAAAGGGAGAAAGTAGAGAGAAAAGCATAAATGGGGCAGAAGGGAATAGGATGGAGAGAAAGACACAGACAGTAATCATAACTGTGAATGTGAATGGGATGAACTCTCTCATAAAATGGAAGTGGATAGCAGAGTGGATTAAGAACCATAATCCTACAATATTTTGTTTATAAGAAACACCTTTGAAGCAGAGGGATGCACACCAAATAAAGGTTAAAAGACTGGAGCAGAATATATTATGCTTCAGCTGAAGCTGAGGTAGGGTTAGCAATCCTGACATTAAATTGAAAAGTTTTTGCACAAACAAAACCAATACAACCAGGATTAGAAGGGAAGCAGAAAGATGGGAAACAATTATTACAACCAGTGTCTCTGATAAAGGTCTCATTTCTAAAATATATAGAGAACTGAGTCAAATTTATAAGAATACAAGTCATTCTGCAATTGATAAATGGTCAAAGGATATGAACAGGCCATTTTCAGAAGAAGAAAATAAAGCTGTCTATAGTCATATGAAAAAATGCTCTAAATCACTATTGATTAGACACATGTAAATCAAAACGACTCTGAGGTACCACATCATATCTATCAGATTGACTAATATGACAAAACAGGAAAATGAGAAGTGTTAGAGAAGAAGAGGAAAAATTGGAATAGTAATGCATTGTTGGTGGAGTTGTGAACTGACCCAACCATTCTGGAGAGCAATTTGAAACTATGCCCAAAGGGCTATAACATTGTACATACCCTTTGACCCAGCAATACCACTTTTAAGTCTGTGTAAAGCCAATCATATGCAGTTCTCCTAAGGACTGCTGCTGTGAATAACTTTAAGGATCTAATCACATAGTATAGCAAACTCTCTATTTATTCAGCAATAAATTAAAGCAAAACATTCAAGAAATTAAAGCACAACATTCACAACACCATAACATAATAACTTATTATTAAGGTGGCCACATAATCTTAAACAAAACATATCATTCAGCAAATCACAATCTCCTCAATCAATATAAAGTACCCATCTAAAGTCTTCTTTCCTCTTGATTGGAAGCTGACTTCCAATCATTCTTAAGGTAATCATCCTTAAGGGATAATCATCCTTAAGCTAATTATCCTTGAGGGGTAGTGGAAAGTACAAAGACCATCCACCTCTAGGTCACAGCAAGTTACAATATCATCCCTCAGCACTGAGTACCCAAGTAAAGGTCCTTTCATCTTAACTTGAGGCTCACTTCTAAACTCCATTGACTCCTCTTCCAAGCTCCCAGCTCTTGCCTGGATTTACCCTACTGTTGCCTGGATTTACAGGTAGGTAGCTCTTAGATCGCAGTTCATGGGGACTAATCTACCCCAAGCTCTTCACAGTTTCTGTTTCTAGGGAAAAAAAGCTTAACAGAGCCACAACAATATTCACACACATTAAGCTTAACAGAATTACAAGAATATTCACACACATTGCCACCATGATCATCTCAATTCACTTTCTGCCTGAGAAATCAACACAAATCAACAGAGTGCTTCTGTCTAACAAAGTAACACAATCAACAGACAGAATGCTTCTGTGTGACAAAGTAGCACAATTCAACAGACAGAGGCTTCTTTATGTCTGACAAAGTAACACCAACACAGAACAACAGACAAGAGTGCTGATATCACAATCATCCTCTTTCTCAGTTCTGCTTGGTCCCAGCTCATGCTTGAGCTTTTATATACTTTGTTCCACCTTCCTGTTCTACCCTTCCTGCTCTGCTCTTTTGGAAAATTCCTCCCACCGTGGACTCCATGTGATAACATTAGGCCTATCAAGGGCAGAGAAGGTCTCCAAAGGTCTATTAAGGGCAACAAACAAGATATACTGTTTCCAACAAAGACTTGACTCAATCAGGTGAGGCTCAAAGGCACTTGATTAGTTGAAACAAGGAGCAAAATACTACTTTGCTTGCCATTTCAATAACTGAAAGAAGCAGCAAAACACTACTTTGCTTGCGATTACAGTCTGTATCCCAAAGACATCATAAAAATGTGAAAAGCATCCACATCTACAAAAATATAGCAACTCTTTTTGTGGTTACAAAGAATCAGGAATTAAGGGGACTTCTGTTAATTGGGGAATGGCTAAACAAGTTGTGGTATATGAATACAATGGAATACTATTGTGCTATAAAAATGATGAGCAGGCAGACTTCAGAAAAACCTGAACTGATGCTGAGTGAAATGAGCAGAACCAGGAGAATGTTGTTTACAGTAACAGTCACATTGTGTAGATGACTGACCTTGATAGACCCGGCTCTTCTCAGCAATGTAAGGATCTAAGATAATTCCAAAAGCCTCAGGATGGGAAATACTATCCACATCCAGAGAAATAATTTTGGAGTCTGAATGCAGATTGAAGCAAACTACTTGCTCTCCTTTTGTTTTTGTTTTGTTTTGTTTCTTCTTTCTTATGGTTTCTCTCAGTTCTAATTCTTCTTTACCTCATCTCCAATGTGAAAATATGTTTAATGTGAATGTATACGTAGAGCCTATATCAGATTGCATGCCATCTTGGGGAGGCGGGGAGAGGATGGGAGAGAAAATTCAAAACTCAAAATCTTATGGAAGTTAATTTTGAAAACTAAAACTAAATAAATAAATAATGTTTTTTTAAAAAAAAGACATAACACAAAATAAAACTGAAGGGATAGAATTTTTTTTTATCATAGATCAAGTGAATCTAAAAATGCAGAATTTGCAACCATACTCTCTGACAAAGCAAAAACAAACATTCCAAAAACAAAAGGAAAAACAAGGAAACTATATTATGCTAAAACGTACATAGACTGCAAACCAATATCTGCAATAAACTTAGATTCTCCAAATGCCTGAGTATGCAAGTTCAAAACAGAAATGTTATTTGAGTTACAAGAAAACATTGACAGACAAAATAGTTACATGAGACACCAGTGTCTTTAAATTTTGGATAAGTCTAGCAGAAAGACTGAAAAGGAAAACGAAGACTTAAATTGCTGAAGAAACTAGATTAAGAACCTTATGACCTCTTTTAAATGTGATACCAAAAATACACATATTTCTCAGCATTACGTGGAACTTTTATAAAAATTGACTATGTACTATGGCACAGAGATATAGAAAACAATGTAAAAAAGCAGATATAGCTACAATATCCTCTATAGATCAGAATCAACAAAAATAGAAATGGGTTCAGGGGCTACAAACAAAAGCTGCAAGCTCAAATGGACACTTAACAATGAAATCCAAATAATGAGTGGGTAAAAAAAATAATCATGGCAACAATTCATAGCTATGTAAAAGAAAATTATAATTATCAAAGAAAGTAAAATTTCTGGGATGCAGCTAAATAGTCCTCAAGGAAAATCTTATCCTTACAAACATATGTTAACAAAGTTGAAAAAGAGAGGCTTAGCAAACTAAATATGTATTTTTTTTAAATTAGATAACAAACTTAAAATAAGCACAAAAGGAGAGATAGTAAAATTAGAGACAAAATAGATAAATTGGGAAAAAAAGAATCCTATAGAAATAACAACCCAAAGTAAAAGTTGGTTCTTTGAAAAGACTAATGAAATTGATAAACCTTTAGCAAATATGATTAAAAAGAAGACAACAGAAAAATCACATCAATTAAATAGCCAACGAACTAGGTGTAATCATAGCAAACCAGAAGAAATTAAAAAGGAATAATCAGAACCTCTTATGCAGTTATGTGCTAACAAAACTGGATCCAAAGGAATAGAATACCTTCAAAAATATGAAATACCCAAACTATTAGAAGATTAACAATCTTTAAAAACTAAATATCAGAAAAAGAAATAGAGATAGATATAAAGAAACCACTAAAGAAAAAAACCTGTTTCTGATAGATTTGCATGAAAATTCTAGCAAACTTTTAAAGAAGAGTTACGTACCTATATTTTACAAACTATTTCCAAAAATTGAGAAGGAAAGCACCTTCCTGGAATCCTTTTATGAAACAAGATAGTGTTAGTAACTAAACTATAGAAGGATAAAGCACAGAAAGAAATCTATAGGTGAGTATGATTAATGAACATTGAGCCCCAAAACTTAAACAAAATCATATCTCACAGACTACAGAGATTAATTCAAGAAATCATACATTGTGTCAAGTGAGATTTATACCAAGAATACAGGAATTTTCAACATTAGAACAAAATACATAATTAATCATATTACAAACCAAAACATCCAATGCCACATGATAATCTCAATAAATATAGGGACTTACATTGTAATGGAGGAGACAACATAAACATAAATATGTGTGCAAGATACACAGAGTAGATGAAAGGTAACATTAGAGGGGAAATTCTTATTTAATTGTTGCACTCAACTATCTGTAGAATTTTCACAGTTGGAGCCATGGGATGAAAAGTGGCAGATTAGAAGACAAAGCCTCATATATCAATCTCAGAATGCAACATATTATGAATAAGTATTGTCTTACAGCAGAAATGGCATATTGTAGGTGAGTTTTCTGAGTACTCTCAATGATGTGAAATCATGTGGAATTCCATTCTATAGGCTTAAGTTTCTCCCCAGTGGTTATAACAGTAATGTGTGTTTAAGGAAAATATAATCAAAGTATTCAATGGAAATCTAGTTACAAAAAGTGGGGAGGGCTTTTAAGAGGAAATATTGACAGCATGAGAGAAAGATACAGTTGTCTACTTTCCAGAGAGCCTTTTTTCTTTCTTGTTACTGTCATCTTTCTCACAGAACAGTAATTTTTTAAGATGTGTTTGCCTTCTGAATTATTTTAATTTGACCAAGGAATGAGGAAGAGGAAAGACACTGAGGAGACAGTATGGGCACTGCTTCAGAAATTGGAGCAGACTGTCATTTTAGAAATCATCTTTTCCTGAGATAATAGTGCTTGGCGACCCTAGCCAGGCCAGCAGACAATGATTGTGGCCAAAGAAAGCTGAGAAAAGAGCCAAATTCAAGGTCTAACTTGGCTGTTTTCTCTGAGGCTAAAATATAGTCTTAACCATTGGAGCTGAATGTACGCAAAGGAGAAAACACATAGCATGACCCATAAAGTTGCTCTGGCTGTCAGGAAGGCATGCCAGGCTATTTCCAGGTTTGGCTTTCTTCTACTAAGATGCTCAGTTTTACCCAAATGAGTTTCCAAGTCTAAGCCCAGAGGAAAAGAGCTTTCTTGGGTTGCCCAGTCTTCTTAGGAAAATTATACCCTGTCAATGGTAATTGTGTATATGTATATTGGGAACCTTTAAATCAATCAACCAACAAGAACTTACTAAGTGCCTAGTACATACCAGATTTTGCTATAGGTGTTGGGGATACAAACACCCCAAATTAAATGGCTCTTGCTCTCAAGTATCTTACATTTGATTGGAGGAGGCAGCTTGTAAAACATACATACATGGAAAGATATATACATATGTATATGTACATAAACATATATACACATACATGCACATAAATATATATGTATTTATATATAGATATAATTCAAGATAGGTGGGGTGAGGGAAAGGGCAGAAAGGGGAGTAACTATTGCAAGATCAGGAAAGGCTACATGTAGATTATGTTTCAGCTGATGTTTGAAGGTCATGAAGTATTTTATAAAGTGGAGGTCAAGAGGTAGCAGTTTTTGGATTCTTTCTGATATTTCACTTGTAGGTAATGGGGTTTAGTATCTAACATAATACTTGTGTCCCTCTTTTCTCTCTCTCTCTCTCTCTAGATGGGTTCATTCACTCCAACTTGCAGGAGAGGGGCAGTTACAGTTGTCATAGTGCTACAACTCACTCTCAGAATACTAGGAGTAACCCTAGTTTGGGGAAAATACATATCTACACTCTTAATTGTAGCAATGTATTTGCTTCCCATTTACATAAATAAGTCATAACATCACCATTAATACAAACATGAAATAGCTACTAAATGAGAAAACAAAAGCAGGATAATCCAAACATGACATTAAATAAAAGGCAAAATCAAGAATAATCAAAACATAGCAGTCCACTTTTAAGCATTAATCATACTATCCCATCAGTATCAGTCAGTTGTTGTTCCTCATACTAAAAGACAACCAAAATGACATTACTATCTTGGGATCAATGCACAATGTGACTGACTATGGCTAATCAGACCACGAAAAGCCCCAACATAGGTTGGGTGCAAATAGTCCATATGTACATCTGAAGTAGAGATGTCTCTAAATTTACACATCTCACATTTCTTTTGAAATACTGCAATTTTACTCTGCTAATAGAACACAGTGCTTTCTTTGATGTGGACATGCCTTATTGAGCAGTCTTCTGCCATTGTCTCCTACATCTCACAACTAATCCCAAAGTTCTTCTGAGAGTTCGTAAGAACTTGTATTGCTTCTTCTGACTACCATGTGAGAACTTGCCTCGTGCGAGTTCTCTATAAAATAGTCTTTTAGGCAAACATATGTTTGGCATTCAAACAATGTGGCCAACCCATCTGAGTTGTACTCTCTGCAGCAGAATTTTAATATTTGGCAGTTCAGCTTGAGAAAGGACCTCATTGTCAAGTACCTTATCTTGTCAGAATCTTTCTAAGAAAATGCAAATGGAAACAATTACTTACAATTCACTTGTAAGTCTTAATCATATAATCCTGCCAATGTATACAATGCTCATAGTTATATGAGAAGAGAGAGAGGTGTTACAAACTCCTAATTAGAGCACTGAGAAATTCATGTTTATTGAAAAAAATCATCTTCGGATAGAAGGCCCACATGTTTGTGGTCTGTTTAGGGAAAAGTCTCTACCATGTGTCACTTGCTAACCAGGACTTTACCTTTTCTGAGCTTTTCTTCTTTCCTGTTAAATGACACAACTTCTCTGATATTCTTGGCTTAGCAGGTCTGCTCCCCTGACTAGATACTGAAGTGGTATAATATTCTTTCAGTAAAAAGAGGTTCCTTTTAAGACTGAGATCTGCACATTTATTCAGGTCAGCTTTCTATGGGATTTGAAAGGTTTTCCACTCTCAAACCACAGAGGACAATCAAATCTAGATAAACATCTTCTGTCAAGTTAAAGATAGCAGTAGAAAGCAAGGCATCATGTCCTTGGCCAGCTCATTCCACATCATAGTACATGACTTTCTTCCATTAGCTTCCAGGATCAGTGTTCCTCTGATCATATCATCTCTCTACATCAACTCAATGCCTATTTATCCATAGTCATCTTGTCTTAGCTGTGTTCAGTTTATATCAGATTTTTGGTTCCATTGACTTCTACCATCTTTTCTTAACTTCTCTTCTCCCAGATCTTCAGTGCCATTAGTTTCTCTGTTCTGCCTTCTATGAATAGTTTCTTAACTGGCTTCTGATATGACTCTAAATCAAGCCTTCTTCATATGTACTGACTCACTTCTACCGTGTTTCCCCGATAATAAGACCTATCCTGAAAATAAGCCCTCCCCTTACTGTGTAAGATTCCTCTAAAATAAGCCCTCCCCCGAAAATAAGCCCTCTTCCGATTGCTACTGTAGTGAAGGTGATCCGCTGTGCTACACGCTATATTACGGTACCCTCTGTATGCACCTCCCCCCCGTGAAACGCACGCCGCGCTCCGAGTTGCATCCAATCAGAGCTGCAGCAGTGAGTTGTAAGGGTTATGGGATTTAAAGATCTTCCATGCCCCGTTGGACTTGCTGACGTAGCAGGAAGGGGCGGAGCAAGAGGAAGCGGAAGCCAAGCTAGCGTTCTTTCGGTGGCTGGCGGTGGTGGTGACGGCGGCAGCAGCAGAGGCAGTGGCAGCGCGAAGCCCTTTTTGAGTTAGAACTGCTAAGGACTTTCTGCTAAGGACTC
>NW_027187391.1:9770265-9822502 GCF_028583685.1 Petaurus breviceps papuanus
TATTTGTAATCTCTATAGGCATTGTGAATATGGCATTGCTGATACATGAGTGCGTCATCCTGTTCTTCCCCAGTGATTTGCTTATTGAATAAAGGTACATTTTTTTGTTCACATTTACCTGTTTATTAAAATTGCTGTCAATGTTCATTAAAATAAGCCCTCCCCTGAAAATAAGCCCTCTGGTGTTTTTCTGTCCAAAAAAAATAATAAGACAGTGTCTTATTATTGGGGAAACATGGTAGCTTATGTTAAGAAAGCCCAAAACTACATTTCTACCAGATATAACACAAATACAAAAGAGGCATGAAATAGTGGACACAGTGTTTGTCTTAGAATCAAGTAGACCTAAATTCATTCATATCTCTGACATTCTACCTATGTAATACTAGACAAGTCACTTAATATCTTTGTTCCACTGATAACTTTTAAGTCCTTAAATAGTGACATGTAAATTGCAGCCATCTTCACAGTGAACTAATATTTTTGAGACTTATTTTCATTCCAATCCTCTCAGAACTTTATGTTTTTCTCCTCAAACACTTTTATCAGAGGTATTTCTTTTCTCTTGGGTTCTCTCAGTAGTCCATGTTTTTCCTCAAGCTGCTATTTTTTGTGTTTCACATGCAATGTCCCTTTTAAATCTCTTTTTGGTAAAAACAATGACCACATAATAAAGGTACAATACTTTATCTACATTCCAGAATAAAGGGCAAACTATTTATTCAGTGTCAAGGAGTCAGTCTTTATAATTTATAAATTAGCCTAGTTTTCTTCATGGGGGGGAGGGGAAAATTGGGAAAGAGAATCTAGATCTGTAATTTCATTGATTTATGAATTAACTCCCAAGGTGGAAACTCCTCTATAAATGCAGACCAGCACCTAGCCTGCAACTTACAATCTTAGAAAGTAGTTTGGGGGGGGGGTATAGGGGAATATAAGAGAGGGCAGATTGGGGGAATGGGTATTCAGTATGCTTGCCATCTTCAGGTGGGGGTAGGGGAGAGATAGGGAGAAAATTTGTGATTCAAAATCTTGTGGAAATGAATGTTGAAAGCTAAAATATCAAAAAATAAATGAATATATAAAAAAAGAAAGTAGTATGTGTACATTGAGTTCATACAACTTGACCATGGTCATGTAGCTAATATTCAAATCATCAATCAATAAGCATTTTTTTAAACACTATGTGCCATGCACTATAGAGCGTGCTGGGGAATACAAAGGCAAAAGTGCATTGGCCCTGCTCTCTCGTATTCAAAGGGGGAAGGCAATATGAATATATATTGTTCCACAAACTCAATATGATAACTAGATCCAGATAGATTCAAAGTACATTTGGGAGAAAGGTATTAGTAGCTGTGGTGGTGAAGAAAAGCTTATGTGTCAGAGACAGGACTTGAAAGAGTTCTTTCTAACTGCAAGGCTGGACCTCTATGTATTTACCACACCTGTGCTCTTGCTGAGGGTTAATAAAAGAATAATAGTTCACTTCAACATCACACACACACACACACACTTACACATACACACATATAACATCTATGTAACTATTTTTGTCACATATAACATCTATATAACCTATAACATCTGATAGAGGAAATTAGCATAAATAAATTAGCTTTCTGTTACTGTACAAAAGGTTCCTTTCTTAAGCAATAGATTCCTGGTTTAATGTTCTGGATGGACAGTTTCACTGGTATCAGACAATATTTTGAAAATGTACTTTACCTTTTAAGTTTGAACAAGTATCATTTTGGGGTACATCATTTGATCATTTAACAAGAATCAAGCTCTTACTATGAGAATAAAACAATACACACGATATTGTTTCTGCCCTAAAGAGTTTTAAGATAAGAGATTATATACATATGCATATATGTATACATATTATATATACATATATATATATATAAATGACTCTAATATCAAGAAGAAAGAAGTAGGTACATAGGGAAGACATACACATGATGCCATAAGGTCTCAGAGACTTATACTTTAAAGTGCTATCACATATGCATAGCCTATACTTAGGCTGTAGGAAGTTCCTAATGACTAAGAACTTTAAGAATTTGCAGGATGTGTGTGCGCATGTGTATGAGAATTTGTTAGCCATAATCTTTTCCATTCTGCAAGGGGTCAGCTCCATTGTCTGATGTCCACATTTCAGTTAGATATTAAAGCCCAGATCAAATTGATTTGCAAAGATTCCTGGAGTGCATTCATTATGATATACTCAATTGGGAATTTAACATCCTTTAATACAGAGAGCAACATGTTTTAAAATAACATGTGTTTTGGATGTAGTAGAGACATCTTTTTGGAAATATGCCTAATGTACAGTTATTGACCTAAAATCAACAGCTGGAACTCTTGGCTATTTATCTACAATGATGCTAACACATGATCTTTGACTTTTAAAAACATATGTGCCTTTTGATGCATGAGAACTTAAAATTAAAAAAAAACCACCATTTGAATTTTATGACAATTAGCTGAAATGTATAGTAATTCTTTTTTTGTCATTTTGGAGGGGGGAAGGCAGGGCAATTAAGTGACTTGGCCAAGGTCACACAGTTATTAAGTACTAAGTGTCTGAGGTTTGATTTGAACTCAGGTCCTCCTGGCTCCAAGGCTAGTGCTCTATTCACTGTACCACCTAGATGCCCCCATAATTCTTTAATAATTAGCAGATTTTAGGTTTCAAAATATGGTTTACTTCACTTTATTATTTTTTTTTTGCCTTTGGAGGGCAATTGGGGTTAAGGAACTTGCCCAAGGTTACACTGCTAGTTTTGTGTGTGTGTGTGTGTGGGTGGATGTTAAGTATCTGAGGCCGGAACTCAACTCGGGTCCTCCTGACTTCAGGGCCGGGGCTTTACTCACTGCGCCACCTAGCCGCACCCCAACACTTCTAGGAGAAAAATTTGAAGTTGTTACTTCCTAAGGTCCTGGAAAAAGATTTACCTCTAGTGCTTTGAAATATTATACCCATCATATTATAATATTCATTAATTATTGTTGTATTATGCTTTAAAAAACTTGAGTAGAAAGTAATCAAAAATTTAAGTTGATTTGTATCAGAATTGCTTTAAAATGACAAATCACTTCTTTCAGGATTATGGTTCTTATAAAGTCAAGAATTTGGCCAGCATGCCTTCATGAACCATAAAATTCTGAAGAGAGCAAATCAGAGAATAAAGTTTAGAAATTTAAAATCACAATTTACATGGGTGTCTTACCCATACAACTTTATATATATATATAGCATATTTCTAAAGAACCCTTCCCCTTCTCCACAATTCAGCAAATCATACTCAAGTATTTCTCAACAGGGCAGTTAGGTAACAAAGTGATTAGAGCCCTGAGCCTGTATTTAAGGAGACCTGAGTTCAAATCTGATCTTAGACACTTACTACTATGTGACGCTAAGGAAGTCACTTAACCCTGTTTGTGTCATTTTACTTGTCTGTAAAATGAATTGGAGAAACAAATAGCAAAGCACTCCAGTATCTTTGTCAAGAAAACCCCAAATGAGGTCACAGTCAGACATGACTGAAATGACTCAACAATAACTGAACAATAATTTCTCATCAATATACTTAGGATTCACTAGAGTGTTTGGGGTAGAGGGAGGAGTTGTGGATCAGAAATCAAGTAAGGAATAAAATATGAACTTTAAAAGTACAGAAATTCTTTCGTCATCTACATTAAATGATGATTTTTCTAGTCTTTTCTCTCCAAATACATCCAAAGTTACTGAATCTGATTCAATCAAATTCTATTTCAATCAATTAAATATGATTACCCACTTGATCAGCAATTTTGGTAACATTTCTATTTTTGTATGCTGTGAAACAATGCTAACATAAAAGGTAAATAATAATCTAAACAGTTACATCAAACTCATTAATACAATATTTTTTTTAAAGCAATTGGGGTTAAGTAACTTGCTCAAGGTTACACGGACAGGTGTTTCTGGGTGGATGCTAAGTGTCTGAGCCCGGATTCAATCCCCCAGGTCATCCTGACACTGGGGCCAGTTCTCTTACTTGCTGTGCTACCTGGCCTCCCCATTAATATAATATTTTTAAGACTCATAGATCACCTACTTATCTGGCTAACAGCAATTATTTCATAGTGTTCAATTTTGAATAAACAGATACAAGCTTAACAAATTTTATTCTATATCTAGCCATTATTTAAAGTCGTACACAAGTAAACTGAATCTATTTCCCTTGGTCTAAATCTGATAAACCAAATAATCTTGTGTTTTCTATAAATCATTTTCTTGTATTGCTTCCATAAACATATTTTTGAAAAGTGAAAAAACTAGCATAAGATGGATTGACTTCTCATAAGAACATAAACATACAATGCTTGGATCTTTAACCTTCTATAATTCATTTTCTCTAGGAGAGATTCACTTTGGAACAATTCCTATTTTTGATGTCAAAGCATATAATGACCCTTGAATATATATCCTTCAGAACCTCTTAAAAATTCTCCATGATTAGTGCAATTAATGGAGGGTAATATTTCAGCCTATGGAACTGATTTGATTGCTCTAATATCATAGTCTGAATAATCATGGAATTTTACTAGATCCTTGGAAAAAATTGTTTAAAAAAACTTAGTTTATTATTCTTTTGATTACAGTTATAAAATGTCAACTCTGAATTCTAGTTATGCCAAAAAAGGGGTATACCCTGAATACCAGGGTTAAATGCATCTGTTTCTAATATCTAGTGTTCAAATCAGAAAAGCAAGAAGAAAATTGCATTCAATATCAGATACTGTTTTGCGTTCCAGTTTTTTTTCCCCCCAAGCTCTTCTTCTGCAAGAGGGCCATGATCAATAAGAGCCAACTAGTATCATGGGCATCCTAATGATTAATTGACTCTAACTTGTATTTATTCTTTTAAAATGAAACAAATGCTATATAACTGAGGAATAGGAAATAATTTGCTTCTGTAGTAATGAGGTCTCTGATAAATAATAGATTTCAGTTGCTCAGACTGTTAATATTTCACAAGAGCTAATTTTATTGTTGATGCAAAATAAATTTAACCAAATGACTTTAACATATCCTAGACCTGGGTTCTAGTTCTTGTTATGACACTAATGAATTGTGTGACCCTGGATAAGTTACTTAATTTCTCTGATCTTTAATATTTCCATCTGGAAAAAAGGGTATTGGCCCCATTTGCCTCACAGGGTTGTTTTGAAGAAAGCACTTCATAGTCCTTAAGGAGACATAGCTGGTAAGTAGCAAAGTTAGACCTGAAATCTAGGTCTTGTGATTTTGAATTCCACACCTTTTTCTCCAACCTGTGTCATACTTCCTCCAATATAGCAAAACTTATCTGGGATCATTTAAAACATTATTCACTGCCAGCAAAGCTTATCCCTTTTATAACAAATATTATCTTGGTCTTAAAATCATAGAGTCATAGATTTAGAATTGGAAGGGACTTGTGTGTTCATCTAATCCAACTTCATTTTACAGATGAAGAACTGAGGTCTGGGGCAGCTAGGTGGCACACTGAATAGAGCACCAGCCATGGAGTCAGGGGGACCTGAGTTCAAATCCAGCCTCAGACACTAAACACTAAACTAGCCATGTGACCTTGGGCACTTAAACCGAATTACCCTACCTTCCTCCTTTCACAAAGCAACAAAAAAAATTAAAAAATAAATGTAGCTTAATTTTGGGGTGGCTAGGTGGTACAGTGAATAGAGCACTGGCTCTGGAGTCAGGAGGACCTCAGTTCAAATTTGGATTCAGACACTTAACACAAAAAACTAGTCATGTGACCTTGGGCAAGTCACTTAACCCCAATTGCCCTACCTTTTCCCTTCCAAAAAAAGAAACTGAGGCCAGAAGTGATCATCTTGCCTAAAGTCTTACATAGGGTTGAAATAGAAATTGTATATTCTGACTCTAAATGCAATACTCTTTTCCCCTACTTATAACTATGAATGATAGAACAGCTTAATCTTAACAGAATTGCTGAAAAGGCAATATAAATGGATATTTGCAAAGTGGTTGTAAGTGGGATATGGTGTGTTATCAACTAACCTATCCAAAAATTTATATAAACCTCAACAAGTATGTTGAGGTACATATGTACATATGTACAAATGAAAAATGAGGTGGCCAGTCACTTATTTAGAAAGAAAGACAAAAGATAAGCTATTCAAGTGATTCATTGGCACACTCAAAATATTAAAGGAAGAAAGAGAAATATACAGGACCTAGAGCAATTCTTCAATGACACAATTATTGAAAGATATGGAAGAGAATAACAAGAAAGAATTTTACATTCATGCTGATGAAATCATGGATCCACATAAGTATAAAGTACAAAATTTATACATCCAAATAACTGTTATCCTTTAAGGTTGTCACTTTAGGAGTCTATGACTTTATTCCCTGAAATTGCAATTGGTCTAAACATTCTTGAGACTTCTTATTAAGAATTGTTCTCATGACTCATGCAACAAAGTCTATTTTAAAAATAAAAAACATGATGCCTCAGTCTTGATCTCCAACATAGTTCACTGAAATTGGTACAAAATGCTTTTGACTACTTCTAAAAATTCAATCTATCTTCAAAAGATGAATGTTTGCCACCAATGAGCACATTCAAAATAAATTATATAGGAGAATCAGAAGGAAATTCCAAAAGAAAAGTTTCAAAAAATATATTGGACAATGACAAACTTATTGGAACAAAGTGACTGCTTTAAAGGATATGGCACTCATTTAGATGTGTATAATCTGGTGTATTTGTTAAGTAAATCACATTACTTTATGGTCACATCCTATAATGTAGCTTCTTTTTTTTTTTTTTTTTTTAAGCAATCAGGGTTAAGTAACTTGCTCAAGGTTACGCAGCCAGTTATTTCTGGGTGTGGTGCTGAGTGTCTGAGCCCGGGATTTGATCTCCAGGTCGTCCCAACACTGGAGCCGGTGCTCTTACTCGCTGAGCCACCTGGCCGCCCCTAAGCAATTGGGGTTAAGTAACTTGCTCAAGGTTACACGGCCAGGTGTTTCTGGGTGGGTGCTAAGTGTCTGAGCCCGGGATTCAATCTCCAAGTCGTTCTGACACTGAAGCCGGTGCTCTTACTCGCTGTGCTACCTGGCCGCCCCTTATAATGCAGCTTCTTTACAGATGTAAAATCTTTCTTTGGTTTGAAATGAAAGCATAGAAAATGTAGAACAAGGTAATATCTTAATTAACTCAAAGTTGCCTTTCAGTTGATTTTTATTTTGTTTTGTTTAAAAGGGCTAAGCACAAAAACTATGTAATCACATCTTTATGTTCCAAATAAAACTGAAACATGGGAGTAGGGCTGTGTAGGAATCACTTCACATATAATTCTTTGGAGGATTTCGTCTTTACACAGCCAGCTTCCAGAACTCCCACACATTGGGCGGTGTTACTGCTCAAATGAAAAAAAGAAAATGGTATATGAAGTATAGCACTTGTCATTCAACGAAGCATGTAGATATCAGAAACACACTTTTCATTAAGAGTATCCTTCTTGGAATTCCTTCATCATAGCATGAGGCAATAAATATTTCCATTTTGTAATGCTAGCTGAGAAAGCATGCCACTCTTAAAATTTCTTATTTCTGACCTATGTGGAAAAGAAATAAAAACTTAAAGCTTACCACCATGAAAAGAGGGTCAAAGTGAAGAAGAACTGGTGAGACAAGTTTTTATTTGGGGATCTAATTTGTCCACTACAATTCTATTCTGATACCTCATCATGGTATGGAGATGACCCTGGGTTTTCAAAAGCAATACCAGGGTAGTACAAACTCTGTACTGGCAAAGCTTCAGTTATGGTCCCCATGACAGTCTGTGTCTTCTGTTTGAATAGCTTAACTGTGAATAGACAAACTCATTATTTATGGCCTATTCCCTATCTAATTAAGTCTTTGGTTATGGTAACCCGTGAAACAAAAAGAAGTATAAATAGCTTTTAGTCTTCAGCAGTGATGGTGGCAAAGTAGTAAGGAAAGAGGGCAGAGGGTATTAAGAATCATGTTTTTTAAAGTGTTTCAAAGCATTAATTTAACTTTGATACTCTTGTCCAATGTGACATATTGTAAGCACTGACCCATATCATTATTGACATATTCTATAAATTAAACAAGTAGACAAGAAGTTTCAGTTAAATGAAAAGATGTTGTCCGTGGAGGGGCAAAAGTAAAGAGATGCTGGAATTGATTACCTCACATGCCCCAATGTAAGAAGATGCATCATTCAATGAGAACTTACTCATATCACTTTGTTATGTTCACGAAGAGCTGAAGCAAAAAGAATGCTGTCAATATTTGCAGCGGATGTGCTGATCTGTTACAGAGGATAACAAAATAGAAAAAGAACTTGATAAGTTTCCCCAAATACACACACATATTCAATTCAGAGTACATATACGCACACACATTATGTATGCATATAGACACATATACATAGACATATATGTACATACACTATACATATGAATATATACAGATAAATAAAAGATCAATAAATACTTGATTTCAATGCAAAAGTAAGCATGTGTATGGGAAGATGGTGAAAGTTATATTAGAAAATGACTTTTTTAAATAAATGAGAATGACAAAGGTTTGGGAAAAAAATCTTTTATTAGCAAAAGTCAGGCAACAAGGATTTATAAAGAATCATGATGTGACTGCAACTGAACTAAGTGCTGGGAATACAAAGAAAGGCAAAAATAGTCCCTGACCTCAAGGAGTTCAGATTCAAATGTAGAAGATAATGTGCAAATAACTACATATGTCCAAAATATATACAGCAAATTGCAGGCAATCCTAGAGAGAAGACATCACAATTGAGGTGGCCTCTTGAAAAAGGTAGGGTTTTAACTGAGAACTGAAGGAAGAAGCCAAGTAAAGTAGGAAGCATAGAAAAGGAGTAAGAACTTTCTAGGCACGTCCATATAAAAGGAGTCAGGAGAGGGGGTTTCATGTTCAAGGAGTAGAAAGAAGGCCAAGCATTGCTGGATCATAGAACTAGCAGGGGAGAGGAGTAGAGTATAAGACTGGAAAGGTAGGAACGGGACAGGTCATGGAGGGCTTTAAAAGCCAAATGGAAGACTTTTTCTGTTTGTATTTGATTGTATTTGTTTTCGATCCTGGAGACAATAGTGAACTACTAGAGTTTACTGAGTAGGGGAGTGACATGACATAGTCAGACCTGTACTTTAGGAAATTACTTTGGCAGCCCAGTAGAAGATAGACTGGAATAAAGAAGGAATCAAGGTAGGGAGACCAATATGGCAGGTTTTTGCAATTGTCTAGGAGTGAGGTGATGAAGATCCGCACCAGGATGGAGGCTGTCTCAGAGGAGAGAAGATATATTTGAGACACAATGGAAAGGCAGAAATGATGAGACTTAGTAACTAACTGGTTAGATAGAGTGAGGGAAAGTGTAGGTCAAAGATGATGCTGAAGTTACCGAGCAAAGGAGGAAATTGTGGGAGAACTTAACTGAGATGGGAAGGAGAGGAGAAGAGGGAGTTTATGGTGTAGAGACTCATTTTTTTCCCCATAAAATATGAAGCCCAGATACAGTTTCATATATTTCTCTAGTGGTACTTAGTAGCAAATGAGTAGAGTGAAGGTGATGTTGGGAGTAATTCGAGGTTGAGACATGACAGTAAAATTTTGGTGATAAGGAAAGGGAGCAAGGAAAAAAGCTAAGCAATAAAATAATTGCCAATTTATATGTCTGTTTTAAATCTCTCTAAATTTTAATGAAAAAAAATCTATGCATACAAACAGGATGTCTTTGATAAATATATGAGAAAGCAACAGGTAATTTGTCACAAATCAGCATGATTCTATTCATTGAACTTACTGTTTCTTAACTATAAAAAAACCATTTGATTTGGTAGAGCAAAAGATCGTGTAAATTCCTTTTGTGTAAGTCTAGTTAAGCCAACAAGCATTTTTTAAGTATTTACCATGTGCCTGACATTGTGCTAAGCTTCGAGAATACAAATTTACATTCTAAGGGGATAAAATCACACATAAATGATGCTGAAAAGCTAGGGTATATGGGTAAGGGGTGGTGAGAAGGTATCTGCAGAGGTATGGTGGTGAAATCTGGAGAAGCAGGACCTGGGCCAGGAGAGAAGGCATCACAGACTACTCTGACAATCTGGTGAAGCTTATGGATCCCTTTTTGGTATAACGTTGGTTTTTTAAAAGATCATTATTGAAGGATATACTAAATTTCAGTTAGAGTTTAATGAAATAAAGACATTGCTATTTTTACCCCATCCAAGTTTACAGATTCTGTGAAATCTATCCATGGATCTCTTGGAGGTCTGTTAACTCCAGGTGAAGAACCTCTGACCTAACGTGTTCCCTATGCCTATGTCAAACTTATAAAATAATACTTGAAAGATGTGACAAGAGAGATGACTTAATTCAATGACTCTCTATAAGAAAATATAAAATGTAAGAAAACATAAAGCAAAGGAACATTAAACAAGGACCATTCATTGAAGCAATTAGAATGAGTGCTCTCTGAGTTTGAGGAGTTAAACAATGAGGAGACAATCTGTTTTTCCCATTTCAATTTCTACATCTTGCATAAAATACTCTCTAAATTAGTGATATGTGATAACTCAGTGTCTGCCCAGAGAAAAAGAAAAGAAAATCACAAAGTTTATGTATAGAAGAGATTTATTCAAAGATATTCTTTACATCCAGTTAGAGAGAGAAATAGAATGCTACAGGGCACTTAATATGTGTGTACAGATTGGGGGTGATGGTGTGGTCATTTCCCAAGCTGGAGTGATGTGGTAGCTCTCAAGATGACTTTCCAGATTTCCTTTTTTGTATCAGAGAAAGCCCATTTCTGATGTGTTGGAGATGTCATTTAATAAATACTTATTAAATGCCTACTACACCAGTTATTGTGCTAAATGTTTGGGAAACAAAAAAAGGAAAAAAAAAACCAATCCCTGCTCACAAGGACTTCCTAATCTATGGGGAAGAATTCTATGATAGAGATTAATGGACTACCTTCATGCTCTGCTTTCTGATCTATGCCCTAGGATCTTTCAATGCAGCACTTTTTTTGAAGAAAATGATAATATGAGATTATAATGTTTTTTGATTTAATCAATTTTTTACTTTCAGGGGATATGGGGGTGGTCTTATATATGATACCACATATTTTGGGACTGTTTGGGCCAAGATGGATACTTATCTATGAAGGTATTATTATTTGTCCTTCATTTTTGAAGAGGACTGATGACATCACAGGATGATGTCTTCACTCATGTGTGAAGAGGATTAAAGTGATGTAGTTTCACAAAGGTTCACTTTCTCTTCCAGAGTCATTGAAGTCCAGTGGCGAGACAAAAGTCAGAATGACTGGTGTTGGACAGAGATGCAAAAGATGATTTTGAGTTCGTCAATGTCTAACCAAGCTCTAAGTGCTCCACAACTCAGTCACCTTTGTGGCTATTGGAACAAATTGCTCTAATCCATCAATTCTACCAGGAAAACTCTTATTATGCTTGTGGTAGGACCCCCCTCCCCAACTCATTGATGGGTTTGAGACTTGTTGGTTACCCTCAATCTGGTTTAACTCACCTGCCAAGAAAATTTGCTGGGTTATGGCTGCTGTGCATGCTATAGCTTCTTGGAGCCACAGGTGAGAGTAAGGTGAACGTGGGCTCCAAATGCAGATGAACAGCCCTGAAAAGGTCTTGGCAAGCCCTCACACCAAAGGTGCTAGTCCTCCATGAACACCTGGTACAACCCTATGAGGTTATAATTTGAGAAAGAAGGAGAAGAAGCCTTCTCAGCTAGTTTTAGGAGTGAGAGCAAAGGAAGGTAAAAGATAAACCCTTTCTTTCTATGGGTAGTCAGAGTTTGGCTTATGAATCTGAACTGAAAAAGCCAGTGGGTAAATAATACATATTATTCAAATTCTGATAGCAAAATGGATAAGCAGCCCATTGCATTAATCTATCAATGCATATATCTTAGATAGATCTCTATAGATTGGTGAGTTGGACCCAGGAATCAGCTGGAAGAAGAGAATGGGATATTGTATAATGCATATAAGGACTGCTTCTTGCTACAAAAAAAAAATTAAAAATATTTAAAATTTTAAACATTTTCATTTAAAATTTTGAGTTCCAAATTCTATCCATCCCCCCCAACATGGTAAGTAATCAGATATATGTGGGGTGGCTAGGTGGCACAGTGAGTAAGAGCACCGGCCCCAGTGTTGGAAGACCCGGGATCGGTTCCGGCCTCAGATAATCAACACACACACACACACACACACACACACACACACACACAAAACTGGTTGTGTAATCTTGAGAAAGTTACTTAACCCCAATTGCTTTAAAAAAAATAATCAGATATATGTTATACATGTGCAATTATGTACAACACTTCCAAATTGGTAATTTTATATAAAACTCAAATAAAAGGAAAAAAATGAGAGAAAGTGAAAAATAGCATGCTTCAGTCTGTATTCAAATAATATCAGTTCTTTCTCTGGAAGCAGATAGTATGCTTCATCATTAGTCCTTTAGGATAATCTTGGATCATTGTATTCCTGAGAGTAGCTAAGTCATTCACAATTCTTCATTGTACAATGGCATTACTACTGTGTACAACATTCTCCTATTTCTGTTCACTTTACTGTGCATCCATTCATGTCTTTGAGGTTTTTTCTGAAATCATCCTGCTTGTCATTTCTTATTGAACAACAATATTCCATTACCAGAGGAGGCTAGGTGGCTCAGTGAATAGAGCACCAGCCCTGGAGTCAGGAGGACCTGAGTTCAAATCCGGCCTCAGACACTTAACACTTACTAGCCATGTGACCTTGGGCAAGTCATTTAACCCCAACTGCCCTGCCCTCACCCCTCCAAAAAGCAAAATATAAACAAAAAAAAATATATACCACAGATTATTTAGCCATTCCCCAGTTGATGGGCATCACTTTGATTTCCAATTCTTAGCCACCACAAAAAGAGTTGCTATAAATATTTTTGTTCATATTTGTTTTTGTCTTTGGGATATAGTTCTAGCAATGGTATTGTTTATAACCCTTTGGGCATAGTTCCAAATTGCTCTCCAGAATGGTTGGATTAGTTCACAACTCCACCAACATTGCATTAGTGTCCAGTTTTCCCACATCACCTCCAACATTCAACATTTTCCTTTTTTTTGGTCATATTAGCTGATCTGATAGGTATAAACTTTTTTTTTAAAGAACATTTTCATGTCAATGACCTCAAGTTATGAATCATGGAACGCTATAATCTCAGAATAATTAAATTGCAGGTGATGCAAAGAATAATTGAAATATATAGGATGGTTTTAAGTAGGCTGAAACATATTAGTAATAATGGCATGCACATAAAGGAGTTTGGAAGCTATCATAAAGGAAACATGGGATGGGAAAGGCAAGTGCGCATGTCATGTCATGTAGCTGAATTCAGTTCAGTTAAATTCAGCCTACATTTAAACTATTTGCAAGTCATAGTCCTAGGTGCTGGGGATACAGTGGTAGAAATGAAAGGTCCTGATGCTCAGGGAGTTTATATTTTCCTTTAGGAGGGAGATCATAAAACAGCAGAAGGACAACTCCGAATCTGACCTTTGTTCTACAATATCTTAATTGATTGGGGAAGGCCCCCAGTCAATCAGTCAATAAAGACTTATGACACATGTGTCAGGTACTCTGCTAAGTGCTGGGGATACAAAGAAAGAAGAAAGGTAGTTGCTACCTCAAGGACAGGGATGAGGAACCTGTGGCCTTGAGGCCACATGTGACTTTTTGGTCCTCGGGTTCAGCCTTTTGACTGAGTCCGAGTTTTACAGAACAAACCCTTTTATTAGGGGATTTTTTTCCTGTGAAGTTTGGATTCAGTCAAAGTGCTGCACTTGTGAACCTAGAGGACCACACTTGGCCTTGAGGTAACAGGTGCTCCACCCCTCCTCAAGCTCAAAATGCAGAACAACTATGCACAAACAAGATTTATCCAAGATAAATTGGAGAGATGAGTGTTTACAGAAAGACATGGACAAAATTACAGAATGAGAAGGCTTAGGGAGATAACACTCAGGATGATAAGAACTTAGATTGAGCAGTTTTGAAGGATGGTGCAGGGGAAGAGTACTTTAGTTTTTGTGCAAGCATAAAGAACCAAAGAGAGGTAGGAAATTGATCAGAAAAATACAAAATCAACCTTGGGTAGTGAACCCGAGAGGGACAGCACTCCTGACACATTTTTAGTGAGGGATAATGCACCTTACCTCATGTAGTTCAAGGAAAAAGAGCTTTTGGGTTATGTGATTTTAAGTCAATCTATTGTCCCCCAGAAGTCATGATGTCATGAAAGATAAAGAATAGTTTGAATATTAACATAATAGTTATGACAAAAAATTCTACCTGAATAGGACTTCATTATCTTTAGCATATATGTGTGTGTATGTATATATATACATATATAATTGCTTATATTTTAATACCTTATCACTTGTAACTAATTTCAACATTGCTTTTCAAAGAGCTTGTGTGCTAAACTTTAGCAATGACACTTTCCTTAGGAAAATATACATAATAGCTATATGCCACAAGAACAAACTGAAAGAGGCGTAAAAAAAACCACACTTTGAAAAACTTATTATTTAATTATAGGTTTTGAGATGTAAGGGGCCAAAGGTCATCTTCTAGTCTATACCCTCATTTTATAGATCAAGACAATGAAGCTCAGAGAAACATTCACCAAGTTGGAAGTCTAAAATTGAAATTAAGATTAAAAATATTCTCAGGAACTGAATTTCTTTCCTAAGGGCTGAGATCTTTTCCTTCTTAGAATCTTGAAAATTGAGATGTTATTTTTAATGAAACTCAAAATAAAGTCCAAAGAAGAAAAAATCTGACATGCTGGAGAAGAGAAAAATGCTTTGATTAGAGAGACTATGGAAATAAATATGGAATAAAGACCATCATTTTCCTTAGCCTTCTTGGTTTTGTCTCTATCCAACTGAACAAGAAAAATAGCTCCAAGAATATTGATAGTGAAGAATATCAGGAATAATTACCACTTAGTATGAATCCTTCAAGGGAGCTAGAAAGAGAAACAGAGCAGAACATCATATAGATTGTTCATAGAATATAGAGTAAAAAGACACAAGTCTCTATGTTATCTAGTGATAAATGTAGTAAGAAGAAAGCAAGAAAAAATGTATGCATAAAATATAAATAAATGCAGGAAGATACATGAAATGATTTGAAGCAAAGCAAGCAGAACCAGGAAAACAAAATATACTATGACCATAACAACCTATATGGAAAGAACAACCATCGTCACAATAAATGAACCTGAAAGCCATGTAATAATAATGGCCAAGCTAGGCCCTGAAAAAGAGATATGAGGATGATTTTCCTTGCTTATTTGCAAAGGTGGGAGACGATGGTCATGAAACATTACATATTCCATCAGACTTGGTTGATATTGTTAGTTAATTTTACTGCTCTGCCTTTTTTCTCTTTATTCTTTGCTCTTTATTATAAGGAACGAGGAATTAGGGTGCAA
Source organism: Petaurus breviceps papuanus (assembly GCF_028583685.1). NCBI lineage: Eukaryota > Metazoa > Chordata > Mammalia > Diprotodontia > Petauridae > Petaurus > Petaurus breviceps. The sequence continues at coordinate 9,785,890 of NW_027187391.1, forward strand.
AATGTTATGAAATTAAGATGATATAAAAACAAAAGAAATCTCTTCAATTCTCATCCTGTGGTTCTGCTTGGTTTCCATTCCAACATCACCATCTTCCTCCTCTGCCTCCCAGAATAAGCTCAACACCAGGAAACTCATCATCATGGAAATTGTTTCAGCTTCGGTAATCTTGCCTCATCAGTAACCTTCAGTTACCTCTACACCTCCAGTTGGAGGGTAGGAGAGTGAAACAGAAAGAATCCCACCCCCATCCCAAGATGCTTCATAAATGTTCATTGTATTCTTTCTATGTAATATTTTTAAGATAAACACAAATGGTCGTGAAAACAACATGCAGTCAATGTCAAAGATTCAAAGTCCTGAATCTTTTCAGTTCCATCAGAGCAAAAAGTATTCCATGGTACTCAGTTTCTAAGGTAGATTGCTTCAAGTTCCCTTGTTTAATCATGGAATTATAGATTTTAGAGTTGTATGGAACCTTAGAAATTGCTTTGTTTAGGGGAGAAATAAATGTAAGTGTTTAATAAATGCTCGAGGAATTGGATAGAATTGAATGGAAGGTAATTGAGAACTCTCCCTGTGTAATTCTGGAAATTTAGAACTCACTGTAGGAGTGGTGGGAGCTGTGGGTGGGGGATGAGTGGGGGGAGGGGGAAAGATGGAGCCAGCAAACCAGCACTGTGAATGAGATCCATTTTCCTTGTTGCATGTGATCCAATAATCACAGTACTAAGATGACATGTTGGCTAGATGATACATGGATTGAGAATGGGAGTGCTATACCAGAGACTTGATATTTTACACAGACAAAGAGAGTCTGAGACTTTTAGCTAGAAATGACTCCCGAAACTGAGGATGAAACTGGGATAAGTGGTTTTGGAGCCCAGATAACCATAAAAGAAGAGCTGTGGATCTGTAACCTTTGACTAGAATTGCAAAGTTGTTCCCCAGAGCTCTGTAGAAGCATATTTTCAGAGGAAAGCTGATAAGTCAACTTTTAGTCAAATGTTATGTAAAATAGTAGACTGATTTTTGAGCATGATAAAATACAAGTGCCATGATTTCACATATACAGCACACAGTTATAAACAAAGGCAATTACGGAAACCTTGAAAACTGATACACAGTGCTGAAGGAATTCTCAGTGATGACTCCAAAGTGTTTTCTACTCTGAAAAAAACTGGGGCCTAAATAGATTGTCAGAAAGTGAAAGGTTTGCTTAGATTTGGGTTTCCAGATGTAGGACTATGGTAAGGCTAAACACTTGAAACCTGAGGTAATACTTGACTGCAAACAGAAATGGGGAAGAGGAAGGTCTATTTCTGTGCAGCTGTTAGCATCATTTGGCTGAACATTTTAGTATATTTCAAAAGTTCATTCTTTCTGGATGTATCATGAATAGTTAATGTGTGTTTTTAAAATATAGGATAAACAATGATTAAAATGTACCTGGTTTTTTTAGAAGACAAATCCAATTGAAGAAAATATGAAAGAATATTTCATTGTAAGGTTGATTATTTGGCCTTTATAACATCTGTTCCATAAACTAATGTTTATACTCCTAAACTCTCCACCCTCTCCTTCTTCTGGGTCTTCTCCTGAGCCTCATAATCATCTTATAATCAGAATTTTAGGGTTGGAAGAGAGAGAGATCATCTGGTGCACCTTTAGCCAGGACCACCCAAAATCTTCTAAACAGATAAGAATCTGTCTATTTTCAAAGTCCTTTAGGAAAGAAGATTCTACAGTCTCCCTCGGTAGTTTATCCAATGTTTTAATAACTCTCCCTATTGGGGAATTTTTCCTTATACTTAACTTAAATCTCTGATGGGGATTCTCATTGTCCTACTCTCAGTGGAGATTTAAAACAGCTGGCTTCCATGCTGCATTCAGGAACTAATCATACGCTTGAAGTTATTAAATCATTTTTTCCTTTTCGTAGGTTAAATAATTTTACTTTCTTTAAGTATTTTTCAATTGGTGTGTTAAGTGTCTCAGATGAGAGAGAACATATGAACACCCTGAGAGGTACCCCCACAATACTGGAAAAGGAGAAAGATGATTCCTCTAGTATATTCAGTATATTCTCTACAAAAGACCCATGGGAACCTGAACATAAATCACATAGGATAAGGAGTTATTGGAGCAGTAATCAACCTTGGTGTGAAAATTACTACAACCACTACTACTAATTACAATAACTAAAATTTACATTGCACTTTACATGTATTATCTCATTTAATTTTTATCACAGATCCATCAAAGTAACAAAGACCTAGATAGTATTCATTTAATTAAATTCACAGAACACAGAAAGTAGGATCACAGAGATTTGTGTAGCTTGAGTCTCTTACTTTGTAGATGAAAAAATTGAAGATGAATGGTGACAGTCAAATGAATAGTGACAGTTAAGAATCAATTGAATTAAATTAAATTCAACAAGCATTTATTAAATGACTACTCAGTTAAAGGCACTAGGTGCCTGGGATATAAAATTTTTAGATGACATACTCCCTGCCCTCAAGAAATTTACATTATTTGGGGGATGGGAGAGGGAAATAATGGCTGAATATGGTAGTGATTCAAGGTAGAGTATAAGAGAATCACAGAGATTGAGAAAGAGGGCCCTAGCAAAATGTGATCAGGAAAAAACACTTAAAAAAAAACACTTTCACCTGAGGGCATCAGGAAAGTCTTCATGGAGGAGGTGTCTCCTGAGCTAAGCCTAGAGCCAAGATGTATCCTGCTTGGGGTGTTAGATCTTTGACAGGATCACCTCTTCCAGATAGAAGAATACAGCAAAACAATTCCTTCATCTGCATATCATATCTGCTTAAAGGGAAGGTAATTATGAATTTTGAGAACTTCCTTGCAGTGACAAGTCTCTTGTCACTTTGCTACATGGGCAGTCAAGTTGTCAAGTTCATTTTAATATAGAAAGATTTTAGAATCATGTAGCAGAAAGTGATACTTAAATTACAACTGGTCTCTTTTCCTACTTTAAGGTCAGAATGCATTTATCATAGGATTGAGAGGAGAAGGTGCCTTAAAGAAGAGTTCCTAATTCAAACCCCTCATTTTGCCAATGAGAAAAAAGAAACTCAGAGAGGGTAAGTGACATGCAAAATATCACACAGTGAGTCAGGAATAGAATTTTATGACAAGACAAAAAAAGAATCTTATTTCTGAATCTAGAATTTAACAAAATCTCTGGCTCAGAATCCTTTTTTCTTTAATAAAAATCCCTCATGCTGCAGCCCTTAAGTCCATTTCTCTTAATTTGTTATCGTTGGAGACAGAGTTGCCTTGCAATTGCTTTTCTCAAGCTGTAAATATAGTCATCCATGTTATTAAATTTGTAGAATGTCAGAATTCAAAGGGACCTCAGAGGACATCTAGTCTTTTATACCAGGTGTCTTTTATAATTTGTCTTTGTAATACTAGCTCCTGACCCTAGCACATAGTGAATGCTGCATAAATGTTTTTAATTAATGGATAAGGAAAACTGAAGCCCAAAGAAGTGAATTTATTCACTCTCCTCCAATGGTGTTAGCAAGATTTGAACCAAAGACTCTTTATTCCAAGTCTAGAAGTCTTTCCACCACTACTTTTAACTTCAATGCTAATATCAGAACTAGGAATGAGCAGAATAGTAAATAGGAAAGTGATTTTGCTCTCTACTACCGTGTTTCCCCGATAATAAGACCTATCCCGAAAATAAGCCCTCCCCTTACTGTGTAAGATTCCTCTAAAATAAGCCCTCCCCTGAAAATAAGCCCTCTGTATGCACCGTCTTCCCCCCCCCATGAAATGCACACCGCGCTACGAGCTGCATCCAATCAGAGCTGCAGCAGTGAGCGCATCATCCTCTTCTTCCCCAGTGATTTGCTTATTGAATAAAGGTACATTTTTTTGTTCACATTTACCTGTTTATTAAAATTGCTGTCAATGTTCATTAAAATAAGCCCTCCCCTGAAAATAAGCCCTCTGGTGTTTTTCTGTCCAAAAAAAAAAAATAAGACAGTGTCTTATTATCGGGGAACCACGGTAAATGCACATCTCTCCTCAGATGAAGGCATTCATTTTATGATAACTCACATGTGCTACAGTGAAGGCTCAAAGGCTCTGGTGGATGGTTAACAGAGAAGGGAAATAATTTTCAAAAGATGAAGGGAAACAATTTTCAGACATAGCCCTGGGCACACAAATGCCTTCTCCTTCTCCTGGTAAGCAGTCAATAAATATTTGTTGGATGCTGTATTTTGAATTTCTAATTTCCTCAAAAGCAGTGACATCTCTCCCACCCTGTTTCTTCAAAGTGGATTCTGACCTGACCTTTCGCAAAATGAACTGGAAATTTCACAGGAGAGTTTACTCTTAAAAGATTTTGATTCTGGTATGTAGACAAAATAGGATCAAAGTGACTTTGAATAAATTTGCACATTTGGAAGCATTTAACAATATAAAACCTCTGAACCTTGGAAGCTGACCCATCCCTAATTTTGGCTTCTTTGGCTCTGCAGCTGTGTTACCCAAACTTACTTCAGGCTAACCACCCTCCCCCAACCTCCAATCTTCTTCTCAGTGGAAAGCTGTCCCAACCCATTACCATCCATGAAGAGCATTATGTTCTAATGTTTAGATTGTGTTAGATCTCTTTGGGCCACAAATCTAAACCTTGACTCTGTGACTTTAATATATTTTTCAAAGCAGTGTTAAGAACAGAGGTAGGAGCCAATCAGAAAGCAGAAAATATGTAAATATGGTAATGAGATAAGAATAAATAAGGATGCATTCAACATTTTCTAATCACCAAAAAAAGAGGAAGAGATCTTATAGTTGTTAATTCATTGGGATGAAATATTTCATAAATAAAAATAAAATAATATACATTAACCTGTATTTTTAAAATCTTAATTTTGGGCATCTATAGAAATTATGGTAGTTAAAATGGTTCTACATTCTAGTCCTCCAGCACTATGATCTTATCTTTCTGGGTCTTCTGTCCAACAATACCAATCTTTCTCTAGGACTCTTTTCCCACATCCTCCTTGTTCTAAGCTCCCCCATAAAGACTCCTTCCAATATGCTAGGGGAGCGCACAGTGTATATGTATTTTCTTGATATCTTAAGGATCTAAATGGTTTTAGACCATGAATTGTCCATAGGTTAGCCCTTGTTCTCATCATTGGGACAATCCCATCTTTTCTTTAATTTTATATTTATTTGATGACATCCCTTATTTCACTAATCCTGGGTTACTCCTCATTTGTCCTGTGTTACAACCTTTCCACACCCACTATGTGCCTCATCATTGCCTTTTGAGTGATCTTACCCTTTTATTTTTCCATGACTTACAGTCACATAGCATCACTGGAAGAAGATTGATATTAAAAAGAAGGACCTGTGTTTCATGAAGAAGCTTGAGGTCATCAAAAGCACATTACTATTTCCCAAGGGCAATGCAACTGTCTCTATATTAAATAGCATAATTCTAAGATAGCACCAAACAAATTCACATTTGTTCTTGTTAGGCACCATAATCAATCTAACTTACAACACTTATTAGAGAAGTGACTATTGGAAAATCACTTAAAACTCCCTGTTTCTAAAGTAACTCCCTTGTGAAATATTTCAATCTGCCTTGGTGGAAGAATTCCCCACACTGGGAGTTCCCTCACAATGACAAAATTATTTTCCTTTGTGAATGCAAGTGCCATTAATCACTGTTATCAAAATTTATAGAGCTTTATATAATTAAAAATTATTTAAAATATGTAAATTTGTTTGAAATATATACTTAGGAACAGATATTTGTGATGACCTGATAAGAGGTTGTGCTGATAGTATTTTTTCCTATTTCTGACAAATGAATTACACACTATGCTAATATCCTCTCATAATATAGACTTGGAATATTAGAACAAGAATTTATGGACAGCAAGGTGGCACAGTGGCTAGAGAACCAGTCCCGGAGTCAAGAGGACCCAAGTTCAAATCTGGTTTCAGATATTTACTAGCTATGTGATGCTGGGAAAGTCTCAGTTTCCCATCTGTAAAATGAGCTAGAGAAAGAAATGGCAAACCATTCCAGTATATCTGCCAAGAAAACCCCAAATGAGGTCACACAAAATCAGATGTGACTGAAATGACACAACAACAATAACCATTTATTAAGTACCTACTATGTGCCAGGCACTATGCTAATATTATCATTGGAAAAGACCTTAAAGACTATTTAGTAGGGGTGGCTAGGTGGTGAAGTGAATAAGAGCACCAGCCCTGGAGTCAGGAGAACCTAAGTTCAGATCTGGCCTCAGACACTTAACACTTACTAGCCGTATGACTTTGGGCAAGTCACTTAACCCCAATTGCCCTCCAAAAAGCAAAAAAGAAATTATTTAGTACCACACTCTCATTTTACAGGGGGATAAGTTGAGTCTTAGGGTGATTAAGAGATTCATACAACTAGATAGTAGTAGAGTTGGGGCTAGAATTTGGGTCTCATCCTTCCTAGTCAGGACTCTCCATTCCGCAGTCTAGACCTCTACCATTTGGTGCCCAACTACCTCAACATTCTGTTTTCCTAGTTTTCCTGTGTAAAGAGAACTGAAGTGTAGTAATAGAGCATGAGTTCAATTGCTGGCCCAGCTACACACTCCTTGTATGACCTTAAGCAAGTCACTTAACTTGCATTTAGACTAGATAACCTCTAAACAACTTTCCAGCTCTCGATGTCTGAAAGCATTGCTTTATGCATGCTCATTTCAGTCAGACTAGAGCTGGCTGTTCCCATTATTGTCAGTGGCTTTGAACAAGTCATCCTCTGAACAAGCACTCCCTCCTCACATTGCTGCTAGTCTAACTGACTGATTGGTTGTTCCTATTATGGCTGGTGGCTTTGAAGAAGTGGCCCCCTGTGTCTGGGATGCACTCTATTCTCAGATTGCTGCTAGTCATTACATAGTGCCACAAAGTTTGCAAAGTTATTTCATTTTACAAAAGTTATCTCATTTGATTGTCACAATAACCCTGGGAAGTAGAGGTGGTATTGTTATCCCTGTTTTACAGATGAAAAAATATGAGGCAGACAGAAGTTGTGACTTGTCCAGAGTCACACAGATAGTAGGTGTCTGAGGTTGAGTTAGAACAGGTCTTTCTAATTCCAGGTGCAGTGTTCTATCCACTAGAGATACCACCAACCTGCCTCATTTCTGTCTCAGTTGCTGCTTCTAATTAACTAGTGCCTTAATGTTTGCAAAGTGCTTTACAAATATTACCTTATTTGGTTTTCACAATATCTCTGGGAGGCATAGGTGGTATTATTATCCCTATTTTACAGATGAGGAAACTGAGGCAAACTTTTCCAGGATCAGGTTTGTCTGACTCCAGGCTCAGTGCTTGCTGTGCCACCTAGGTATAATCCCCCCTCTCCCTAGTTTAGTAATAGATTTTCCCTTAATCCTAGATCTAAAGATATCTCCCACTTTCCTCTACTAAAAAAAATGTGACCTTGTTCATCCATTTGGACTTTACTGCACCATGATTAAATGATCTAGGGGTGCTAACTTGGAACAAAGAAAATTTAAGACACTTTTTGTGTCTTCAGAGGACTTTTTCACAAGAAAGGGAAAAAACTTTCTCATAATTAGTACTGTTCAAATGGAATGCCTTAGGGGAGCGATGAATTTCCTGTTATTGGGGGTGCTTAAGTAGAAGTTGGATAAACCTTAGCCATGGATGTTATAAATAAGATTCATGATTTGGTTGAGCCTAGACTATATGAATTCTGAGGCCTTTTTCAGCTCCAAGATTCTTTTATGTATGCTTTGGTTAATATCAGGATATCAATAGGTTATATAACTAGATAATTTTTAGACAACTTTTATACAGCACTTTGCAAACTTTGTGGCACTATATGATGACTAGCAGCAATCTTAGAATGGAGTGCATCCCAGACACAGGGGACCACTTCTTCAAAGCCACCAGCCATAATGGGAACAGCCAATCAGCCAGTTAGACTAGCAGCAATGTGAAGAGGGAGTACATCCCAGACACAGAGGATGACTTGTTCAAAGCCACTGACAGTAATGGGAACAGCCAGATCTAGTTAATATCAATATTTGTTTGAATAGAATATTTGCAAGTCAAATACTCTATTGTACCTTTGAGATTATACATACATATACATACACATATGTATGTGTGTATGTCTAGACACACATAATCCTCAGTTAGAAAGTAATAACATGTTTCATAATATTGACTTCCCATGTACCTCTCTAAACAAGCTAGAAAATCTGGTATTTGCTAACACAGAGAGACCCATATTCCAGTTTATTTGGGGCAGAGGAATATGCTTTGGACCTCTTTGTTTTCAGTGTCTAGTATAAATGTGCTGACCTATTTTGTGTTTAATGTCTATGCCATTGTAGTGAAAACTAAGTTCAAAGTATCAGGTAATGCTGAGCTATACTTTTTTTCCTTTTGTGTTTTTTGAACTGAAATCCTGAAACTTGGACACCCAATAAGAAAAGCAAAAGAAACATATTATGAACTTAAATATTAAAACTTAAAATATAAAATGAGAAAAAGGAAAAAGCATTGCCATGTATATGGCAGAACACGAAAGGATTCAAAATATACAGCAATAAATTTCAATTTCAAAAAAGCCTATATATTAAATACTACACATTATGTTCAGAGCTGTCCATTTTTTCTTTGCTTCCTTGCAAGTTTTCTGTTGTTCTCTGCTGTGCTGGGCAATCCTTTAGGGTATGTCCATTGACCTCTCATTGCTTCCATTTGTTAACCCTTTCCATTAGCTTTCTTCATTGTTGATATTTTTTATTAGTTGGTATTCACTTTTGAAATTTGCTTTCAAAGAAGTTAGGAATTCTATAAGGCATTCTCAAAGGAATTCTAAATTCTAAAAGCTAGAAATTCAAAAATTCTGAAGGAGAGAATTTCAATTCAAAAGCATGTTGATGGGAGATGAAATGTCATTTGTGAGGAACATGAAGAAGGCCAATTTGGCGAGACCATAAAGTTCACGAAGGGAACTATTGTCTCATTATATTAGTCATACACAATAATAATCTGGAAAAGGTATGTATGAGGGAATCAGCTTGTTGAATGACTTTGTGAAAATCAAAGTAGATAATGAATATCAAAACTTCTCAGACTTTAAAGTACTATTATCTTTGAATGAAATGAGCTCTAGTTTTCATAGCTTTCACCCAGAAAACTTGGTATGCATGATAGCCATCCCTCATTCCCATTTATTAAAACCAACTTCCCAAAATATCTGTCAAAACCAAGAGATCTATTCCTGAGTTTGAGAGTTCCTCCAACTCTCTCTTATGAGTCTTTTATTGGTCTGTTGTTATCTAATTGTTTAAATGGGACCCAGTTAAGATTTCCCCATTACATTCCTCCTTATGTTCCTCATAGCTTCATAGAATGAACATTAACTTTCCTCAGGTGAAAGTGAGTTTCTACAGTGTTTTCCAGTCTCTTTCTCTTTCTTCATTTCTTCCTTTTTTTCCTTCCTTCCTGTTTTTTTTTAATATCAAAATTTACCCTAGCATTCCTGTCCCCTCCCAGAGCAACATCTATGTAGCAAATATTTTTTTCATGAAAAACATATTTCCATTTTAGCCATATCACAAAAAAGCAAGAAAAATAAATAAAATGAGAAAATTAGACTTTAATTTGCACTCAGAATTTATCAGTTCGATCTCTGGCAGTGGATAGCATTTTTTTTTCATCATGAGTCATTTGGATCATTGTATTGATCAGAGTAGCCAAGTCTTTCACAGCTGATCATTACAACATGGCTGTCTGTACACAATGATCTCCTGATATTTCTCACTTCACTTTGCATCAGTTTTTCTGAAACCACCCTTCCCATAATGTGTTATAACATAATAATACTCTATCACAATCATATATCATATCTTGTTCAGCCATTCTTTAATTGATGAGCATCCCTTCAACTTCCAATTCTTTGCTATGACAAAAAAGAGCTGCTATAAATATTTTTCTGCATATGATCCTTTCCTTTTTCTTTGATCTCTTTGAGATACTGACCTAGTAGTGGTATTATTGGGTTAAAGGACATGCACAGTCTTTATAGCCCTTTGGGCATAGTTCCAAATTGTTCTCCAGTTCACAACTCCACCAACTGTTTAATAGTGTGCCAATTTTCCACCATTCCCTCTATAAAATCTGCCATTTTTTATAAGTGTGAGGTGGTACCTCAGAGTTGTTTTAATTTGCCATGCTCTAATCAATAGTGATGTAGAGTATTTTCTCATATGACTATTAATAGCTTTGATTTCATCTTCTGAAAACTATCTATTCTTATTCTTAGACCATTTATCAATTGGGGAATGGCTCTCATTTTTTATAAATTTAACTCAGTTCCCCATATAATTGAAAAATAAGGCCTATAAATCCAACTGATTGCATATACATATATATTTTTTGTTTCCTTTTTGAACCAGTTTTGGTAGTAAGAATGAAGTTCATGTATTGCCCACAACCTCCCCATTTTCCCTTCCACTATAAATGTTTTTACTTGTATAGTTCTTTTATATGAGAAAATTTCCCCCATTCTACCTCTCCCTTTCCCCTTCTTCCACTGTATCCCTCTTTCTCAGCCTTTCATTTTTTCAGAGATCATCCCAGCATAATCCACTCTCATTCATGCCCCCTGTGTATGTATATTGCTTCTACTTGCCTTAATAATGATAAAGGTATTAGGAGTTACATGTATACTCTTCCCAGATAGAAATATAAACAGTTTAACTTTATTGAGACCCTTATAATTGCTCTTTAATGTTTGCCTTTTAATGCTTCTCTTGAGTCTTGTGTTTGAATGTCAAGTTTTCTATTCAGCTCCAATATTTTCGTCAGTATGCTTGAAAGTTTTCTATTTCATTAAATATCCACTTTTCTCCCTGGAGGACTATATTCGCTTTTTTTCTGGGTAGAGTATTCTTAGTTGTAACCCTAGCTCCTTCATCTTCCAGAATATCATATGCCAAGCCCTCTGCTTCCTTAATGTGGAAGCTGCTTAATCTTATATGATCCTAACTATGGCTTTACAATATTGAAATTGTTTCTTTCTTACTGCTTGAAGTGTTTTCTCCTTGAGAGGGGAGCTCTGGAATTTGGCTACAGTATTCTTGGGAGTTTCCATTTTGGAATCTCTTTCAGGAGGTGATCAGTGTAATTTTTCTACTCCTATTTTAACCTCCTTACCTACTGTATTGGATCAATTTTCCTTTATAACTTCTTGAAAGATGATGTCTAGACTCTTTTTTGGACCATGGCTTTCAGGCAGTTCAATAATTCTTTTTTTTATTATTATGAGCAATTGGGGTTAAGTAACTTGCTCAAGGTTACATATCCAGTTATTTCTTGGTGTGGTGCTAAGTGTTGGAGCCCGGATTTGATCCCCAAGTCATCCTGATGCTGGAGCAGGTGCTCTTACTCACTGAGCCACCTGGCCTCCTCTAGTTCAATAATTCTTAAATCGTCTCCTCTTGTCTGTTTTCCCAATAATTTGATTTTCTGATGAGATAATTCACATTTTCTTCAATTTTTTTCATTCTTTTGACTTTGATTATTTCTTGAAGTCTAATGGAGTCATTAGCTTCCATTTGCATAATTCTAATTTTTAAGGAGTTCTTTTCTTCAGTGAACTTTGTACCTCCTTTTCCATTTGCCCTATTTTGCTTTTTTTTTTTTTTTTAAAGCAATTGGGGTTAAGTAACTTGCTCAGGTTACACAGCCAGTTATTTCTGGGTGTGGTGCTGAGTATCTGAGCCCAGGATTCGATCTCCAGGTCATCCCGACACTGGAGCTGGTGCTCTTACTCGCTGAGCCACCTGGCCGCCCCTAAGCAATTGGGGCTAAGTAACTTGCTCAAGGTTACACGGCCAGGTGTTTCTGGGTGGTGCTAAGCGTCTGAGCCCAGGATTCTATTTCCAGGTCATCCCGACACTGGAGCTGGTGCTCTTACTCACTGTGCTACTTGGCCTATTTTGCTTTTTAAGGAGTTTTTTTCCTTCAGTATCTTTTTGTGCTCTTTTACCAAGTTGTTAATTCTCCTTTCATATTTTTTTTGCCTCAATCTCATTTCTTTTCCCAATTTTTCTGCTACCATTATTATCTCTTTCTTTAACTCTTCCAGGAATTCTTGCTGATCTTAGTTCCAATTAGTATTTTTAAGGCTTGTTTGTAGCTGTTTTTGCATTATTGTCTTCTCTTAAGTTTATGTTTTGATCTTCCTGCCACCATAGTAACTTTTTATGGTCAAGTTCTTTTTGTTGTTGTTGTTGTTTTTGATTATTCCAGTCTATTTCTTGACTTTGAACTTTATGTTGAAGCTGAACTCTGCTCACCTAAGGGTGGGGAAAGACTGTTCCAAGCTTCAGGCTTTTTCATCCTGCTGTTTTCAGAGCTAGTTCTGGAGGTCTACAAGTTTTCAGTGCTTTCAAGATCATGTGATCTGGGGAGAGGTTTGGTCACTGCTCTTCTGGTATATACTCTGGTATTTACCCAGGAAGGCCCCTGCTCCTCTTCATCTGCAAGAAAGAGAGATCCTCTTGGTACTTGAACTTAGTTGTGACCAACCACAAGTGCCCCTTTCTATCCCAAGACTGCAACCCAGAACTGCTTATAGGCAATAGAGTTGCCAATCAGTGCCTGCTGCACTCAGTGCCAGCAAAGGGTCTCCTGTGATCTATTTTTTTGCCTTTTATTTTTTTGGAGGGCAATTGGGGTTAAGTGACTTGCCCAAGGTCACATGGCTAGTTCTTGTGTTAAGTGTCTGAGGCTGGATTTGAACTCAGGTCCTCCTGACTCCAGGGCTGGTGCTCTATTCACTACACCACCTTGCTGCCCCGGGGTCTCTTTCTGATCAATTGTCTGACCCATTTATCAACTCTGGGCTGAGCGTTCCCAAAGCTGCTGATTCTGCTGTCAAGTGTGCCTCGAAGGCTCACAGCTGGTACTGCTGCACATGAACTCTGATCTAGCTCTTATTCTGGTGTGTGTCTGTGTATGTATATACATATATGTACATTAAAACACAATACACATACCATAGATCTGTGACACAATTTATTTATATAGTTATTATATTAATAATGATTGTATTACATTAATATAATATATTATATATGAACGAAGGTACTAGTTGTTTACATATCTTATATACTGAAATATTACCTAAGAAAGAAATTTAATTTCTCCCCACCCATTTGACTATTTCTTTTCTTATCCTAGGTGAATTAATTTTGTTTGTATGGAAGCTTTTCAGTTTCATGTAAACAGTGCTATGCATTTTATCCCTAGCTTTATTTTATCCTCTATCCTTTATTTAATTAAAGCTACATATCCTATATTTTCTGTGAAAGATATATGAATTGCTACTAATTATTATGATAAGATCTTTAATATTAAGTTCCCTAGTTTTTCTATGCTATCTAGTAAATAAAAGATAAGGACAAAGACATGTCAGACTCTTCTCTTGGTTGCCATAGTTCTCCTCTTCTAGAACCTTCTCCTCTAATTCAATTCTCTGACAGTCATCAGAGCTTTCTCGACTACAACACTCTGCTCTTAATAATAGCTAGTATGTATATGTGCCTAAAGTTTGCAAAGGGCTTTACATAGGTTGTTTCTTACAATCCTTACCATAACCCTAGGTTTACATGAAGAGGAAATCTGTTAAGAAAGATTTGAACCCAAGTCTTCCTCACTCCAGGCCCAGCACTTTATCTACAATATATCTACCATATGTATGAAGAGCACCAGAACCACCTTGGTTAGTTGTAGACAAAAGGGAACTTCTTCCTGGGAGGCCAGTGGAAAACTATACAACCTCTTTTGGGGTTATTACCTACTCTTTTCCCATCTTCTAGAGCCAGTTAATGGAGATGCAACAATCTGGGGAAAGGAATTAGTTTAGTGACTTTCATTATCATTCCGTAGTTCTTGGGTCTGGGGAGAGATTTTTAACTTAATCTTTACAATTGGTGGCTTGTGACTACTCATCTGATACATCTCCACCTTCTGGAGATTTCCAATACAGTGTCTGGTCATTTAGTGATGAAGTCATAGTTGTTATGTTGTACTTAATGCACATGGGAAAAAAAACCCATCCTAGTTCCCTTTTCTCTAATTCTTCTCAGTTTGAGTATGAAATTTATTCTTTGTTTTGGAGGGGGGAAAGCAAGGCAATTGCGGTTGAGTGACTTACCCAATGTCACACAGCTAGTTAAGTGTCAAGTGTATGAGGCTGGATCTAAACTCAAGTCCTCCTGACTTCAGGGCCAATGCTCTATCCACTGTGTCATCTAGTTGTTCCTGAAATGTATTCTTTTGTTTCTGTTTTTTGCTTTTTGGAGGGCAACTGAGGTTAAGTCACTTGCCCAAGGTCACACGGCTAGTAAGTGTTAAGTGTCTGAGTCCATATTTGAACTCAGGTCCTCCTGACTACAGGGCTGGTGCTCTATTCACTGCACCACCTAGCCACCCTTCTGAAATGTATTCTTAACCAAACAAGGGATAGAGGATAAAATAGGTACAGATAGGTGGGGTAGTGATTAGAGCTTCAGGTCTGGTGTCAGAAAGACCTGAGATAAAAATCTTGCCTCAAACACTTACCAGCTGTGTGACCCTGGACAAACTGAACCCCTGTTTGCCTCAGTTTCTTTTTGTAAGTTGGGGATAATAGTAATACCTACCCCTAGAGGTTGTTGTGAGGATCAAATAGATAATAATTGCAAATCACTTAGCACTTTGCTTGGCACATAGTAAATGCTATACAAATGTTTGCTATTGGTGGTGGTGGTAGTGATGATGATGATAGAAAACTGACCTTGAAGTCAGTAATACCAGGGTTCAAGTCTCACCTCTGATACAAACTGGATGTGTGACTATGGGTAAGTCATTTAATTTCTCTGAACCACAGCTTCCTCATGTATGAATTAGGTTAGGAGTAGATTGTTTCTTTCTCTGTATTTGTATCCTCAGCACATAGCACATTGTCTGGCATATAGTAAGCACTTAATAAATGCCTGTTGATTTATTGATTGAATAATAACTGTGGCACCATGCTAACAGGGTAGTCATAACGCTATAATATCTGTTAAAGTGCCTTGTAAACTTTAAAACACTCTATGATTGCCATTTATTATCAGGCAGGATAGGTATTTTTAACATCATTTTACAATGAGGAATTGAAGCTGAGAAAGGTTAAATGATTTGTCCATACTCTCAAAGTTAGTAAACTGCAGAATATGAACTAAAATCTAAGTCTTCTGAACTATAGGCCAGTGTTTTTATAATAACACTGATTCTTTCTGGGAGTTCATGCATAGCTACTTCAGAGAACAGATATTTTTGGCACCCTCTGACTTAGAAGATGTGTTACATTACTTTATAAACCATTCTATAATAGAAAACTGTATCGTTTTGTGGAAAGTCCATTGAGCTGGGTATTTTGGCCCTTATAGTCTAATCTCTGCTATGCAGCTAATTGGAGGATTCTACACAAATCCCTTCTCCCTGGACCTCAGTTTCCTTATTTATAAATAAAATCAGTGCTTTGAACTGTATAATCTCCATGATTCCTTCCCCTTACATGATTCTAAAATTAAAATAATTCCTTGAATAACATTTTTAGTCAATTAGTCAACCTAAATCCTATTTATTATATCACATATAGTTGAAGATAATAAAATTACCTATTTTGTCATTCAGACTGTCCTTTCTGAAGTGTTCAGGTTATCCAGACGTAACTTTCTACTCTCCTTTCCTCAACTCTCTTTCACCTTCTATTCTCTCCTGTCTCTTTCCCTCCCCTCCCTTCCTTTCTTTCTCTCTCCTTTTCTTTCCCTCTTACAAAAACAACTCTTGCTTAAACTTGATATGAAGAAAGTCAGTCATTCTCTATTCTGCCTTCAAAATGAGAGAATTGAGGTCAAGGAAGCTATGATAATATATGGATTCCAATAGTGAGCATCCTTTGACTTCACTGCTAAAGCTGATCACCAGTTTACTTTTTCTCTATTATGCCCATCAACATGACATCCCTTTGTATGTGTCTCCTCAGTTTTCCCACAAAGACATGAAAGAACCAAATCAAATTATCAAAGATTGTCTAATTTAGATCACCTCAGTCTCCTGTCAAGAAAGAAAAACTCTACTGTATATTTATATGTAAATATTTCCCTTTAGACTACTGAAAGGTTTTAAATTTTATATACTTCACTTTATGCCATACTGATTGTAGTTGGAATCTGAGTAATATGGTTTCTCCTTCTCCCCTTGAAGGAAATCTCAAGACTGGAATAGAATCTAAGACCCTAAAGTATTTTCCCTAAAATCATACATTGAAATATCTTTTAAAATGTTCATTTCTAAGTATTTTTAAGTATCTTATTTTCATTAGCAGAAAAATCATTCACAATCCTGAAAAGTATCAATTACAAGAGTAAGAAAAAAATTAAGATATTCTTTATTGTAACATTAACTTCTAAAGAAAACAACTGGGGCAATTTGGGGGTTTTATTTTTATTTTTTGGCTCAGTCTAGTGATGCCTTTTATAAGGTGTCATTTATAGTTGTGGTATTGGGCAAATAATGGTAGGGAAGCACATATTTCAAGAACATCTGGTGATATAATTCAGGACAAATTATTAATAATAGTGCACATATATTGTGCTTTATAATTTACACAAATGCACATTTCTTTAAATGTATGTATTCCCTTATTAACTTATATTGCTTCATCAACTTGCAACATCTCTCCTTTCAATTCCTTATTGATATATGATTTTCGTGAAGCCCTATTGTATTTTTGTAGAAAAATCCAAATAAATGAATCTATAGAATTAGAAGTTTAAAAGCTAATATCCTAGTAAACTTGCATAAATTTCTTCTGTGGACCTCAGTTTACTCATCTGTGAAATTACAAGATTGCACTATGATCTTCTAAAGTTCCTTCCAGTTCTTAATCCTAAGACTGATTTGAAAAAGAGACAGATCAAAAATAAAATAAGAAAAAGAGACAGATCAGTGTCCTCACCTCAGATTCAGATCAATTAATTATTTAATTATACACAATATTTATATAAGATTGAAGTAGTATGGTTTGCCTTTCCAGTGTTCAACATCCAAGGTTCCAAAGTGGAAAATGGCTCCATTAAAACTAGTATTCTCTCTTTTTTAATGCATTGATCTTATTCCAACACTCCAATAACCTAATGGATCTGTGATCTTGTCGATGTGGATCCTCCCATCAGTGATGCTAATCTCAACTACCCTTGCTGGCCCCATCCTGTGGGACTCTTGTCATGTCTTCCCTAAAATCAACCCAAAGGAGTATATTCAATGATCTGGGTCCTTCCTTGTGTTCTCTTGACACTGTGAAAATAATAATGGAGTACATGGGCTGTCCATCATTTATGACTTGCTCTTACTCTGTGACCCTGCCCCCATCTTCTTTCTCAGTCATACATTTCTTTGATGTCATTGTTTATACCATATTCCCCATGCAATTCCTTGCATGCAATGTGTTGCAAATACTTCAAACCCACCAATTATGTCTGAAAAACTATGAAATATTAAATGTCAGCATTCAGTCAGACTCTTTCAGAAAAAGTATTTTACATATGTTATTTCATTTGACTTTCACAACATTTCTGTGAGATAAGTACTATTATTATCCCTCTTTTACATGAGTAACCTTTTACACACGAGACTGAGAGTTTAAGTGACTTGCCCAGGCCACATAGCTAGTGCTTACATAGTTCGAGGTAGGATTAGAACTCAGGTTTTCCAGATTCCAGGTGCAGCATATTATTCACCAAGTTATCCAGCTGATGACTTGATCTGCAGCCTGCAATGAGGACTTGGGTCTGGAGAAAAGAACTGATATCTGGTTGATTCTTATTTAAACTACTTTATTTTTATTTTAACATAACATTTACTTAAAACAGAATGCAAGGTATATCCCAAGGAATTAAATTTAGACAGTAGGCACTTCATCACTATATTTCCCCCCCAAATACCCCTTCTACCAGTCTACAAGTCACTCATTCAAAGTCAGCACCAGGAACAGTCTCTCTCTGTCACACTAAAGCACAATCTTTATGTAATGGCGGCTTGGAGCTGCAGAAGCAAAGGAAACCATGCTTAACTAGTTTTCCTATTTAACAAGTTAATAAGGTCTGTTGGTTCTACTTTATTGAAGAATGGAAAGGGATACCAGAATACTCCAAATATGGTACACTGGGGCACAGCCCCATTTCAGCAGCCCTAGTTATGGCCTTGGTTGTATCGATCTTTGTGTCCCACAGCATTTCTCACAGCTGCTCAGTGTACAATCAATTAATTAATCAGTCAATCAACAGGTACTTATTAAATGCTTATTATGCACCAGTGACTGCATGAGGTACTAACAATATAAAAAAAAACAAGAAATAATTCCTCCTCCCAAAGAGCTTATATTCTCTTCAGGGAAACATGTGTGTAGAATAAATTTGAGATAATGAGAAAAGGTACCAGAAGTTGGGGGCATCAGAAAACGCCTTTTGTAGAAGGTGATACTTGAGCTGTCTTGAAAAACACAGGGAATTCTTTGAGGCAGGGATGAGAAAATGCACCCCAGTATTGGGGGATGATGGCTAGTGCAAAGGGACAGAGATTAGAGGAGGATTGCTGTGTGTGGGGAAGAACAAGAAAGTCACTTTGGCTAGACCATAGCTTGGGAAAGGGAGGAATGTATAATGAGTCTGAGTATACATTTTACTCATTAATGCATAATGAGTCTACAGCCTCCAATGTAGGTTGGAGCCAGGTTGTCAAGGGCTTTAAAAGCTAAACAGACGAGTTTCTATTTTATCCTAGATGCAATTGGGAGCCATGGGAATTTATCAAGTAGGGAAGTGACATGGTCAGACTGTGCTTAAAGAAATTACTTTGGCAGCTATGTGGAAGATAGATTGGAGTGGAGAGAGTCTTGAGACAGGGAGACCAATTCAGAAGCCCTTGCAATAGTTCAGGTGAGAGGTACTTAATTAATGTTTGTGGAATTCGACCAAATTAAATTTGCTTTCTTCCTTTTGACAACACTTAAAGCCTATAGACACTTTTTCCCTTAGATATTAAAATGACTACTTTTTATACTTATAAAAAGAATCTCATAAAGCCTATCTCAAGACAAATGATCATTTTTTCCCTAAATTTTACATGCATTAAATGAAGTGTCATATGTAATTTGCATAACAGTATACCAAGGTAGGGCGGCCAGGTAGCTCAGCAAGTAGGAGTACTGGCTCCAGTGTCGGGACCTGGAGATGGAATCCGGGCTCAGACACTTAGAACCCACCCAGAAACACCTGGTTATGTAACCTTGAGCAAGTTACTTAACCCCAATTGCTTAGGGGTGGCCAGGTGGCTCAGCGAGTAAGAACACTGGCCCCAGGGTCGCGATGACCTGGGGATCAAATCCGGGCTCTGATACTTAGCACCACACCCAGAAATAACTGGCCATGTAACCTTGAGCAAGTTACTTAACCCTGATTGCTTTAAAAAAAAAAGAGTATACCAAGGTTTTGATAACAAAATAGTTATTCATAATCTTCCTTTATATATTTTTCCTCTAGCAGATGCCTATGGAATTATGATAGCAATAGCACTCTCTCGCTAATGGGGAAAGAAGTACTTGTGTTCTATTCCCAAGGTCCTTTACAAATTTTCTCTTTCATAAAAGGACTGAATTCAAACTTGGCTTTTTCTTCTTAAGCTTCAAAGAGGAGTACAGCAAATCCTTTTTCTGCAAACAAAGTGTACTAATTTACTGTCTTTGAGAAGAACCACAACATCTCCTGAACCATTTATAGTGTTTCTCAAAAGCTTAACACGGGCGCCAAACAATCCTATGGAAAAAAGAGGGAGGGGATGTTCTTTCTTTCTTTCTTTCATTCTTTCTTTCTTTTTTTTTTTACAGAAACAAACATAATGTCAGTGAATTTTGCTGTGTTTATTCAATGAAAATTAAAACCACAGCATAAAACTCTCCCCTTCTGCCATTCTTTTGATGATTCTAAATGCACCTTAATCTTGAATTTCAATCCACATTGAAACAAATTTCTTCATTTCTTGGCCTGTTTGATACACTGATTGCCAACAGAATATCTAATGCTGGAACATTTGAACCCTATAAGCCTGTTGATGACTAATGGAATCAAACCTATTTATTGCATCATACAATTTATTTTTTTCCTCCTTGATGGGTCACCTCCAGTTATAAATTCAATTTCAAAGATTTTTTTTTTTTTTACATAAACTCCTGTTTACCTTCATGGATGCCCCCAAGGTTTTCCCTTGACTTATTTTTTCTCAATGCAGGGTAATGATAATTCTATTTAGATGATTAGTGTAATTTTGAATCTCCATCCCTCACCAAAAAAATCTTGCTAAATACTCCTTTGTAATGGGTTTATATAAAATATGGTACTTCTGGTTTATGTAGCTTAAAATAGCAGCCGTCACAGTCCTAAGTCATTGACAAAAATTCCTCAGGCATAGCTTGCTCACCAACTCAGATTTTCCTTACACTTTTATCTCTCTTGTCCTTATATTCTATTCAATATAGGACCAAAATTGTGTTTCTCACCATGGAAACACTGTCATTGCTCTTAATTACATACATCACCATTTAAGTGATTTGTGTATGATCTTTTCCTCTCTAAATGTCTCCTAGCACTTTGCCTGGCCCTTTATTTTTGGTCTTATTGAACTCTAACTTACATCATAGTTATTTGCACACATCTTCTCTACCTGCAAGATCTCCCTAACAACAAGGGAACTAAGTCTTATTTCTTCTCTGTATGTCTAGTGTGTACCACAGTGTCTTGATATAATAGACAAGACAGTCTCTTGAATTCAATGAATGTTAGGGATATAGCTGTATGTGTGATATAAAGGGTGGTGTAGGAATGGAGTCATGAAGCCAATTATATTTCTATACTTTGATTGACCTATGACTAGTTCTATGGATTTTCCCTCCATTAGTGCAGATCCTAGCTCCTCTGGGTCTTAGCATTTTTCATGATTTTCCTTCAAGTCTTTCCAGAAGTCTTCCATACAGTTTCTTCCCATCCATCTAACATATTTTATTCTGGATGCTTTCTTCTGCTTTTTTAATGTTTCATGGGTACCAGTGAAGTACTTGACCTGTCCATTTGTTATCCCTTGCTCTCACTATATAGCTAACTCACTTTCTTTTCCAGCAAAGCTGTAACTAGGAGGTGTTTTTTATTTTCAAAAGGATCAAAAAGTGTTGAATCTGGGGAGGCTAGGTGGCACAGTGAATAGAGCACCGGCCCTGGAGTCAGGAGGACCTGAGTTCAAATCCGATCTCAGGCACAACACACACACACACACACACACACACACGCACGCGCATAAAACTAGCCATGTGACCTTGAGTAAGTCACTTGACCCTAATTGCCCCTCTAAAAAATAAAATAAATGTCTAATAAATTGGTATAACCATTAAAAAAAATTGTTGAATCTGGGAATAGCAATGCTAGCACAAAATAGAGATTGAACATGTATTTAGCTATACTGTGGGTGATCCTCATCTCCTGGACTCACCCACTTGTGGTTTTAAAGGAATAGTGGATGTCAGGAAAGGTACATCAGACCTATGGGTTTGTGTACCACATAGTGATTTAGATCAGTAGAGAACCTGTTCCTGAAGTGAGTAGTGGGCATAACAGTGGAACTGGAGAGGAAGTATGCCACCACAGGGGAACAAATAGCCCTCTTTACTATATGTCAACAACCAGGGACAAATCTCTATTTATTCTACACTCACTTCAGCCATATTTTCTGGTCACATATGTCCTAAATTATTTCCTTTGCTTCACTTCTTGCACACAAGTCATCACTGACAATATGTATCAGCCTGCATATGCCCACCATGTGTTCATCTATTGCCCTCTAGCTCACCTATAGTTCTAAAGCCAAATAAATAGAAAAAACAAACTATCTTCCATCTGTTCTAGTAGATGGTATAATAGCTTTTAAATCTAAATCCATCTAAGAGGTCCAGAACTTTTCCCTCTTCTGAAATGAAGTTTCAACTGATTTTTAAAAATTCCATTTCACTTGGATTGTATAGATTATGTAGATGAATCCAAAATGGATTTATATACAAATATATAAGCTGGCAACTTGCTAGTAAGAATGTGTTAGTTTGTTTTTCCAAGCTGGAAACTAGAGAGATTAAGTGGTAATTTGGGATAAAAATCAGTTGAAATATCTGGATTTTCTTTGTATTAAGAAATCCTTTATACTAGTGAAATGTACACTGATTGTGTCATATGGATATAATAAAATAATTTGCATGTCTACTTAAATAACTAATAATTTTGTATTTTAGGCAGAGATCAAAGGTTTCAAAATCAAGTGCAGCTGATTAAATGCAATAACAATTTCCTTTCTCACATGCAGTTTTTTCAGTCATTTCAGTTGTGTCTGACTCAATGTGACCCCAATAGGGATTTTCTTAACAAAGATACTCATTTTATAGTTGAGGAACTGAGGCAAACAGGACAGGGTAAAGTGACTTGCCCAGGGTCATACAGCTAGTAAGTGTCTGAGGCTGGATTTGAACTCACAAAAATGAGTCTTCCTGACTCCAGGCCAGGCACTCTATCCACTGTACCTCCTAACTTCCCGTTCTTGTGTCCAGAGCTACCTTCAATTTAAAAAACAAGCTGGGTGGAAAAGAAAACAATAGAGGTCTAGAGGAATAAGAGTATAAATTTATATTTTGTATTTAAAGCTAAATGGGTAATGGTCATTATAAAAGAAAATGTTTAGTGCATATAGAATCATAGGGTGTTAGAGTTGGAACAGATCTTAGCAGTCATCCAATTCAACCTCTATATTTTACAGATGAGTACATCATGGCCCCAGAGGGATTAATTAACTTGCCCAAAGTCACAGAGCTAATTGATATAAAAGCCTGGTTTCAAGGCCAAGTGTCCTAAGTCTCAATCAAATTCTGGCAATGAAGTCCTGCCTTGAAGCAATGAGTAGAAAGGATGAACTTCATCAACCTTTAAAATTCTGGTAAACAGTGAATGGGGACCTAACATACATATAGGCAATCATAGGATATTGAAAGTTTCTACCCCCTTTCATTTCTGCTACACTGCAGGATGCTATTTGGATCCATGACAGCAAGAGGATTGAAGAGTGAATTAATACCTGAACTGGCACTATAGTTGGATAGGGTTCTGACCCACTTAGGATAAATTCTTAAAAGCAAGGGCCAAATTAGCTGCCCAGCTACTTCTGAGAGGATGACTGCATTGTCTACTTTGGGGGACACCAGTATTCTCTGGGTGGATTGAAAGTGGAAGGACTTGGACATTAAAGTCCTAAAAACATGCCCCTTTCAAAGATGAATCCTTATTTATAATGTAGTTTGCAATGTCTGCTACAATGATTAAAGTAACTACAGCATATATGTTCATATCTATTGCAGGAGAGGAAATAGGAAAAAGTAGGCAAAGAATTTGTTAAAATCCTCCAAAATAAACCAACACATACTTTAATACTTAGTGACTTTAATTTTGATGTGTGCATAAGGATGGGAAAATAGGTTAGGAAAAGTGGTGAAAAATCAAGACACTTTTAGATAACACAAAAGCCTCACAACACATATCACAGATACTTTCTTCAAGAAGCTAGTCCAGAAGCATTGTACCTGGTCACCAAATAACAAAAATGAAATTGATTATATTTTAACAGACAGGAAATTATTCATTAATAATGCAGGAATAATCCTAAATCATCTCTCTATAGACTGTGAGACCATATATTTTTTTGAGCAAAGATAAAAATTAATACAGAATTAGATGAAAAATTAAAATTTGGAAGATTGCATAATATGTGCTAAAATATTATCTTAATTATTAAAACAATCTATTAACATAAAAATGTGGCATGAATGGAAGAAAAAAGTTACATAGAATATAGTCATTCCTAATGTTTATCCAATGTAAATGAATTGCCATAACAAGGAGAACAAAAGAGCACTGAAAATAACTCATCCAGCAAACATTTCATTTCCTTGCCAAAAATCAATCTATGGTAGCAGGGGGCAATGCTAGTTTTGAATGTAAATTCATTCGTAAAATCTTAGGGAGAAGAATGGTAAAGTATTAAGAGTACTATCACCTCATAAAACAGCAAGAAGCAGTAAAGTAAGAAACATGTTTAAAGAATACTTGGCAAGAAGTACAACTAAGCAAATCGATCCCTGGGGTATTAAAAAAGAAAAAATGGAAGAAAGATGGCAAACATATGAAAAATGGAAAAGATCTGTAAAGGTGTTTATAACATACTCTTTTCACCATCAAGGACAAAGAACCTACCACATTTAGGTTTTTATGTCACAGTCCCAGATGTGCTTTATGAGGGAATTAAAATGGTATCAAACAAAAGAAAGATGAGAAAAACAGCAGGGCTTGAACAAATATACACAAAGGAGAACCCTGTTCCAGGTGGCAAAGTTTTGAGGCTATAGAGGATCAATCCTTAAAGTTATATGAAAGAAGATACCAAAGACCAAAAAAAGAAAAAAACAACAACAAACCTCAGACATTATGTAGCGGCAAGCACTCCAGCGTCCCCAGGGTTGATGCCACCACAGGTTCTTAGATCTGCTTTGATAAAGGAAAGCAACTCAAAATGGGTTAACAAGCTTACTTTAATCAGTCAAACATATGTATCGTTTACCTGGTTCAGGGAAAAAGGTGAGCACCCCGAACTTCAGAATATACAGACAGAATTATCAAGACAGAAACAGATCAAGTAGACAGATTTCCAAACTGTCCAACTATTACATCCATACCAAACAACATCTGGGTTTCAAAGCCGGGGGGCTCTGGACAACAGCTAGCCCAGAGTTTCATCAAATCACAGAACACTTCTCAAAGTGAGCCCCAAAACAAAGCTACACATCAGGGTTTATATAGCCTTCTCCTGGCTCAGAGAATGTAACAACCTTCTGGATGCACTGGCCAATTAAGAAGTATCTACAGAAAAACAAGCCTCCCACCACAGGCTCCAGGTGCACTTTAGCCTAGGGGCAGGTAAGATCTTTAAAATTTACATTCCCATTACACATTACCAAAAAAAATTGACCAAGTGAATATCAGTTACTACTACTGAATATACCTATTTTTAGTTAACCTATTATGAGTATTTATTAATTATTTATTGTGATCTAGGCGTAGTATTGAGTCATAGGACTATAAAGACAAAAATGAATCAGTCCCTGTCCTCAAGGAGCTTACAACTGAATGTGAGTAACAGTAAAACAAGCACTTACTGAGTACTTGTCAGATACTGTGCTTTATTTATTAAGTGTCAGGCACTGGGCTAAGGGCTAGGGCTACAAAGAAAGACAAAAACAAAGTTTGTCCTGAAGGAACTCACATTCTAATGGGATATACAATAATAAAGAGTTCAAATTTCTACAGCATTGTATAGTTTAAGAGGCACTTTGCTCCTAAAAACTCTGTGAGATAATGAGTGCAAATATTAATATACCCATTTTATAGATAAGTTGATGCTCAGTGAAGGGAAGCATCTTAGTCTAGCTCCCACAGCTAAGGATAGAATTGGGCCTCCAAATTCAGGTGTTTTGACTCTGTGTTCAGT
Source organism: Petaurus breviceps papuanus (assembly GCF_028583685.1). NCBI lineage: Eukaryota > Metazoa > Chordata > Mammalia > Diprotodontia > Petauridae > Petaurus > Petaurus breviceps. The sequence continues at coordinate 9,811,660 of NW_027187391.1, forward strand.
GACCTTTGATTATTTACCACAATGACTTAAGACTAGAGTGATGCAACTTTTCTTATTGCCTTCATAGCTTTAAGTTGGAAGGATTCTCCTTAGTATGAATGCTTCTGCACAGTGCAGTATCCAGTGCTTTAACAACTGAATACTTTTCTGCTGTTCATTCACATGGTTCTTGCTTCAGTAGAATTAAATCAATCTCATCCTTGAAGTTTAATGAACAATTTCTTAATGTAACATGCATTGTGTATTGCTACAAATATTTATGCCTCAATTATACTGTCCCTTGGTTTATTAGCAGTATTGATACATCAATTTTTTCACCCAGTGAAAGGGAGACCTATACCTATTTTGTAGGAAGAGAAGGCGGAATCTGTGAAGAGAGGAAACGAGAAAAAAAGGAAAAGATGGATCAAGGTATTGAAAACAACAGAAAGGAATGGAATCAAGTTCACAGGAATAGGGGCTGGCTTTGGTCAAAAGGAGAGCCTCAGAGATGAGAGAATCACTCAAACAACCAGCATTTATTAAACATCTACTATGTGTTGGGAGGCACCATAACAAAATAGATAGGGTTTGAAGGCAGAAAGACCTCTGACATATACTGGCTGTGTGATTGGGTAAATACTGACCCACCCAGGGTCACACAGCTATGAACCTAGATCTTCCTGACTGAGAGGTCAACATTCTATTCATGCTGCTTCTTATGCAAACAAGTATGAACAAAATAAATATAAGATCATTTTATTCAGAGAAGGATACCACTACCTCCTTGGGATAGGGTGGAGTAGGGAGATCCACAAAGGATTCATTTAAAGAATAATATTTGGGTAGTTTTGAAAGAAATAAGGTATTCTAAAAGGGGAGCGAAGGTGGGAGAACATTCTAGCCATGAACAACAACCCATACAAAGTTTCAGGGTTGGGGGATGGCATTCTGTACATGATAAAAGCAAGAGAGCTAGTTTGACTGTATCTGTAGAGTGAAAGGAGAAGAGAATGAGAAACAGCAAAGAGAGATTTAGAGAGAAGGATGAGGGAAGTTGAGATGGTTCCAATGGGCTGCCTTTAAACTTTTCAGTAAAGTGGAGGGCAAAGTCATCAATTGAATTTTGGAGCAAGGATGGGCACAAAGACTTAAAGAGAAAGTTTAGAACAGGTAGTGGAAGAAAGATGACACAGAGTCAATAAGTAATAGAAAAAAGGTTTGCAAAGCAACAAAATGGGCCCAGTTGACATTAGAGGTAAGTAAGTGGTACAGAGAGAGAGCCTTAGGCCTGAAGTCAGGAAGAACAAATTCAAATCCTGCCTCATAGACACTTTGTAACTGTAGAAGGTACAGAAAATTAAAAGTCATACAGGGTGTCATCTTCCTTTCTCTCAAGAAACCTTTTTACACATCTCCATTCCTTATAGTTCCACTTGGATTTCCTATAGCAAAGAGAACACATCTATGTGTATGGAAATCAATTGCTTATAGTCTTTAACTACTGATGTCCAATCACACCTCCATCATCATGCATCTGTAAAATTGATACGTTGTTTTTATTTTTACTGAAGAATTTATATATAAATTATATAATGAAAATATAATTTTATATTATATCTCTGTTGAATTTCATCTTGTTAGATTAAATTCAGTTAATCTAATAATAATTTAGGATTAAATAATTAAAGGATAAAAGAGATTCATAGAAGTGGGTAGATTAATATTACAAAGATGGAACCAAGGTTATATGGACCAATGTTATTAACCTTAAAAGAGAAGAATTTTATGGTTGAGTTGTCCCTTCTAATCATCTTTCTTATAGGAGTCTACATAGATTTTGCCCTCATCTCATTCTTCCTTGAAACATGGTTATTTGTTTACATGCCTTTATCCTTTTTAGACTAGAGGCAAGGGGAGTGCGAGGCCTCAGAGAGGTAAAGTGACTTGTGAGGTATTACTGAAGTTTAATTTCTAACTTAAACCCCAGGGCCTAGGATGCATAATAAATATATTTTAAATGAGTTGAACCATAGTGATGGTGACAGAAAAGAGGTCTAGATGAAGCAGTAAGTGACTAAAAGTGAACTATTCCATCTGCCACACACTGAGAATTGGGTGAGGCTGAGGGAGAGACCTCCATTGTGGTATTCTAGGTCAGCACTGTTCCCTTTTCCATTGAGCTTGACAATTTCAGCACTGAAGAAAAGAAATCCAAAACAGAATTCAAGCAGTTGGTTGTCAATAATTGCCACAGATTCCTCCCTCCCTTAAGGGAGGAAAATTCTTAATCAGAACTCTCCTTTTCCTGTGTAACTGAATTACTCATGGTGCATTATTCTTCCACTTGTTCTTGAATTTGGGATAAGCCTTTGCATCCATAGGAAATCTCAAAATGGAATTATAATAAAATAAGTGAGAAAAGATCTTGACAGTTATAGAAAAATCTGGTTATCATTAGGTGACCATCTCTCCTGAGATGATTAATTTTATTCACTAAGAGATGGATGAAAAAAAAACATGTCAGTACATGAAAAATGAAGCCAAGATAAAGATGTTTTTAAAAATACAAATGGAAGGATAGTGAAAAGGTTTATTCTTTTAATAGATAAAATAATAAGATAAATCATAGATGATAGAGAGATGGATGGTTGTTAGAGATAGACATACAGATAGAGACATCTAGGTGGAACAGTAGAAGCAGTGCTGACACTCACTAAGGAAGACCATATTTCTAATCTAGCCTCGTACACCAACTGTGACTATGGTCAAATCACTTAACATCTCTCAGCCTCAGTTTTCTCATATATAAAATGGGGATTGTACCTATATCCCAGGGATGTTGTGAGGACAAAGGAGATAAAATCTATAAAGTACTTCACAAAACTTTAAATATTATATATATAAATGTTAGCTATATTTTTATAAAAGAAAGAGAGAGAATAACAATCATCTTCCTTTGATAATTCAAAAGATTCATGATGTAGTTGTCCCCTCTGTTGACACAGATCACAGCCTCACTACAGAGTAGATGGCCTTCATGAGTTTCTGTGGCCAAAAATCAAACAAAATCGACAACGACCTTCATCTATCCTGCCCCATCATTCTTATTCTGGTGATAATCACCCTTGAATTTACCTAAGCAGAACTTTGGATGACAGTCTCTAGGTCCATGCTTTAAGGCTTTCTACCAGTGTAATATCTGCTAAAGCTTTATAGTTCAATGGAGTAGCCTTTTAAAACCCAGAATTGCCTATATAAGAGCAATAATGAGAAGAGGCATTTAATGGATATAGCGTCCTGGAGTCAGCTTCAAATCAAGCCTCAGACTCTGAGAAAGTCACTTAATACTGTTTGCCTCAGTTTCCTCACCTGTAAAAATCTGTAAATGTGCTCTAGAGAAGGAAATGGCAAACTACTCCAGTATCTTTGCCAATAAAACCCCAAATGGGGTCACAAAAAGTCAGACACAACTGAAATAGCTGAATAACAACAATAACTATGGCAAAAAAACCTTATAGGATTGTTTTAAGGAAAGTGCTGTATGTACCTAAAGGTTCTATATTAATGTGAGTTATTATTCTTGTTCTCTTTGGTGCTCTCTGTGTATCTGAGTGTATATTTGTTAGTAAGTGCAAAAACGATACATTTCATAAACTCCCAAGCCTTCAACTAACCCTCTCATTCCCAAAGTCTATTCCTCTAACCCCAAGCCCAATTATGAATTTTCAATTTTTTTCTGAATATTTTTACCTGAATGTCTCATCATCATGTTAAATTTAGTATATTTGAAACTGAATTCTCTAAACCCCCACCCCACCCCAAGAGTAGTAACTATTGGCAATTTCCTTGTTCTGCTAGTGACATCACCATACTCTCAGTCGGCAGCTCAAAATCTTAGGGTTGTCTTTGAGTCTTCTTTTCTCCCATATTTTCTCAGATACAAAGGCCTGTCAAATCTTCACAATATTTCTTATATATTTCTCCCTTATTTTCTATTCCCATTGCAATCAGCTGGCTTCAGAACCTTATCATCTCATGCAAAGCTACAACAATAGAATCCAGCTAATATTCCTGCCTTCAGCACCCCTTGCTTCAATCTACCTTATATATAGATGGCAAATAAATCTTGCTAGAATGACATTCTCCATCCCTCTCATCACTCCTCTTTAAAAAATAAAATGAGTTTCCAAATCCTATAGGCTAAAGAGGTCTGGTATGGCTCTCAGAAATATAACCCCAATCTAGTGTTTCTACTTTACCTCCTTCTTTTTCTCTTTATGAGCTATCCATTCTACCCAAATGGGCTTATTCACTGTCCCCAAAACATTTCTTGCACTTTCCTATCTTTAAGATTTTGTTCACAATATTCTGCTCACAAGAAATGCCCCTCTCTCTCCTTTCAACTTATCCAAATCAATAATATCTAGTATTTATTTAGCACTTTAAGGTTTGCAAAGCACTTGAAATATATATTAGCTTGTGTGATCTACATAATTCTGGGGGTAGGTGCTTTTATTATCCCCTTTTTTGAGGAAGAAGCTGAGGCACATTAGAAGTGGCTTGTATAAGGTCACATAACTAAAAAGTATCTATGGATTTTAAAAGGTTTGGGAGACATAATTTTTGGGTAATTAATCATTTTATTTCAATAAAAGGTCAGTGCCACTCTCAAATGCCAAAGACAATCATGATGGTGGTCTCACTGATTATATGCCCTTGGAAGAGAGGAGTTTGTGAGGGTGATAATCAACTCTGATTGGTTAACAATTATGGAATGAATATTACAATGAGATGCTGAGAGTGACATCATGTCATTCTTGGACCAGAAAAACTATCTCTATACCCAAACCACCCCCAGCCTTGATCAGTCTAGACAAAGGATCAACCTCTACCCAAGCTTGATTGAGTGGAATTCACCTTGGATTAGAGATTCCTTGTAAGGTTGGGTGAGGTCTGATTGAGGAGAAATTTAGTTCAACCTTCAGAGACTGAGTTTTTGAACTGTAGACTTTAGAAAAAAGGGGGAACTCTAGATCTCCAAAAATCACTGGTTATTAATTATCATTTCTCTCATGCTTGAGGCAAGATTTGAACTCGTATCTTCCTGAGTCCAATTTCTATAGTCTATCTATCCCACAACCAACTGCCTCAATCAATACTTACTTTTCAAAACTAAATTTAAATCTTTATTCATCTGTAAAATTAGGAGGTTAGGCCAGGTGATTTTTAAGGTTTTTTCCAGCTCTGGACCCACATTGTATTATCCCAGGATGCTCTATGAAATCTACAGATTTCATTTCAGTCCACAATTTTGTCACCCATTAGATATGCAGTATATTGGAAAGCATTCTGAATTTTGAGAGGACTTGGGTTCAGTTATGGCTTTTCCAATTATTACTTGTGTGATCTTAGGTTAGTACCACAATGTCTGTGGGATTTCCCCCCCCCCCATTTTCTCAACTGAAGGGAATAGATTCAATGATCACAAAGATCTCTTCCATCTCTAAATCCATTATGATTCTATAACTTTTCTAAATCTTTGTTTACTCATTTGTAAAATGGGAACAATAATACTTGTAGCAATAACTTCCTACGATTGTTATGAAGACAAAATAATAGAACTTTTCAAAGCTTAATGTGTTCTTTCAACATCAATGTCATTATCATTATTTAAATTTGAATTTGAGAGCACCCTCATATTTCTTGATTTTGCTATGATTTGGGCTCATATTCAGACAGGCTTGGACCCAGTGCACCTGTAGCAGACAGCCAGACAGTGGCAAAGTTTAATGTTTCTCAACCAAAACTCGACTGTGAACAAGCAAAATAAATTCTTTGCTGCCAATAGCTCTGTCCCTGAGGCCTCATAGTAGCTCTCATAGGGCAAGGACTGGGAGATAAGGAAGAAGAGGGAACAGAACATAGGAAAAAGAAAGAAAATGAGGCCCTTGTTCAAGATTATAGGTTTTGAGAAGTAAAGACCTTTTGTAAGTAACATTTTTTTCTCCCACCAAAGGCAGGGAAACAGTGTTATAATTCAAAGAGAAGCTCAGTCTGGGGAAAGAATAGGAGGGAGGAATGATGCAAGACAGCTAAGGGGATCCTCAAGAAATAGTTAAGCCTAGCTAGAGGAAGGTAGGTGGCACAGTGGCTAGAGCACCAGGCTTGGAGTCAGGAAGACCTGAGTTCAAATTTGGCTTCAGATACTTACTAGTTGTGTGACCCTGGGCAAGTCACTTAGTCCTGTTTGCCTTAGTTTCCTCATCTGTAAAATGAACTGGAGAAGGGAATAGCAAACCATTTGAGTATCAAAGTAGGACATGATTGAAAATGGTAAAACAGCAATAAAAGCTTGATCCAGTAATGTGTTGGGGGTCATTCAACTCAGAACTCCTTTGTTTGTTCAGTAGTTCATGATGACTTACAAAATATCAGGAGATCTGAATTTGAAATAAGAAGATTTTAGTTTCAACACTCTGTCACTTACTAACCATATGATTTTAGAAAAAGTATTTCCTTTCTCTAGGCTGTTTGCTTATCTGTCAAGTAAGGAAATTGGATTCAGTGACCTATAAGGTCCTTTTCATCTGTAAAACTATGATGCTATGATCTAGAGACTGTTTTGTCTTGCACCAAGTCTACATAGTTTACTGAGTGGCTAGGTGGCACCGTGAATGGAACATTGGGCTTGGAATCAGGAAGATTCATCTTCCTGAATTCAAATCTGGCTTCAGACACTTACTAGCTATATGATGTTGGGCAAGTCACTTAACACTGTTTGCCTTAGTTTCCTCATCTACAAAATGGACTGGAGAAGGAAATGGCAAACCACTCCAGTATCTTTGCTAAGAAAACCCCAAATGGGTATACAAAGAGTTGGATGTGACTGAAACGATGCAACAAGAATCAAATGCAATTAACCAATCAGTCAAGAATTTCTAAAGGGGGGGCCAGGTAGCACAGTGAGTAAGAGCACCAGCTCCAGTGTAGGGATGACCTGGAGATTGAATCTCCGGCTCAGACACTTAGCACCCACCCAGAAACACCTGGCTGTGTAACCTTGAGCAAGTTACTTAACCCCAATTGCTTGGGGGTGGCCACGTGGTTCAGTGAGTAAGAGCACCTTCTCCAGTGTTGGGATGACCTGGAGATCGAATCCCAGGCTCAGATAGTCAGCACCACACCCAGAAATAACTGGCTGTGTAACCTTGAGCAAATTACTTAACCCCGATTGCTTAAAAAAAAAAAAGAATTTCTTAAGCACTTACTGTGTGTCAGGCCCTATTAGGTACTTGGGAGACAAAGATAACAGAAAATTGTCATCTCTCTGTTGAAAATGAGACAGGAGGGGTGGCTAGGTGGTGCAGTTAATAGAGCATCAGCTCTGGAGTCAGGAGGACCTGAGTTCAAATCTGACCTCAGACACTTAACATTTACTAGCTGTGTGACCTTGGGTAAGTCAATTAACTCCAATTGCCCTGACTTCCCCCCTCCAAAAAGAAAAATAAATAGGAAACAGTTCCAGGCCTGTAGAAACTAACATTCTATTAGAGGGAACCAAAGGTATGTATACAATTAGATACAGAAGATATATTCAAAATAAATATAAGGATTTTTCCCCTTTTCCTTTCCTTTTCCTTTTTATTTTTGAGAACTGCCAAGTGAAAACACTAGCATATGAGGGTACCAGGTAAGGTTGCATGCAGAAATTGAATTTGAGCAGAGTTTGGAATGAAGCTAAGAATTTTAAGAGGTTGTGACAAGGTGCTTTTCTCCAATGATGATCTTTACCTTTAGAACACTGTGTGTTTAATAAGGAAGCCCACCCTCTGCCTGTTACATTTAGCCAACTCTGTGCTTTCAGGAAATTTTTATTTACAAGAAAAGCAGCTCAAGAGGAAGGACTTTATTCACCTGTTTTATTTACTTGAAACAATGCAGAAATTAGGCTGTAATGCATCTATTTTGAATGTACCGTGTTTCCCCGATAATAAGACCTGTCCCGAAAATAAGCCCTCCCCTTACTGTGTAAGATTCCTCTAAAATAAGCCCTCCCCCGAAAATAAGCCCTATTGAGATTGCTACTGTAGTGAAGGTGATCCCCTGCGCTACACGCTACATTATTGTACCCTCTGTATGCACTGCCCCCCCGTGAAACGCACGCCACGCTCCGAGCTGCATCCAATCAGAGCTGCAGTAGTGAGCGCGTCATCTTGTTCTTCCCCAGTGATTTGCTTATTGAATAAAGGTACATTTTTTTTGTTCACATTTACCTGTTTATTAAAATTTCTGTCAATGTTCATTAAAATAAGCCCTCCCCTGAAAATAAGCCCTCTGGTGTTTTTCTGTCCAAAAAAAATAAACAGACAGTGTCTTATTATCGGGGAAACACGGTATTGTGGAATTTGATGTAAGATGTGGGACTAAGTATAATTTTTGCCAGACTACTTTCCAATTTTCCCATAGTCAAATAGAAGATTCTTTCCTAAATAAAATTTACATTTTGGGGAGTTTATGGAACACTAGGTTATTGAGTTCCATTGTTTCTGATTCTTCTTTACCCAGTACTCTTCTGCTTTTAGTTGATAACAAAAACCTGTGATGATTGCTGCTGTATAATATCATTTGAGGTCTGGAAGTGTTATTCTGTCACTCAAACTTTTTTTTTGTTATTTCCCTTGACATTCTAGATTTTTGTTTTTTCAAATTCATTTTGTTTTTTTTTTATCAAGATGTGTAAAGTTTCCCTTAAAGAGTTTAATTGGCATAGCATTAAAACTATAAATTACTTTGCTAGTATTGTTATTTTATTATATTGGCACAGCCCAGTCCAGTACTAACTATTCTTCCAGTCATTTGAGTTGTCTTTTACCATAAGAAACTCATTGCAGTTGAATACATTTGAGTATTTTGCGTGCTTTAACAGATTGATTTAAAGATCTCCAAATACTTCATCCATTTTGTAGTTTATTTGTAATAGAATATCTCTTACTATAATTGTCTCTTGGATTTTGTTATGATTTTATAGAAATAGTACTAATTTCTGCGAGTTCATTTTGTGTCCTGCAACTTTGCAGATGCTATTAATTCTTGCAGTCAGTATCTTTTCTGATTCCCAAAGGTTTGCTAAATAATACATTATGTCACAAACAAATAGGGATAATTTTATCTCCTTCCTCCTTTACCTCTTTAATATATTTCTTTTGTCTTACTGCTATAGCTAAAATTTCTAGAATTATGTCAAATACTGGTGGAAAGAGTGGGTATCCTTGATTCTCTATTGCATTTGTTAGAAAAACTAGTAGTGGATGCCCATTGCAGTATACTTGCTTTTGGTTTTGGGTAGGTTTTTGTTTTGTTGTGTTTATAATTAAAAAGTCTCTTTCTGCTGATACTTTATAGTACTTTTCAACATAAACGAGTATGGCATTTTGTTAAAATTTTTTTAACTATTGAAATAATTGCGTGGTTTTGGATGTTTTTAAATTTTTAATATGATTAATTATTTTGATTGTTTCTGCAATGTTGAACTGTCTTTGCATTCCTGGTATAAACATACCTTGATAAAAAACAAATAGTTTTTTAAAGAATTAATTGCTGTAAGCCATTTAATTGCTCTAGGATTTTGTTCAAAATTTTTGAATTGACATTCAATTTTCCTCCTTTTCCATAGGTCTTTGCTTTATTCTCCCTATAGTTGTGACTAGATTTATCACATAAAAAGAGTCTGTTGAGTGCTTTATTTTCTTCTATTTTTGAGAATAATTTGTATAGTATTCAAAATAATTATTCTTTGAAGTTTTATAGAATTCTCTTTTGAATTCTTTAGAGACTGAAATGTTTTTTCTTCTGTACAGTAGTTTCTTTGCATCTAATTCTATTTTCTTTTCTGAGACTGGATTATTTAAGATCTCTATTTGGTCTTCCATTAGTTTTGGAATTTTATATTTTTGAAAGTATCCTCTATTTTTCTTGTTTTCCTAGCTTTATTAGCATAGAGCTATGCAGAGAATATTTGGATTATTCTTTTTATTCCTTTTGATTTTGTTCTGATTTTACATGGTTCACTTCACATTTTGATTTGATTTTCTCCCTCCATTGACTAAAAGTTTATCAGTTTTGTTAATATTTTAAAATTTACCAACTTTTAATCATCATTTCTATAGACTTTGGGGTTTCCTATTTCTATTCCTATTCCTATTCTCCTTTGGGACTTATTTTGGTTTTACGTATTTATTATTTGTTGGCTTTTTGATTTTTAAAAATTCATATTTACTTCATTAATTCCTTGTGTGTATGTTAGAGATATAATTTCCTCCCTTATATAGCTTCAGGTATATTCTAGAAGTTTGAAGTATTGTTTCATCATTTTTTTTTCTTTCACAAAATTTCTGTTTCTATGATTTGTTCTTTGATCCTCTGTAGGCCTTCTTTTTTTGTTGTTTAATCATTTCAATCATGTCCAATTCTTCATTTGGATTTTTCATGGTAAAGATACTGAAATGACTTGCCATGTCATTCAACAGTTAATTTTACAGATGAGGAAACCGTGGGAAAAAACCTAAAATGACTTGCCCAAAGTCATACAGTTAGTAAGCGTCTGAGGCCAAATTTGAACTAAGGAAGATGAAATCTTGACTCCAGGCCCAGCACTCTTTCCACTTATCCACCTTGTTGCCTAAGTCGTCGTCGTCGTCGTCGTCGTCGTCGTCGTCGTCTTCTTCTTCTTCTTCTTCTTCTTCTTCTTCTTCTTCTTCTTCTTCTTCTTCTTCTTCTTCTTCTTCTTCTTCTTCTTCTTCTTCTTCTTCTTCTTCTTCTTCTTCTTCTTCTTCTTCTTCTTCTTCTTCTTCTTCTTCTTCTT
>NW_027187391.1:9822512-9878258 GCF_028583685.1 Petaurus breviceps papuanus
TTCTTCTTCTTCTTCTTCTTCTTCTTCTTCTTCTTCTTCTTCTTCTTGCAATTGGGGTTAAGTAACTTGCTCAAGATTACATGGCCAGGTGTTTCTGGGTGGGTGCTAACTGTCTGAGCCTGGATTCAATCCCAAGTCATCCCAACACTGGAGCCGGTGCTCTTACTCGCTGAGCCACCTGGCCGCCCCCTAAGTCTTCTTCTAATAACCTTTAATTTACTTTTTCACATGAATGAGTCACATTTCTGCCTGTTTGGAGAAAAAACTTGGCTGAAAGCTTTTCCAATTTGCTTTTGGAAGTAACCAAGTGGAAATGAATTTCCTATGACTGTTTGATTTTTGTGGGATTTGTTGCAGGAAGATTCTTGTATCAACTTTACTGCCACTTTTCTGAGTGAAGTTTCATATAGAATAAGTACTTATGTATATTGACACATACACAAATGTATTCACACACACACACACACACACACACACACACACACACATATATATATATATATGTGAAATAGATGACAATGACTTTGTATACAGACAGACTATAAGCTCCTTGAGGGCAGGAACTGTTTCGTTTTTGTCTTTGTATTTTTAGCACATACCATAGTACCTGGAACATTATAAGTACTTAATAAATCCATACTGGGAGTGGATGGCCCCCAGTGAAGGCCAGTCCTTAAAGCATGTGTAGATATTCCCTGCCCAGTTTCAGTCCAAGAGACCAGGTGGAAACTTCAAGGGAACTTTTTTCAGTCTTTTGTCTGAGAAGCTAGTACTGTGTTATGATAAAAAGTCATCTAATTGGCTATGACGATAAAGAACTGGTAACTTACAGGCTGTTAAATAGGGAATGAAAAGATATACAGAAGGGGAAACCAGTCTCTTTTCCAGTTTCCCTTTCCTGTGCAGTTTTTAAGAGGCAAGGCTATTTACAACTAATGTATGAGTCACGTGGGAAAGTACAACCACCCTGTCTTCCATATAGCCATAGCTACCTCTGTCTCTATTATTTCCTGATATTAGATGACTGGATATTTGGAGATGGAAATGTCTAAGAGATCTTATAAATTTGAGAGATCCAGAATTCCATCAGAATTCCCACCAGTAGCCAAAACTGAGTAGTAGCTGCAGCTGCAGTGCCTAATATAGCAACACTGGCTAATGACAGTCAAAACAGTAAATATGTACTATGGTGGAAAAACTCCAGTCTGGAGCCATGTTTCTGAAATGATGAATTTTTAATGATTTAGGGTGACCCAATAATGAGAAAGTCCCTCTGAAAAGGGGGCATTAGATTCATCTGTTCACCCTTGTGAAAGAAATGATCATTAATAACCAATGACATGAAGAGATTCATATTTCCCCCTTTTTCTTTTATCCTCATTTCAAGAGTTCAGTCTTTGAAGGTTGAGCTAACCTCCTCCTCTATCTAGACCCCACCCAGGTAGGGCAGCCATTGTGTTCCACCTAAGTTTGAGTGGAGATGAATTCTTTGAATAGATTACCCAATGCTGGAGGTAATTTAAGTAAATACCATAACCAAAGTTCATATCCAGTCCCTTATTATAATATTCATTCTCTGATTAATTGTTAACCAATCAGAATTGACTGACACCCTCAGGATCATCTAATCTTCAAAGGGCATATGAACTATGAACCTGTGCCATGATTGTCTTTGGTCTAAAAGAGAGACAGTCAAATGACCATCCTTTCATTAAAATACTGGCCTTATTAATAAAGTGAGTAAATTACCCAGAAATTATGTCTCTCAAAACTTTCTAAATGATGCACTTGCTTTCCATTGGTGGAATCATGGCACCATGCTTGTCCACAATATGGGGTGGCTGGGACATGGAATAAGTCTCAGCCTTGGTGCTTTAGGTTTATGAACCAGGGGGAAAGAACCTCAAGGGGGTACCACCGAGGGAGGATGAGCGTGTGCTTTGGATACTTGCTGGGATAGAACATGATAGCCCCGAATGGGAAATAATGCTGTAATCCCACTTTAATAAGGCACAGAGAATACAGAGGCAGCTGACACTGGGCTTACAGAGGCAGACGGTTTGGGGATGAGGGATTGTAATGAGAATGGGAATCTGAAGATCTCTGCCCCTTGGCCCCTTGATAGGTTTAAGTGAATCTAAGAAACTTTCGTGATTTGAAAATATACTCTGCTCCCTAATAATCTGAATGTGGTCACATGGAGCCATGGTGGAAAGCTTGTTTTTCAATAATACCCACACCGTGTTATTTTGTGATTGAGCAGTAGGTCAAGAGGTTTGTGACATTCTCTGACCCAGGAGAAGGCTGTACCTACCCTAAGGTTTTGCTTTGGAACTCACTTTGGGAAGATTTGTGTGATTTGGTCAGATGAGACTCTGGGCAGCTGTTGAGGTCCCCAGCTTTGAAAACCCAGATGTTGGTGCTTTCCTTTCTGGTAACTAACTAGGTATGGATGTAATGGTCAGACAGCTGGAAGCTCTGTTTGCTGATCTGTTTCTCTGTCTTTATTTGTTGTCTCCTTATAACCTCTATTTGTATTCTCTGAAGTTCAGAGTGCTGACTTTTCCCCCTGAACAAGAGAAATGATATATGATTGATTAAAGTAAGATTGTTAACCTATTTTGAGTTGCTTTCCTTTAGAAAAGCATATCTAAGGGGTGGCTAAGTGGTGTAGTGAACATAGCACTAGCCCTGGAGCCAGGAGGACCTGAGTTCAAATCTGGATTCAGACACTTAACACAAATACAAAAAAACCTAGCTGTGTGATGTTAGGCAAGTCACTTAACCCCAATTGCCCTCCAAAGAAAAAGCAGATCTAAGAACCTGTGATAGAAGCCATCCTGGGTATGCTAGGATGCTTGGTGCTACAGGGATAGAATGGTTCAGGGAAGCAGACAGTACAGGAAAGAGAATGGGAAGGGAGAAGGGCACACAGAGTCTCTAATGTAACTGTGGACCCGAGTTGGAAGCACTCAGGCAGCATGTATAGCAGGTGGAGGAGTGCTAAGGGGGTCCCATTTTTAGAGGGTCTTTGTGGTGGAGGATGACTAACTCTTATTCATCCCACCAATATGTTCATTAAGAATACCACCTGAGGAATAGCTCATTTGCCTAACATTTTGCAGGTTTTATTATGCATGTCTGGACTTTATCTGCAAATTACAAAACCAATATTCAAATTGTTTCTTTCTGGATGCTTGTAATATTTTCTCCTTAATCTGGGAATTCCAGAACCTGGCTATAATATTCCTAGGAGTTTTCTTTTTGAGATCTTTTTCAGGAGGTGATCGGTGGATTCTTTCAACCTCTATTTTATCCTCTGGTTCTAAAACATCAGGGCAGTTTTCTTTGAAAACTTCCTGGAGGATGATCATGGCTTTCAGGTAGTCCAATAATTTTTAAATTATCTCTCCTGGATCTATTTTCCAGGTCAGTGGTTTTCCCAATGAGATATTTCACATTGCCTTCTATTCTTTCATTTGTTTGGATCTGTTTAATAGCATCTTGATTTCTTATAAAGTCATTAGCTTCCATTTGCTCCAATCTAATTCTGAAGCAATGATTCTTCTCAGTGAGCTTTTGAGATTCTTTTTCCATCTGGCAAATTTGGCATTTTAAGGCATTCTTCTCCTCATTGCCTTTTTGAGCCTCTTTTGCCATTTGAGTTAGTCTATTTTTTTTAAGGTGTGATTTTCCTCAGTCAGGCTGTTGACTCCCATTTCATAATTTTCTTGTGTCATTCTCATTTCTCTTCCCAATTTTTCTTCCACTTCTCTTATTTGGTTTTCAAAATCCTTCTTAAGCTCCTCTATGGCCTGTAATCAGTTCATATTTTTCTTGGAAGCTTTTGGTGCAAGAGTTCTGACTTCACTGTCTTCCTCCTGTTCCATGCTTTGATCCTTTTTGTCCCCAGAATAGGAGTGTAAAGTTGGGTTGCTGTGCTTACTTTGCTTACTTTGCTTGCTCATGTTACCACTCAATTACTTGACTTTTGCATTTTAGCCATAGTAGGACTCTGCTACCAGACAGGTGAGCTTTGTACCAATCACTGGGGTTTTCTCAGATGCCAAAGGTATTAGTTGGGTGCCTTCTCAGAAGCCACTATAGGCTCTTGCACCTGGTCACACACCCCAGGACCTCCACCCGACAGTGACCCAGATCCAAGCAGTTTTAAGCAAGAGCAATTACCCCTCAGACCTGTCCCTTGGTCTCCCTACAATCTGCAAGTCCAGTGCTCTCAAGCAATCACATGGCAGTGGCTGCATGGTGGCTGTGCCTCAGCTGCTTCTCACCCTGGGGGCAAAGGCCGACCACACTCCCAAAATACTGGATCCCAAATTCCATACTACACTGACCTCTCACTTTGTCCTTAGCATCTATGTGTTGATAATTCTGGAAACTGCCACAGCTGCTGGAGATCTGAAGTCCCTCCAGACCCGGCTGGTCAGGCCTGCCCTCAGGCTAAAACCTTGGACTTGTGTGGGCCTGGGCTCAGCTCCCAGAGCACTGCGCTGGCCACTTCCTGCCAGCCTGCCAGGCTGTCCTCATCAGGAGGTTAGCTTTTCTGTGTCATTTTGTGGGTTCCATAGTTCCAAAGTTTCTTCAGAGTCACCTTTTACATGAATTGGAGAAAGTGGGAGCTGGAGCCCTGTGGAAGTCCTTTTTGTACTCCACCATCTTGACTTCGCCCCTGCTCCCCTAATTTTGAGACAGCTTTTAAGTAATTGTCATGTTCCCTTAATTTATGGGAAGAGTTTGTAAGAGACTTTTTATTTCCCTTTTGCTACCTTACTATTGTTACCCTATACAGCTACTTTTAGACTTTCTTGCTATACTAACTGAGGGGTGAGGTGATCAGGAGGACCAGAATAAGATACAATTTCAACACATGAGGAAATCCTTCCACCTTCCCTCATCTCTAAGTGATCCCATCATCAGAGAAACTGGATGATTATCTGAGAGCTCATTGAATAGGGATTAAGAGTCTAGACCAAGAGGGGATAATACATATACCTGAGAATGATATGCCAAGGAAAAGCATCCCTGGTGGTAGAGAAAAGTGCTAACTATGGACTTACAAAGGCACTGATCCTTGAAGCCCAGGAGAGAATCTCACAGAAGGGGATACATCATACATAATGCCACAAAGGGGGACAAGGTTTACTGGATAAAAGTTGAGTTAGCCCATTGTCCCACATGTATATTACATGTATACATTTCTACATTAATACTCTTGGAATTAAACTCACTCTTCCCAAAGACCTTGTGAAGGCCATGGAAGGGTACAGCTAAGGTTTTGGGGAGGAATGTTTTATTCCACCTATACTTACTCTACTTTCTCAGTAAATCCCTTTTCCAAAATTTATGGAGACAGTTGGTTAATGGAGAGCACAACAAGCAGGGGCCTCAGATATAATAATACCAGAAGTTCAGCCCCTCAGGCTTAATGATCCCCAGAACCCTGGAAATAAGTGTAGAAATCAACTGCATCTCTAGGGATCCCAAACTGAAAATGTCATCATGGGTTGAGGTGAGTCACATTTATGTTGAATGAATAAATAACAGATGAGTACACTCTTCAACCACAAATAACTGTATATTATACAATGCTTATTGATGGTCATGTTGTATTCCCCAAGAAGACTGCAGACTCCCTAAAGGAAGAGATGGTTTGGCTTGGTTTTGGTTTTATGTTCTTGGATTCCTAGATTCTACCACATTGCCTTGCACATAATAGATGCTGGAAAATGTTGGTTACATTGAATTAGATTAAATTGTATTCCTCCTAAAGCATGAGAGTAAAGTGTAATTTACTCAGTTGTTAAAAGATCTCAATGGGTACTTCCATAATGACACTACTAAATATTTTGGTCAAGTGAAATTTCAATTCAAGCAATCAACATCTGCCATTCATTCTCCTAAAGTTTCTGAGGCAGAATTCCTTCTCTCTGTCACTCTTCCTATTTTATACCTGCTGAGTTTTCATTGTTCCAGAGGCTATTTATAACAGAGAATGACAAGGGCCCTAGGGCCTTTAGACAATCATGTAGTGTTCCTGGCTATTGTTGCATGCCCTGGGGCAGTTGAGTTTGGTTAGAAGAGTTATAAATGACACTCAAGATCTCACCCTCCTCAGAAGCTGCACCACATTCCATGGCAAAATTTTCTTCTGGGGGAAAAGAGAAACACATGAATAAGCTTTGTGTGAAAATTTATTAGTGTATTCATTTTTCCCTTGATGAACTTCAGAATCATAGATTTAGAGCTAGAAAGGACCTGAGACATCAGGTAGTTCAACTTTCTCACTTTACAAAGGAGGCATTCAGACCCAAGAGGTTAAGAAAGTAGACCAATGTCACACAATTAGTCAATGAATAAATTGTGATTTAAATTCATATTCCCTGATTCCAATTTCATTAATCTTTCCCCTGGACCATGATGCCTCTGTTGCTTGAGGAGAAGGACTGTTCCATTTTATTCAATAACCCCATTCATTAGCATGGTGTCCAGAACATGTTTGTTTGTTTGTTTTTTTTTTGAAGGGGATTAGGTCTGTGAGTTCATCCCTACAAATACAGATCAACACCTCCTTTATAAAGTATAGATTTAGAGAGATGCTTAGGACATTGAAAGGTTAAGGGGCTTGACCCAGGTCACCTAGCCAGTACATGTTAGAGGCAGGATTTGAACTTATTTCTTTCTAACTCAGAGGCCAATATTCCTATATGATGATGCTGGGCACCCATCAAGAGTATAATAATTGTATTGAATCTATCATCTACTTAGAAGTAACATGCTTTGCCCCTTCTGGCTTCCCAATTCTTAGAATTTCTGACCCTCATGTGTTACTTCAGTCAGAAATAAATCACATTTGTGTGCTGTCAGATTTTCATGCTTTCCTTCCAGCTGCTAGATCTTTGGAGTTAGCCAGTGTGATACAAAATTCTGTACTTCCAGAAACCAAACAACGCCACAAACAACAGCCTCTTCTGAATGGCTTGTCCTCTGCAGAAAAATCTGAAAGTGGGAAACAAAAGAAAACAAAAAGAACTTCAGAAAGGGACACAAACAAATCAAGCAATTTTGTTATTACCTTTCCAGATTATTTGTGGAAAAACAAACTACATTACAGAAAAGTAGAGTTTCTCATACAATTTTCTTTGTCAAGTGAAAAAGCATTTGTTAAGTGCTTTTTCTATGAGCTGGGCACTATCCTGAGTGGAGGAGATACAAAAAAAAGAGCAAAAGAGCCTCTTGTGTCAAGGAGTTCGCATTCTAATGGGGGTAGTGATATAACAGAGAGTTCAATTACAGGGCAAATGGAAAATCCCAGAAACCCTGAAGGTGCAGCAGTAGACAGATGGCAAGGTTTCTTAGTCTGCATCATCAGGTCAGATGACAGTGCCAGGGGTTTGGAAGGGGCAGAGAAGGGGTTTATAACTTTTGTGCATGTGTCATGGATCCCTTTGTCAGTCTAGGGAAACCTACGGTCCTCTTCTCAGGAAAAAAAAAAAAATTAAATACATAGGATTACAAAGACAACTAATTATATCACAATATAAGGTGTTCCCAAACAGTGTGATTTTTAAGCTCTAACGACTTAAAATTATTCTAAGATTTTTGGAACACTTTGTATAGTTATCAAAATATTAAGAAAACAACTTCACAACCCCCAGGTTTAAAAACTTTGGGGTAAAGGCAGGAGAGATGGAAAGGTCCAGCAAATCTCAATCCATAGTGAATGTCAGATAGAAGACCAGCTTCCAGATGGGAATAACCAACTCAGGAAAGAGATATGAAAAGTCCCATAGTCTCTCCTACTTCTAGTAAGACTAGAAAGATTATTTGAGCATGAGTTATGAATAAATGAAAAAAAGTCTTTAAGCATTTACCATGAGCCAAGCCCTGTGATTTGGGGGGTGGGTTTGAAGAGGTAGAGGCAAAAAACCAAACAAACAAACTTGAAAGGTTATTAAAATAGTTTAGGTGAGAGGAGATAAGGCTACTTTTCCTTCTGGTCAAGGAGAAGTATTACTGAATCCTGATAGTGATTTAGGAAATGGAAGAAATAACTGAACAAATTTTAGCATTTTTTAAAAGGAGTGATGATGGAGGAAAAAGCAATTAGAGGGGGAAGAAAGCAATTAAGAGGTAGCAAAAGAGAGAGGAGGGGAGAGGAGGTAGAAAAGGGAACTTCGTCTTGTGTCTCCTGGCCTGTGAGTTCTTGGTCTGCTTTCTACTGCCTCCTCTTTCTTCCAAGTAACATGTGGCATGATCTAATTCCCTCTTCTCTCTCAGTCCTTCTCTTTGCCAGGAACTGAAACAGAAAATTTCCTTCAGCACTTTGTAGTTTCCATATGCTCTATGGAATGTGTCATCGTTAAAGGTTTCCAAAGCTCTCTGGGCCATGTGTAATCTCTGCCAGAGAAATTAGCCTTTGCAAGTGCTGGGTTACATTCAGTGAAGGAAGGGTTCACCTGACCTCAACTTGATTTAATTCTTTGCTAATGAAGTTAAGGATCAAAGTTGGAAAAACATATCTCAGCCAGAATACATAGGAGGGAAAGAAATATGAAATTTCAAAATCACCTTTGGGAAAATATCAAGTCTATGCAAAAAAGAATGACATGGAATGAGAAGTTTCTTTTGAATTACTAACATGATCATGGGATGTGGTGGTCAACTCAGCCATCAGAAGTTCTCTTAAGTACTTCTGGGAATACTGGCAAATAGCAAATGTGAGTGGGGATTTGTAAATAACTTTTTTCTTAAACCTCTAAAGCACAACCAATTATTTTATGAAAATGCATATATAACTTCTGAAGTTTTAAAATATCCTTCCAACTTAATCCTTTACCTTGAAAATATGCAGCAAATGTTAAATTATCACAATATTTTTCTATTTAATCAAAACTTCCCTGCCAAATGGAGCTGTTTGGTAATCAAATGAATGTAGTCACTTGACTAGCATAACTGTTTGGGCTAACTAGCAATTAAGTGCCTTCTACCAAGTCACTTTCTCCATGAATAAAGTAGTTGTTCCAGCCCACATTTACACATGGTCAGTCTCTCATTTGGAAGGATTGTACTCCCAAAGTAGCTCTATAATTTGGTCATTAGGAATGCAGAGGGAATTTTCACCATATTAATGATGTTATAAATGATGCTTCAGTTCTCAAGTCAGTCCACAAATAGCTCTTTACAGTATAATGTAGCTGAATTACATTAAATTTATAATACATGAAGCTGCCAGGGGGCACTGTGACCAGTGGTCTGATCTTATTCCGTAGTGAATATTCAGTACAATCTGTCCATGTTCCTCTCCAGATGTCATGTATACCACCAAACAGCAGGGGTCACTCTGGGGAACAACTTTCAAAGCTCTCCTTGACTCTCAGAGACCCATTTGGCTCTCTTCAGAGTTCTGCCCCTTTCTAGGTGGCAATGCTTCTTTTCTTGGTGTAAAGGTGTGGTGTAAATAAATCTAATCAGATTCAGAGGGTTTTAGCCTCCACCCATTGGCTTCTCCTCTTCATTCCATCACAGGCAGTATACTTCATTGATTCATTTGCAAAATGTATCACATCAAACTTTAATCATATTATTAGAAATAAAAAAGTAGGCAACATTAACACGCCTAACGTGGCCAACTCCCACCATCCTGTGATCTTCTTTAGAACAAGCAATAATCCTCTTTTTGGAAGTTAAGGTAGAAAATTGAAGAATCCCTTTCTCCCTCTCTATCTATGTAGTATTGAAGGGCAGCTAGGTGGTACAAGGTAAGATAAGGATAGAATGCAAGACCTGAAGTCAGGAAGACTCATCTTCCTGAGTTCAAATCTGGCCTCAGATACAGACAAGCTATGTGACCCTGGGCAAGTCACTTAGCGCTGTTTACTTCAATTTTCTCATCTGTAAAATGAACTAGAGAAGGAAATGGCAAATCACTCTAATATCTCTGCCAAGAAAACCCCAAACGCGGTCATGAAGAGTAGAGTTAAAATTCCTGAACAACAACAAATGTAGTACTGACCAAAGTTCTGGTTATCTAAGTGGTACAGTGAATAAAGTGGTGGGTCTGGAGTCAGGAACACATGAATTTAAATCTAGTCTCATACACTTACTAGCTTTGTGACCCTGGGCAAGTCATTTAACTTCTGTTTGCCTCAGTTTCTTCAACTGTAGAATGAGGATAATAGCACCTATCCCACAGGGTTGTAAGGATCAAATGAGATAATATTTATAAAATCCATAACACAATGCCTGACACATAGTAGATACTATATAAATGCTAATATTTCCCCTTTCCTTTCTGGTAAAACTCCTCTATTCACTTAGATTACACAAACTACCACAGTCTCTGCCAATACAGTCAGAGGAAGAATGGGATGGTGCTAGGACCTGCAATCGGGCCACTGTTTTTTACATTTATTTCAGTCCCTCATTTAATCTGATAGCCTAGTGTCTGCAAACCCAGATCACTCTACACTCTGTCATTTGAGGAAAAGAAACACTGTCACACTTCCATTACACATGCATCAACTTAGAATGTGAAGGCAGAGTATAGTGGGATCAGTACCAAACCTGGATACAAAGAACCTGGGAATGAAGCCTGCCTCCTTTCCTTTGCTCCCTCTGTGATCATGGATATGCTATTCCACTCTATGGGCTTCATTTCCTCTTCTGTATAGTGATTGTTCTGCATTGGATGATTTTATAGGTACCTTCTAGCTTTAAGCCTATGATCCTACTCTCCTGATTCCTGAGAGTCATTTGTTGTAGAAAGAATGAGGAAAGAGAAAAGTATTTCCTTTGGTTTTTGTGGTACTCTTTTCACAGATGAAAGTGTATCTTCACCATGAGCTCACCTTCCTTTCTGTTTAGCCATAGACGCCCTTATGCTTTCCTAAGTCCCTTGCTACAACATACTACCCTAGGTCACAAAGTATGTTGTTCAGTCATGTCTAAGTCTTTGTTACCCCGTTTGGGGTTCTCTTGGCAAAGATACTAGAGTGGTTTGCCATTTTCTTCTACAGCTCCTTTTATAGATAAGGAACTTAGGCAAACAGGGTTAAGCAACCTGGCCAAGGTTATACAGCTCGTAAGTGAGTGAGGTAAAATTTGAACTCAGGTCCTCTTGATTTCAGGCCTGGCACTCTTTCCACTGTGCCACTTAGCCACCCCATCACAAAGTATACCCTGCTCTAACTTTACTTACCTCTTCTTCTTCCATAATGAAACTTTCATTCCCTCTTTTTTTTGTTTTTGCTTTTTGGAGGGCAATTAGGGTGAAGTAATTTGCCCAAGGTCACACGGCTATTTTGTGTGTGTGTGTGTGTCAAGTGTCTGAGGCTGGATCCGAACTCAGGTCCTCCTGGCTCCAGGGCCGGTGCTCTACTCACTGTGCCACCTAGCTGCCCCCATTCCCTCTTCTTGATATTAAGGAAGCAATCTGATTAAGCTAAGTCATATTAAGGTATGAATTATAGCAGTGTAAACTTTCATTCTTAGGCTTAAAAAAGGAGTGGGACCAAATGCAGAACTCATGGAACTCATGGCCAGTGAAATAAATGGTTCAAGTCATGAATTTCAGACACACTGACATTCTGCTTTGATCTGAGTTGCTTAATCTTAATTCCCTCACATCTTTTTTGGAATTGTGTTTTCAAACTCCAATCCATTTCCTCTGCTACCACCCCATACTCTATCCCTACACTGCATGTTTCAAGCACCTCTTTAAGTGGGACTTCCCATTGGCCACCATTTTGCCTACCTGATCTATATTATCTGCCCATGAGTGGAATGCCAGTTGGTGACACTTATGCTCCAATGGTCAAAACACAAATATCAAAACTTTTGATAGAAAATATTGAAACTTTTGATCAAAACTATATCAAAACTTTTCATGAAGTGTTTGTATTTTTAAAAGGGGATGTTAGCTAACCAAATTTCATCTCTAATAATGGAATTTCAGGCAGTAATTTGAAATGGAAAAATTCAGACATTATGGGGAAAATGTTTTGGGGTAAGGGAACCCAATATGTAGACAAATCATCCTACTTAGGAAATTTCCACAAAGGTCACCTCACCTAGACTGTCTCTAATTTTCACAAATTTTTTTCCTCCTTTTTTTCTTTTTGGAAGGGGGAAGGTAGGGCAATTGGGGTTAAGTGACTTGCCCAAGGTCACACAGCTAGTTTTTTGTGTTAAGTGTCTGAGGCCATATTTGAACTCAGGTCCTCCTGACTCCAGGGCCAGTGCTCTATTAACTGCACTACCTAACTGCCCCCAATTTTTTTTCCTTTCTTTACTAATAAAGACACACATTTTCTACAATTTCCAAGTTAGTTCATGCCAGTTCACTTATCAGTAGGACAAAGAACAGGTTTGGGGACATCTCGGAAGAGTCATTTGTCATTTTGTTTCCTTTATAAGCTGGATCTATAACTCATGAAGAGTTCCACGTTATTTTGAAGTCAATACATATGGGACTTGGGAATCACCTCTGTTGGCACTTGGAAAGGGAGAGCGAAGATAAGAGATGATATGGCAAGCATCAGGACTAGGAAAACCATACCATTTCTACCTACAAAAATATTGTCTTTGCCTTGAAACAACGGACGACCAGAAAGGAAATAGATGAAACACAGCTGAACTATATGAGAAATATGATTACTCACATCTATTGTTCAGAGACATTTTAGGAACTCTCAGGAACTAGGGTACTCAGAAAGGAAATGTACTGATGAAATAAGAGTATTTTAAATGGATTTAGGCCCCTCTGTTATACTTATCTTAATGTCTAGGGGATGATGATCAATATTTATTTTTATGGTTTTTAAACTTATTACTATAAATACAATTTCTTATAATCAGAGATGACTGACTGATAAGTGTTATCCTTCTCAGGGGTATGTTTATTTCAGCAAGACACAAAGTATTAAGTCAAAGGAATGAAAATATAAGGGTAGAATTTCAGGAAGCATAAAAGTGGCCTTTGGAACTGGTAGACCTGCTAGCAACCCTAAAATCACATCAAATGGGTGGCTACCTTCTCTACCTACTCATATGACTAGTGCTATCATTAATATCGATATATTTTATTATCTTCTCAATGGATTTCCAGGAGTGATCTATTCACTCCACAGATACATTTTACTCTTTTTGATCCTTGCTGGTTCCATTACCAGGGTCAATACCAGGGCAACTGGCATGTTAAATCACCAGTATACTTGTAGAGATGAACTGCTCCCCAGATGTTCTGGCAGAGGCAGGGAAGTTTAAAAGTGGTCCAGGGACCAAGGAGAGAAACTGAAAGGTTTATCTTCTCATTCCTAAGTGAGGGTAGGGAACACTTTGAGGTGTCTTTTAGTTTTATCCATAGATATTCTATTCTTTATCCCAGTTGGAAAAGGAATTTCAATGGTCTCTGTTCCTAATGAAATTATTTTACATAGAAGATAACCTTTGAAGTTATCCAGGAGTAGAATTCTTCTACGAGTGTTTCATCAGTGTGATCATGTTGTAGTCAGATGTTATTCATTGAATTTCAGAAGAAAGCAGTACCTTAGCATGATCACATTTTTTAAAAGGAAATTCAACTGTAATTCCAATGGGCACTGGAATCTTCCCTCTAGGCAGCCCCTCCATTTCCTGTTCTGACTGCTGACAACCAGACTTTGCTCTCATTTTCAGTGCCTTGCACTGGTAAATATGGCAAACAGCATTTATTTTTCTGTTCAGTTCCCTCCTTCCATTGGGTGGGCCATTAGTCCTCTTTGATAACGAAGGACGAACAATATCTTTTCCCCAAAAAATGAGACTGTAGAGATAAGTAAGTGAGGAGCATCACACAAAACTTCTGAACTGTTTACAGGGGTATGCTTGATTATTGCTTGTGCTGTTCAGTCAATCAAACGGTCTGGAGTCAGGAAGACCTCATTTTAAACCCAGCCTCCAACAATTACTAGCTGTGTAACCCTGGGCAAGTCACTTAACCCTGTTTACCTCAATTTCCTCATCAGTAAAATGAACCAGAGAAGAACATAGTAAACCACTGCATTATCTTTGCCAAGAAAACCCCAAATGGGGTCACAAAAAGTCAGACATGATGGAAAAATGCCTGAACATGTGCCATGTATTATGCTAAATTTTAAGGATTCAAATGGGGGCAAAAACAACCCCTGTCTTCATAAAGTTTATATTCTAATGGTGGAGACAACATGCAAATAAGCAGGGCATGGAAGATATATTCAGAGTAGATGGGAGATTATCTTGGAGGAAGAAAGCATTAACAGATGGGAGGAAAGGATCCCACCTACTATAGAAAGAGGTATTGAACTGAGTCTTACTAACGAGCTTACTGGTCTCATAATTATGACAATTTTATATTGAATGATCACTAATAAAGGAAGATACACTTAAAAATAGAATGAAACATGGAAGCATCTGAGTGTGATAGAAAGAACAGCATATCTAATTAATATTTTATGACATTTGGCAGATCACTTAATCTTTATGAACCTCAGTTTACTCATCTGTAAAATGAGAGAGTTGGACAAAATGTCCTCTAAATTCCTTTCTACCTGAAAAGCTATGATTCTTCCAACATCTCCATATCTCATCTACCTAATTTTATGTGCTTTATCCTCAGAACCTGAATGAATTCCCTAGGTAAGGGTTGCTTAGAAAGGTAATTTGAATCCAGAAAAGGTTGAATAATTGATAACAACCCTTTATATTCTAAAATACTCACCACAAGATTTATTAAAATTTGGGAGGGATCTCTAGGGATTTCCTGCTCTATCTATTTTTTAATCTTTCCTTTTTGTTTTAATGTCCCTCAGATACAGAAAGTGGTTTAATCAGAATCCAACTGATTGCAGTTATTGTTCACCTGGGAGGCTAAAAGTTCTTAACTTTTCTTCCCCTTCTCAAGAGTAGCTGAAAACAGCTTCCTTTCTCCTTTTCTTCCTCTGAAAGGACTCATTTCATGCTAAGTTTATATCAGGTTTAATAATTGTAGGATTCAAGATTATAACTATCTTAATGTAGCAGGGGGTGGTGAGGGGGAAGCAGACAATTTGCCAGATAAACTGGAAGAAGGTGCCTGATATTTTGTGGAAAAGTCTGCTATTACCAAATATTGATGACACCATCTTCTCCTATCACTTCACTTACCGAATGGAGCTTTGCACATGGGAGACCAACCACACAACTTAACATTTTTAGCTGGATTTCTCTCAAATCAAAACAAGGCAAAGTAAGTTACAAAGGCATCTTTAAAAGGAAGAGACTCCCAAAGAATAATGAGTTAAGTTTCCAATCTACAACATGATACAGTATATGCAAAGACTGCAAAATCTACCCTGGAATTAAAAACCAAACAAATAAAACACTTTATAGGCTGCAACTCAGAAGGCCATCAGTGTTCTCTGGGTAGCGTGGAGTGCCAGAGATGAGGTTGAAGACTGGAATTTCAAAAGAGCCACAAATAGAGTATCTGCTCCCAACTGGGCAATAACAATTTTATTGAATAATAAATTAAAAATGAATCCACTTCTTTCTACTTATAACCCAGTAAGTGCTTATGATGTGACCTTTGTATCCTGAGTATAAGACTGTACCACATAATGAATGAAAGGAGCATGTGTAGGATCTGCGTGTAAGATTACCCAGAACAAATGTGTATGAACAAGATGAGAAAGATTTTCAAGAAACTTAATTCGTAAATTAAAAACAGATCACTGCCCTACTGGGGCTACAAAATGCCCATAATGTTAAAATTGCTTCCATGTGATTTCAGATTGGGGGACCCAAGGACCATAGGGTCATATGTTATTTACTCTCTATCTCATTTCACAATAAGGACACATAAATATATTTTCAAAGGCCAGGTTAGGGTTATTGCTTTTGACCAATGGCTATTTCAAGATACAAAGAGTAAAGAGTAGGGACAACATGGTCTTTAAAATTATAATAACCAATAGGAGCAAAGTTTGAGTGATTTTCTGAGTATAAGAGTAGGGAATATTCTGGGGTTTACTCAATCAAGATTTTGTCAATCCAACATGATTCCCATCCCTCACCAAAGACTGATCCTAAGGAGACTGAAGCCTTACCTTTGGGCTGAGGTCTTATCAATCTACAAAATAAACTCTTGAGGGCAGAGGTTGCTAATGTTTTTATATCCCCAGCATCTCATACAGTACCCAACATGATGAAAAGTGTACCAGTTAACACCACAAAATGATTGTCCTTGATATCAACAAGTCCTATCCCTTTTGGAAGTTCTCAGAACTCAGTAGCTTAAACAGCATCCAGTGACCATTGCCAGCCATGGCAAAAATATAGTCATTAATCTATAAATTTGTTTACAGTATTATTGGTACCCCTCCTGGGCAACACCTTGATAGAGGGACTCAATCCAAACCTGTCAATGAAGTGCCTTGAAAAATCAGAATACAATTAGCCCCAATAAAGCTGAAACCAGTACCTCCAAATGACTATACAATTGTGCTCCTAAGGCTGACACCTAAAGACTGGATCCTGGTGGGATATAGTTATATATTTTCTTAATCAGAGGAAATGTTTCCACCCAGAGTTTACTGAAGTCAATCTGTCAAAGATTCATCCATTTTCTCATCTGGAACCTTACTCTTCTTCCATCATACAGCTAGAAATAGATAGACAGATAGATGATAGATAGACAGTCTATCTGTACATAAACTGTTTTTGTTAGTTATTTCCTATTTTTATTCCTATTCCGTGTATAGCTTGCTTTGTATATATTTGTTAGGATGACTGCACGAATATATTTGTCTCCCCCATTAAATTGTAAGCTCCTTGAGGGCAGAGGTAGTATTTTGATTCTTTTTGTGTCCCTAGCTCTTAGAACAGTGCCTGACATATAGTAGGCACTTAATAAATGTTTATTGATTGATAGATGAGCCTATCAATATATTGATGTATAGATCTAGAGAGATCTATAAATTCATTGATAGGATAGCTATTAAGATAAAGAAATGTAAATATAGATGTAGATATAGAAAATTATCTATGTATATAGATATCTTGATGATGCCTCTAATTTAAAGTACCCAGAACAGAATTTTTTAATTTCTCCACTAACTAATTTTTCCTTCTGACATCCCTACTTTTGTTAATGATTCCACCATTCACTCAGTCCTTTGTGCTCAAAATCTCCCAACTTTCCCAAAAGGACCACAGGTTTAGGGTCAGAAGACCATGGTTCAAATCTATCCTTTATCCCAGAGAGAAGAGGAATTTCAGTGACCTCTGTTCCTAATGAAATAACTCTGTTACTTGCTCCATGTATGATTTTGAAGAAGTCACTTGATTTCCATGGCCTTTATTTTCTTCATCCACATAAAATAAGAGATTGGGACCTGTAATGGTAATTTAAAGACCCCTTTTTGTATTGGTAAATAAGCAGGTACTTAGCACTTAGTAACTAATCAAACCTCTGTGAAAGAAACAGAAGGTATGAACCCCTGTTACTGATGTAACAGGAAGGAGGTTGGCTGAAGCAGGAAGTTGCTAATGCTGTGTATATAAGAAAAGCCCCAGAGAGGCACAGTCAGAATTTCTTGGGACAAGAATCTGGAGGCAGAGGAGCTACAGAAGAGAGAATTGAGATCTGAGCCAAAATTTCCTGAGAACTTGTAGTGGTGGAGTTTCTTCTGAACAGGAACCCAGGAGGCCTGAAGCTCCCTCCCCCCAGGCTGGATAAGGTGATTCTGATTTTTTGAATGAGCTGCAGAAGACTGAGGAAGCATGGCCTGGATGCAGGGACTTTGTTTGTAGCTTGGTTGAGCCTTGAATTCCCTGGAGCAGAAATGGTGAAGGATCTGACAAGGACCAGACCCTGTGAACTTCAATGTGGAGCAGGACCTGCCCAGAGAGCTGGACAAGGAACTGGGAGCTGTCTGCCATTGAACCCAGGTGACAGTCTAGGGAATCCATGTAGAATCTGGAACCATGGAAGGGGATCCAGGGAATCTGAGAACCAGCCCCAAGTCAAGATGAAAAGACCTCTCTGTGGGTACTGAGTAATGATGAAATTGTAGTTTATTCGTGACCTAGGAGTGGAGGTTTTGTGTGTTTTTTTTAATGACTGTACTTAGTGATTAATGATACTTAGTAAATGATTGTTGAGTTGAGAGTTGAGTTTGTTGAGTTGAGACTGATTGAGTTAATTTAATATGCCCCATGAGTGGAAGATTTTGACTATTGTACTTTGAGATGATTATTCTTTGTTCTAAATAGTGTGACCACTTTGGTGAAAAACTGTGTGGACATTTTAATGAAAAGCTGTTGAGAATACAATATTGTGATTTTCTGTGATAAGTTGAAATACTGTGAATGCTGTACTTTGATTTTCTGTGAATGTTTTGCTTTCATTTGCTATGGAATAAATAGAGTATTCACTATACTGTGTAATCAGAACCTTAAAAGCTGTTCACAATAACATTCTTCTGGAAAGATGCTCATGCATGGTGTTACAGGACCCAGTAATTTCTAACATCCCTTCTGGTTCTAAATCCATGAATCTTACTAATAGACAGCTGGCAGTACAATGGATAGAATTCTGGGTCTGGAATCAGGAAGACCTGAGTTCAAATCTGGCCTCAGACACATACTAGCTGTGTGACCCTGGGCAAGTCACTCAATCTCTCTCTGCTTCTGTTTCCTTCACTGTAACATGAGGATAAAACTAGCACCTATTTCCATGTTGTTGTGAGGATCATATGAAATAATATGTGTAAAGCACAGTTCCTGGAACAGAGTAGGCATTTAGTATATAATTGTTCCACGGACCACTTTTCACATGTAACAGGCATGTAAAAGAATATTCTCCATTTATCCCTACCCTTCAAGGCAGAATGGTTCATGGAATGATGGTAGTAAAGACTATATTTTCTCAAGAAGATATAGTCCTTTGACTGTGAGTCAAAGGACTAGAGGAGAACGTATAGATCCATAGCAATGATTAGAGGAAAATGGAGTCTGGTAGAACATGGAAGAAGAGCTGCTGAGAGGTGCATTTAGGAGGAAGGACAAGTAGGACAAGGTTACCAAGGAAATTTAGAAGCAGAGAGGACCAGAGCTATGATAGGACATTGCTGCGATCTTCACTCAAGAAGTGCCAACACCATCGACTTTGCAGGGACTTCCTTATTGATGTGTTTGTTTCAGGTCCAAATCTTATTTCTGACCTTCTATGTTTTCTAATATGTTCATGTAGAAGATGATAACTACAGACCTTGGTTGCTAGGAGGTGAGCCAATTTGGATAACCTTCAAGTGATCTAAATTTAGATGCTGTCATGGGAAAGAGAAAGAAAAGCTGTGTTGAATGTGGGCAAGATCACCTTGAGCTACTTCTCCTCTTCTCTGTCTTCAAACCTCTTGCCATGAATTCTGTCCTTTATTCCAGTCTCTTAGGAAGTGATGGCCCTTATAATTTCCAAGAACAAAATCTATACTTCAGCTCTTGATCCCATCCTTTCCTGTTTCTTTTAGCAGATTGCCTTTAAAAAGCAAAACCTCTTTCATCTTCAATTTCTCCCTGACAGCTCATTCCTGGCATTTGCAAGCATGCCCAGGTTTTTTCCAACATTAAAAAAGCTTTACTTGACCTTACCAAACCCATATAGTTATCATTTTATATCTCTACCCTTTTACAGCCAAATCCCTAAAGAAACAAAACAAAACTGCATCTGTTCCTATTTTCTCTTTTCTCATTCATTTCTCAATCCCTCACAAAGTCTTCCAAACTCAACACTCAACAAAAAACTCCAAAGTTACCAGAGACATTATTACTATTTCTAATGACCTTTTATCACATCCCATCCTTCTTGACTTCTTTGTGACATTTGAGGCTGTTTACTATCTTCTCCAAGATACACTATGTTCCTATATGAGCTTCCATGATATAACTCTCCTGGTTCTTCTTTTACTAATCTGACTATTCCTCCTGTCTCTTTTTTTTTGGCTTATAATACATATCCTTTTTGATAAATGTGCATGTCCCACAAGGCTCTGTCTTGGGCCCACTTATCTTCTCTCTATATACTTTCTCCCTTTTCCATTGGTTCAATTATCATCTTTCTGTAGATGACTCACAGATCTAAATAATCAGTCTCTCCCCTAAGCTCCAGTCATGCATTTCAAAGTGGCTTTCCCACAGGCATACCAAACTCAGTATCTCTGGAAAAGGACCCATTATCTTTCACTTTAAATCTACCCTTCTTCCTGACTTCTCTATTTCTTTTAAGAGCAGCATAGTCCTTCAAGTCCCTCAGGTTTACAACCTTAGAGTCAATCTTGGCTACTCACTTTCCCTAACCACACATATATAAACCATTTCCATATCTTCTCTATGCTCTCTTCATATCATCTGACCTCTTCTCTGAAGCTACCCTACTAGTTCATGCCTTCATTCCCACTTGCCCAAACTATTATGATCTCCTCCTAATTGTTCTCTTTGCCTCAAGTCTCTTCCCTTTCCAATCCACCCCACACACAGCTGCCAAAAAGATTTCCCTGAAGAGCAAGTCTGACAGTCATTTCCCTGTTCAATAAACTCTGGAGGCTTCCTATTGTCTGTAGTATCAAATGCTAACTTTTCTGTTTGGTATTTAAAATCTTTTACAAATTGATTCTAGTCTTCCTTTCCTATATTCTAACAGTTTACTTTCACATATTCTGTGAAAATCATACACCATAACTAATCTTTTAGTTACTGAGATGGGCTATTTCATCTCCCATCTCTATGCTTTTGCATAATATATCCTGCAATGCTTAGAA
Organism: Petaurus breviceps papuanus; assembly: GCF_028583685.1. Lineage (NCBI taxonomy): Eukaryota > Metazoa > Chordata > Mammalia > Diprotodontia > Petauridae > Petaurus > Petaurus breviceps. The sequence goes on from NW_027187391.1 coordinate 9,843,344, forward strand.
TGCATTCCCTTCCAAACTCCATTCAGTCAACAAGCATTTATGATGTCTTGGCAATATTCCAGGCAAAGTGTTAAGTGCTAAGGACATAAATAAAGGCAAAAAGAATCCCTCTCCTCAAGGAGTTCACATTCTAATAAGGAAGACAACATATAAAGAAATAAACAAACAAATGGATGAATGAATGCATAAATAAATAATTCCGCATGATAACTTTATTATATATTTTATTTTATATTTTTTGCTTTTTTTGGAGGGCAATTGGGGTTAAGTGACTTGCCCAAGGTCACATGGCTAATTTTTGTGTTAAGTGTCTGAGGTCGGATTTGAACTCAGGTCCTCTTGACTCCAGGGCCGGTGCTCTATTCACTTTGCCACCTAGCCACCCCTTTATGATATATTTTAAAAGAAATAGGAAGTTGTACATAATAGATTTGCAGTTTCATGTGCAATCATTTTTAAAAATTATACTTTATTAGGAAATGCTTAGTTCATAAATTAAAAACTAAATAATTTAAAATTGTTAAATGACTGGGTACCTTGAAAATATATACACAATAGAGAGACTCTCTTAGAATCTTTAGTTTCAATCAAAGTTTGGATCAAGCCCAACTCTTACATGAAAGCTCTCCTGTTATTCTAAGCTTCTAGTGTTACTTAAAAAAATATTCCTTTCATTTATTTTGTATATAAGCATGTGCTAGTCATCAGTCAGTCAATGAAGAGTTATGAACTCTCTCTTATATTCCAAGCATTTTGATAAGCACTGAGGATACAAAGAAAATCCCCAACGGTCCCTATTCTCAAGGAGCTCTGTCTTATGGGGGAGACAGCATACAAGCAGCTATGTATGAACAAACTGCATGCGGGATAAATTGGAAATAACCCACAGAAGGAAGAAGTTTCATATTGATCACCTTTTAAAAAATAATACCAAGTTATGGAAATGCTTGTTTTATTCTATAAATTAAAAATAAAATAAATATATATATATTTTTTTTTTAAAAAAAGAAGGAAAAGCCACTAGAATTAAGAGGGATCAGGAAAAGCTTCTTGTAAAAGGCAGGATTTTAGTTGAGACTTGAATGTAACCAAGGAAGCCAGGAAGTAGAGATAAGGAGGGGAAGAATTCTGGGCATGAGGAAACAGGCAGAGAGCTAGCACAGAGATGAGAGCATCTTGTATCAGAAATAGCAAGGAAACCACTGTCACTGGATCACAGAATACATGGCGGGGGGGAGGGGGTGGAGGTGGTGAGGAAGGTATAGGAAGGGGCTAGGTTATGAAGGGCTCTGCATACCAGAGAATTGGATCATGAAGGTGATAGGTAGCCGCTGGAATTTATTGGGGGAAGGGTGGGGGAGATGACCTGGTTAGAATGTTCCTTCCTCTTTGGATGCTGCACAGCGCATTCTTGATCCACAGTTATTTGAAAAAGTCATATCTGCTTAAGTAGATTATTAGTACCTTGAGGGTAGGGGCTTGGTCTAATTCATCTTTTTATTCCCTTCAGTGCCTATTAGAGCTTTACATATAACAAGCAATTAATAAATATGTGTTGAATAAATAAATCAGTGAAAAAGTGAATCACTTCAAATCCAGCCAGAGGGGTGGCTCCACTTTCAGACATAGATAGAAACTAATGGTCTGATGTGTAAACAATTTTCTATCTCAAAGGGAATATGAGAAGATATTAATTAGTCAGGATCCTTTTATACCTAGAGAGTTATACCTTAGAGGCAAAGATTTAGTTTTGGACTTATTTTAGATAAAAGTCCTTGGTAGTATATTATAGTTCATTAAAGGGGGGATGTTAATAGTATAGTGTAAAACATAAAATTAATGGTATTAGAAAACCCAAGATCCTTATCCACATATGTGTATAAGTTGGGCTAGTTTTGGCAAGACACACCCTAATGTCTCCAAAAAAGGTTTAGTATATTTTATCTTTTTTAAAATTAAACAAAAAGTTATTAATTTAAAATTTTTAAATTTAAATAGAATTGGTTTTAGATTTTTTAGTTCATTTGATAATGAAAAATATTCTTTATGAGTGAATAATAATTTAATAACAAAATTTAATAATTAAAATAAATTTAAAAATTGTTTTAAATTAAATTCCTTGGGTATACATCTTAATGAAACATGCTGCATATGCCAGTGCCTTTCTCAAAGCAACAGCTGGTGCAGTGCTATCTTTGGTCTTGCTACAATTTCTGTTTGAGTCTATTCCAATCCAATACAGTCCAATTTAGCAAATATTTATTAAGAGCCTCATATTTGCAAGACATTTTGTTAGATACTGAAGACACGGAGACAAAACAAAAAATAGTCCCAGGCCTCAAGGAATGGGGGATCCAACAGGTTCATATATAAGTATACCATATCTGATTATTTCAATAGGAAAAGAGTACAGATATGTGGGAAGATCATGAGGCTTCCTTCAACCAGTGACACATGAGATGAATGAATGAATGAATGAATGAATGAATGAATGAATGAAAAGAACTTACCAAGCACTTTCCGTGTATCAAAAGCCATTATACGCACTGGGGATACAAATACATGAAACTTTTCCTGATTTACCCCTATTAATTGCTCAGCAGCCTCCTTCCTTAATTACCTTGTATTTATTTGCATTTGTTCCCTTTATATTTACTTGTTCTATGTATGCTAATATATAGAACTTATATATATATATATATATACTATATATAATGATATATACTATATATAATGATACCAAGTTATGGAAATGCTTGTTTTATTCTATAAATTAAAAACAAAATAATATAATATATACTTGCTGTTTCCCCCATTAGAATGTGATTATACTTCTCTAAAAGCTAAACCACTGGTAGAAGTCACTATGTATCTATAGTTATCATATATATATATATATATGTATGTATGTATATATATATATATATACTTACAATAGACAGCTTAGTGGAAAGCATACTAGATTTTAAGTCAGGAAAATGTCACTTCCAATCCTGTTTCAGAAACTGTCTATATAACCCTCCAGGCAAGTCATTTAACCTCTCTCATTCTCAATTTTTCCCTCAGTAAAATGGGTATAAAAATAGTATCTACTTCTAAGGCATTGTGAGGGTTAGATAAAAGTACTACATGTAAATTGCCTTGCAAACTTTAAAGTATCGTATAAATGTTAGTTATTATTATCATGTGTACCTGTTCTCTCCTCCTCCTTTCTTCCACCCCTATACAAAAGATTACTTAATTTTTATGTTTGTAAATATAACACTTAAAACAATGTCTGGCCTCTAGTAGGCGCTTAATAGATGCTTCTTCACCGACCCCCAAACTGACACCTGGTAGCATCACATGAGAATTCTGCATGCATTTTGGAGCTAGTCTGTCAGAAAATACTTTTCTTTCCATTCCCTGCTTCCCTTGTTAGGCTGTAGGACATGCGGTATCACTTGGACAAATGGCCTCAGGCTAGCAGTGTTTGTAGATTGGTTTTTATCTCACAGAAAACAAATCAAATCAAATCAAATCTCCTGGGATGCAGTAAAAGGATGCATCGGTTGCCAAGTCCTGGTTGAAAACCTGCTCTCTTGCTTACTTTTCCCTTCCCCTGAAGTTCGTTCCCGGCTAGCTCTTCATTCTTCCCTATGGATATGGGATTTGACCACCCACCTTGCTTCCATGTTCCTCTGGCGTTCATGTCCTCCTGGCTCTTGTTTCGCAGACTGAATTCTGATCCCTTATTTGTCCTGACTCTCACTACTCACATATGTCCCTATTCTCCCTTCCGAGAACAGTTCTGACCTCTGATACCTACTGGATTTTTAAATGACTTGGTTCAACTTCCCCAATTCTAACTCTAACCTTTGTCCACAATAACCTAGGCCAGGGGTTCAGAACCTGGGGTCCACAGACATAGATAGATTTCTGGGGGTCTATGAACACTGAAGGGGAAAATATATTTTCTATTTCAATAGAATTGCTTTCCTTTAAATCCTATTTTATGCATTAAAAACATTCTGAGAAATACTCCATAGGCTTTGCTAGACTGCTTATGCTGTCCATGGCACAAGATTAGGGAACCTAGTCCCACTGCCTCAAATAACCCAGCATGACACATCCATCCTGAGTCAACACTTCAGAGGGTATAGGAAGTCCTGAGAATTGTGCCTATTGCCCATCCCCCTTCATACCCCCTTCACCTACCAAGTACTTTGGTTCATCACTTAGGAACTTGTGGATTTAGGAACAAATTCAAAAGCATTAGTTGTCACATAAGTAGTTATTTTCACCTCATCTATTAACATTGAAAAAGTGAATGAAGAAAAAAGTATGCAAATGGGCTTCTGGTAATATCTGCTCTCAGATTTTTAATGGGGGCACCTTACCTGGACTCATTCTAATAGCTTTGTCAACAAGTGCCTGAACACAACTGCCTAATAGAAGAAACTCCCCAAGGCTCAGGGAACAGTTAAATGGGAGATATAATAGATCCGTCTGAGTGTGTACATATATGTATGTTAGTATTGTGTATGTGTGTGTGCATATGTACATGCATGTGAGTGAGTATGCATGTGAATACATGTGTATGTGGTGGGTTTATTTTCATCATTGTAATAATTCAAAATTTTATTGTTTTTATTTTATCATAATACAATCAATTTAACTGGGAAAAAAACCACTATGATTTTACATAGATAGATTGATGATAGATAAATAGAATGTACATATGAAAAATTGAAATGGAGAGAGACTGATTCATATACATATATCTAGGGTTTAGTATACTAGAGAGCCCATCTTAAAACCTGAAAGACCCAGGTTCAAGTCCAGTTTCTGATATATACTTGCTGTATGACCTTGAACAAGTCACTTAACCTCATAAAAGCTCTAGAAAACCCTTTAAAATTCCAAGTTGCAAAGAAGGTACAAATATTCATTGGTACTGTGCCTGGCACATAGCTGGTGATTAATAAATGTTAATTGTTTGATTGATTGGTAGAGAAAGTTTCCTCACCCAGGAATTCCTTATGCTGATGAAATTGAAGATTTACCTCTATCATTATCTCTATCTGCCTCTGTGTTTCTGTCTCTATCTCTTTAGACATATCTATATCCATCTGTTTCTACCTCCATGTTCATGTCTCTCTGGATTTCTGTATCTGTCTTTATATCTCTGCCTCTGTCTCTATCCACCTCTCTCTTTATCTCTATATCTCTCTCTGCTCCTGTCTCTAACTCTATCACTGTCTCTGTAGAGATCAGTCTATCTCTGTCTCTATCTCTATATACATTCTCTCTCTCTCTCTCTCTCTCTCTCTCTCTCTCTCTCTCTCTCTCTCTCATCTATCTGTCTATCACTACATGTATATGTAGCACAATCAAACCTCAGCTTAAATGTTCTTTGGCTTTCCTGCCTGCCCCCCTAGAGGCTTGATAATCATTCCATCAATATGTAAATATATCTATCCACACACACACATATGGGCAATTCTATAATTTGTCTACACTGTATATATGCCCGGAAGGGACTTTCCCTACAATTACCCATCCTTCTCTCACTGACAATTCTTACAAGAAAACTGCCAGCAGCCTGTATTTTTCTCTCTCCCTAAAGCTGAACGCGCCAATGTTCAGGCATTTGCTAGGCAACAACAGAGTCCCTCAACTCACTGGGATCTAAGCCATTGACGTCACTGCACATTAGCCAAAATATTTTCCCCTCCTCCATAGCCCTGAACTGTAAACACCCAGCTCACACACAATTAGACTGACTATCGGGGGAGAGCCAGAAGGAGAATGTGAAACGCCTGCGCCCGGAGTGGGGGCTGGAAGTATGAGGGCTTCTTCCTGACCAGCAGCTGCGTCTATTCCTTCAATTAGTGCCCAGGGTCATCCATGTCTACTTGGTGCCTAGCACGTAGCTGAATGGCAGAGAAAGAAGCAATCTTACCTGACATATCTGCAGGAAGCTCCTGCAAGTGAAATGTCTGACATACCCTGAAAAAAGATTGCCTGCCTTGTCTGGTGGGCAAGCATAATGTATTCATGTATTCACTGCAATTTTCCTGGGCATATCAACCACCCTCACTGCCTGGCAGATCTTCAGGAAGTTTGCATTTAAAAGATGAGCATATTATACTGCTCTGCAGCTAAAAGAGGCCTGGTACTGGTAAAAGGACCACTTGAAGTCTGGAGACGTGCGTTTTACCACTAAATAACTGTATACTCCTGAGCAAACCACTTATTTCTAAGAGCCTCAGTTTCCTCATTTTCAAAAATATGGGCAATTACTCTTGCAATATCCACCTCATAGGGCTGTGAGGGAAGCACTTCCACACCCCCTCCCCCCAAATTGCACACTATAGAAATGGTAGCTACTTTTAATATTTATACTTCACCTTGCAATTCAGACCCAGCAGAAATGCAATCCTTTTGCATATGCACAGACTCTGCACACAGTAGGAATTTGATAATGCTTGCTGAATGAATGAATAGATGGATGGATTAATATACAATAGCCAACAAAAGTGAAATATTTTATTCTGACCTGGTGGAGGCTAAAATCTAATAGCCCACCTGGCTATTCCCAGGGATGGCTTCACTTCCAAAGCTTCGGTAGAAAAGCAGATTGATTTCAATGAACACAGAGAGGGAATTACTAATAAGACTTCTTCCCTAGGACCATGTTTGACCTCTGATTCTTGGGCCTAAACCAGAACCTCCTAGAAAGAGAAGGCAATGAAAGAAAAAAAATCAAAAGAGACTGGAACATTAAAAAAAAATAATATAGACTGTCCTTCTTTCCATTCAAGAAGTCAGAACACGCCCACAGTACTTTCTCTCTGTATCCATCAAAATGGAGGACTGTATCTAAAATCATGACATAGATCAAAGATCTGAAGACAATCTATACAATTTCATTTCAGCCTGCAGCAGGTAGAAAAATGAAAGAATTAAAACCAAGGTTCAGTCAGGTTCCCATCATTACCAAATTACTCGGCTGGATGGCAGGACAAGAACAAAACATTCAGTGGCTTCCTTCAAGTCCCAACTAAAATCCAGCATTCTGTAAGAAGCCTTTTTTCCTTTTCCCTTTAAAGCTCCCCTCTGAGAATCTCTGATTTATTCTACATATATCTCATTTGCTCATAGTTGCTTGCATGTTGTCTCCTCCTTAGGTTGTGAGCTCTTCTCGGGAAGGATCGATGGATTTCTTTTTGTCTCTTTCTGTATCTCCTGGTTAGCACAATGCTTGGCATGACAGCATTGAAAAATACTTGCTGATTGATCAACTAACTCATACATAGAATCAAAATATTCTAGCAAGCATTTTTAGGTTTATTAAGCTCTCTACTAACCTTGCAGAAAACCCATAAATTTATTGATGGTATGGATTTTTGTACATTCATCCACCACCCTACAATGCTGCTGAGTGATGCTTGCTGAATGTTGACTTCCAGGAAGATTCAAACATTTATTCACTTTGCATTGATTATTTTGGGACTTGATGCACATCCATAGAGTATCATTAGTAAATGGGTGCTTCTGGAGGACTTCCTCTTCCATAGGTCATGCCTCTTCTACTTGGACTTTACCCAGGACATCCTCCATTAGGGTAGCTAATAACCTTTGGTGAACATCAATTCTTCTCTTTCATGTCTCACTTCCCATTAATCAAAAGAGAGTCATTGAACAAAGTTACCCCTGTGATTATATTTATCAAGGAATCTCACAGGATTTAAGCATATGCATGACAGAGTCTTCTATGTAACAGAGCTGAATTACATGTTGTTGTTGTTTTTTGTAATTAACAAAAAACAGTTGGGTTTTTTAAAATCTCACAGTATAACTGAAGTAGCATGGATTATACTGCTAGATGAAGAAATTCCACTGTTTGTAGTTTCTTAGTTGTTGAAGAAACATGTATTATATTGTTAAAATTACAAGAAAATATTGTTTCTTCATAGTAAAATATAAAGTACTTGAGGGAGGGCACTATCTGTCTAACTTTTGAATTTCTTTCCCCAAAGACTAGCACAGCACCAGCCAGGCACATAATAAATGATTAGTATATGTTTGTAGATGGATTGATTGGTAGTAAATATGGCTGCAGACCATGGGGCACCATGCTCTAAGAGGAATCAAAATTACATTGGAAAGAACTATATTGGGTAAAAGTAAGCTATATTGTATGAGGAACCAATATTGATTGAGAAAGAGAATGGTATAAAAGACATATTTAAACTAAAAAAGGGGGGTTGTAAAATAAGAATAAGAGATGATATATACATAACCTGAATGTTACATTGGCATACATGAGATGTTAAAAGAAACAGATAAAAGTCTCCAGTAATTTGGGTAGAAACTCTAGTTTCTAGAAAGACAAGGAAGAAAATTGTCTAGGAAGAGAAGGTATGGGGAAGACAGAGAAAGATAAGTCATAGAAGTATAGAAATGAGACATTTTCTACCATTGGTTCCTCTACCAATGTCCTAATCTGACTTGTCTAACTGTCTCTCCCCACTCTGAGAAAGAAGTTCCTATAATTGTCCATTATGCAGTAAATTCTAAACTTTGTTTATTCTCAAAGAGTGATTATAGATATTTTTAGAAAACAAATTCTGTGGTAAAAAGAAGGATATTCACCTCTTCCAGATTATACCTCCAGATTCAGGATTTTCAGAATTCTTATATCAAGTCTAACATCATTGTAAGCCCTCCATTAAATTGTAAGTTCCTTGATGGCAAGAACTGAAATATATTTATCTCTATACCACCCTGACTTCAAAAATAATGATTTGCAGAAAATAAACATTCAATCAAAATTTGTGGAAGGAAGGAAGAAAAGAAGGGAATGGGAATGAAGAATGGAGGGAAGGAAGGAAATGGAAAGAGGGAGGAAAGGAGGAAGGGAAGGAAAGAGAAGGAAAGGGAAAGATGGAGAGATGGAGAAAGGAAGGAAAGAAAGGAAAGAGGCAAAGGGAAGGAAATTATGGAGAGATAGAGGAGGGGAAGAAGGAAGGAAAGAATAGATGGAAAAAGGGAGGAAAGAAAAGAGGGAGGTAAGGAAGGAGAAGGGAAGGGAAAGCAGGAGAGATGGAGAAAGGATGGCAAGAACGAGGGAAGGAAGGAAGAAGAGGAAAAAAAGGAAAGGAAGGAAGGGAAAAATGGAGAGATAGAGGGAGGAAGGGATGGAGGTAGAGAAGAAACTTTATTAATAATATTTATCACCAAAAATATTTCATTCAAAACTTTAGAAAAGATACACATCTGCATGAGAAAAGAACTATATCAATCTTGGATGAAAATTTTAGCTAAGATCACAACAAAGAAAGAGTTTCATTTGAAATGCTTTATTCTTCAGTTGTTCATTACAGTTTGAAAGAAAGATGTTTTGGGGCTGAAATGTCACATTTCTAATTTCTGGGCTGTATCCAAAGATGAATTGTTTTGGAAAGTTTGAGTAAGTTCCGTTCAGCAGTTTTCAAATAAGCCATGGGCCAAAACAAAAGGGGGTGGCGGGATGGGGAGTGAGACAGTATACAATAGGGTGACTCAAAGATAGATAATTCCCAGACAGTTTTGAAAAGAACATTTTCACTGGGAAATGTTCCTCCCCAAGGGATTCTCTTCTCTCCCAAGAAGAGACTTCTTTTTTTTCCTTAAGGTGAGCTTACACAGAACTGAAAATTTTGCCTCTGAATGCACTCTTTACTAAGGAGCTGAATGGGACAAATAACAAAGCTGCTGTTGTTCCATCTTTGTGCTACAGAAGCAGTAAAACTTTGAATATTTATTTATTTTTTGCACCCAGAAGCCCTTGTATAAAGTGGTCAATTGCTGTGACCAACAGATTTCCTCTAATTCATAAAATGACCATCAGTTAATAACATGTTGAATCCAGTTGAAACTTTAAGAATTATAGATGAGAGAAAGAAGGGACTCTTAAAGCTGAGTTAATTAAAATCTCCATTTCACATTTAAAATTGAGACCCTAGAGAGATTAAGGATTTACCCCAAATTATTCCCACAGTGTATAACAGTCAGATTTTGAACCTAGATCCCTGACTGGGTACCCTTTTTCAGTGAAATGCACTGACTCCTTTGCCCCCAACCCCTTGGTTACAACTCTGTCATTTTCCTGGCAAAATCGCTGAAATTCAGAGGGAATAAACTGATTTCTTTCCCCCAACACAATTCTTACGGTTTCACTTTAAAGGTTTTGAAGCAATGAAGAGTGTGGGAAAAAGCATTTAGGCACTGCTTGGGCTGTTTTGCTTAGCCATCATTTGTCAATTTCTAAAGCTGGATTTCACAGCTTCATTTTGGCTTTAGTTCTAATTCACTATAAAATGCCATATGTTGTGAATTGCATGGAAAGTCTGGTAGGTCCCCTCCATGTATAATTTTGTTCTTAGTGATCAAGAGAACCAATCACATATTATGACTTTTTAGCTGTAGTCTTATAGAATGTTGTCTTTGTGCTTTCTTTCCTACTATCCCTATCTTACTGCCTATGACTCCAATGTGTTATTACCTAGAAGAGAAACAGGAAGAAAACGTTCATGATAAGTGACAGTTGTTTTTATTATCAATCCTGCTTCTGTCAAATGGATGGCTTAGGAAACTGGTCTATGTCACTAGAAATAAAGTTAAAAGGCTGAAAAAGCTACCTGAATCTCTTAAAACTTATCCCAGGAGTGGAAGGGGAGGTTAAAGACACTAGAAATGGTAGAGGGGAAAATGTTTGCTGTTGTCTTTTTAGAAGTGTCTCCATAGAAGTCCTACTGCAAGGCCTCATCACAATGTGGTTCTTACATATTTATTTTATTTTATTTTTGCCAATGAACAAGCCCTGGAAAGACTTTAAATATGGGCCTGAATACAGAAGGCAGACTAAAGACAAATCTTAATTTTATTCAAAAAAGCATCTTACCAGAGATAAATATCTTACCAAGAGATAAATATTTTTCACTGCAGATGGACCATTTACTACTACTGGAAGGCATGAAGAAGTGATACGGATGATTTGAAGTTTCACAGAATCACAAGATTTGAGAGTTGGAAGGGAAGTTGGTAGCCATCTAGACAACCCAGTATTTTAAAGGAATTCTTACTCTAGCATATTCAACAAGTGGCCCTTCAGGTTTGGAGATCTCCAAGGAAGAAGAACCTGCCACCTCCTGAGGCAGCTCATTTGGACAGCTCCAATTGCTAGAACTTTTAATTGTGGGGTTTTTTTTCTTCTGCTATCAAACCTAAATTGAATTCTTTGCAAATTCTACCCATTGTTCCTGGTTCTCCAGGGGTGGGGAACCTGGGGCCTAGGAGGTCACCAGTGACCTTTTAGGTCTTTGAGTGTGGCCTTATGAATCAGTTCAAGTTTTACAGAACAAATTATTTTGTTAAGGGGATGTGTCTTGTGAAGATTGGATTCAGTCAAAAAGCTGTACTTGAGGACCTAGAGGGCTACATGTGTCCTCCAGACCCCAGGTTCCCACCCCAATGTCCAGGAAATCCTACTCTCTCCTTCATATATTAAGTTTTTCAAATACTTGAAGACAATTATTATGTTACAAACACACACACACACACACACACACACACACACCTCTCCCTAATTTCTCTTCTCCAACCTAAACATCACCAAATTCTTCAACTGATCCCACTTATAAAAATCATAGATTCTTGAGGTACATGGTATTTTGTTGTTCTTGTCTAGTTGTTTCATTCATGTCCAATGCTTTCTTGGCAAAGATACTGGAGTGGTTGTCATTTCCTTCTCTGCTGACTTTACAGATGAAGAAACTGAGGCAAGCAGAGTTAACTGACTTGCCCAGGGTTATACAGCTAGTAAGTGTCTGAGACTGGACTTGAACTCAGAAAGATGAGAATTTCCTGATTCCAGGCCTGGTACTCTATCTACTATGCCACCTAGCTGCCTAATGCTATTGTTGTTATTTAGTTGTTTCAGTCATGTCTGACCCATATGATCTCATCTGGGATTTTCTTGGCAAAGATATTGCAGTGGTTTGCCATTTCCTTCTCCAGCTCATTTTACAAATAAGGAAAGTGAGGTAAATAGGGTTAAGTGACTCGCACAGGGTCACACAGTAAGTATCTGAGGCCATATTTGAACTTTGTTCTTCCTGACACCACCTACCTGCCCTGCGTATACAGAAAAATATACTATAGTATACTAGAAAAAAAGAGATTATACCTTTATGCTTTAGCCAGAGGCATCCATAGAGAGTGGACTAGATATATGAGCACACTTTAGTCTAGGGGATTATTCCAATTAATTCTTTTGCTTTTTCTTTCAAAGATCCATAGAAATACTCCCCAGAGTATTCTGGCACACTCATATTCCATTTGCATCTCAGATAGAAGGTAGAACTAGAAAATTACAAAGAAATGAATATAATTATTGGATATTAAACCACCTTGGTTAGACACATGTATCTAGTCTACCAGACTCATTTTTAATAACATTTTGATTGAATTATTATTAGTCTGCAGTATGAATGCATATTCAGTGTGTGTGTATCCACAATTTAAAACTGATCAAAAATGTTCACAAATACACAAATTTATTAATTGTGATCATTAAAACACATATTACTTACAAGATCCTGAAGATACAGAATTGGAAAGGACCTCAGAGGACATTTATTTCAATCCCCTTTATAGCACCCTTGACAGGGGTAATCCAGTCTTTCTTTGGGAACTTCTAGTGAGTGAAAACCTACACAGTGCCTGGTAAATAATAGGTATTTAAATGCTTCCTGACTTGATTATTTTCAAAGGTGACCCATTTCACTTTTGGACAATGCTAAATGTCATATTTTCCCCGTATACCAAATGTAATTCTACCTCTCAATAACTTCAACTCATTGTTTCTAGTTCTGCCCTCTGGAATCAACCAGAGCAAATCTAATCCCTCTTGCACATGATAGCTCTTCAAATACTTGAAGTCAGTTATAATTTTACCCTTAAGCTGTCTCTTCTTCACTTTGCAGATAGTATTCTCTTTCCTTTCAAAAAATTCAGGTTAAAATTTGCCCTTCTCCAACCCAGAAGCGCCTCTTTCATTACCTTGGAATGTGGTTTGTTTGGGCCCAGTGACTATCTTCAAGGGCAGTTAGTTTCTTATTATCTTTATGAAAAAGGAAAGAATGAATCTATGGTTGGATTTAAAAAAAAACTTAAGTACATACTATATACCAAGCCCTGTGGTAAGGGTTAGGGATATAAATTCATTTTTAAAAATAAGTTTATTTTACTTGCATTTATAACCGAACCCTTGTACTATCCAGTTAAACAACAATAAAAGGGGGGAAAGAAAAAGAAAAAAAAAACCTTCACCTAAATAGACCTGAAAAACAAATTGTCACATTGTCTATGCAAGAAAATATATGTTTCCCTCTATATTTTAAGTTTATCACATCTCTAGCAAGAGGTGAGTAGAATGTTTCATCTTCAGAATTTTTGGCCCTTGGTTTATCATTGAGTTGATCAGAGTTCTTAAGTTTTTCAAAAGTGTTTTTTTCTGTATAATGCTGCCATTATATAATTTGTTCTCTTAGTTTTTGTTTAAGTTCAGAGAGGTTTTCCCATTTTCTTTTGGAAATGTCTATTTTGTTATAGGATAATTTATTACATTCATAAATGATAATTTATTTAGTCTTCTTTTCAAGTTTTTACTCACCTGATAAAAAAAGTTGCTATTAATATTTTTGTACACATTGGACCTTTGTATCTTACTTTAATCTCTTTGGGGTATAAGCGTAATAGTGCTATAGCTAGGTCAAAGGGTATGAACAATTTTGTAACTTTTGGGTCATAGTTTCAAATTGTTTCCTAGAATGTCTGTACCAAATCACAGCTCCACCAATAGCATACAAGTATGACTGTTTTCTTGTAGCCCTTCCAAAATTTGTCATTTTATTCTCTTTTTTTGCCTTTTGGAGGGCAATTGGGGTTAAGTAACTTGCTCAAGTTTACACAGCTAGTTTTTTTTTTCTGTGTGGGTGTGGGTGTTAAGTGTCTGAGGCCAGAACCAAACTTAGGTCCTCCTGCCTCCAGGACCAGCACTTTATTCAATGCACCACCTAGCCTCCCTGTCATTTTATTCTTTTGTCATCTGTTAGTTCTGTAAGTGTGGGGTGGAACCTCTAAGTTACTTTAGTTTGAATTTCTTCCATTTCCATTTATTCTTTTGGGCAGTCAAGATGGCAGAGTAGAAGCAGGACCTCCCCACTTCTCCAGCTTCCACCTTCCCCAATACATGTAAAAAGGAAACTCTAAACAAACTTTGGAGCTACAGAGCCCACAAAATGACACAGAGAAGCTAACCTCCCACTGAGGACAGCCTGGCAGGCTGGCAAGAATCGGCCAGCACAGCGCTCTGGGAGCCAAGCCCAGCCCCATAACAAGGCTTTAGCCCCAGGGTGGGCCTGACCAGCCGCTGGCTGGAGGGAATCCAGATCAGCAGCAGCTGTGGCCCTTTCCAGATTTATCAACACATAGATGCAAAAGACAAAGTGAGAGGTCAGTGCAGTCCGGATTTAGGGAACCAGTAAGTGGGAGTGGATGGCTTTTGTCCCCAGGGTGAGAAGCTGCTGAGACACTGGCACAGCCAGCCAGTGCTACATGGCAGCTTCAGCTCCTGGCCTGCAGAGTGTAGGGGGACCAAGCAACCAGTCTGAGGGGTAATTGCTCTTGCTTTAACCTGCTTGAATCTGCATTGCAGTCTATGGTGGAGGTCCTGGGGTGTGTGTCCAGTTTGCCAGAGTGTGTGGAGACCTCAGAGAGGGCACCCATCTAATACCTCCAGCAGCTGAGAAAACCCCAGCGTTTGGGACAAAAGCCCTGCTGTCTGGTGGCAGAGTCCTACTGTGGCAAAAAGCCCAGGGGTCAAGTGACTGAGGGGCAACATGACCGGGCAAAGGAAACAAAGCAGACAGAAGATTCCAACATTAGACTCCTATTCTGGGTACAAAAAGGATCAAAGTAAGGAACAGGAGGAAGACAGTGAAGTCAGAACTCCTGCACCAAAAGCTTCAAAGGAAAATATGAGCTGGTTACAGACCGTAGAGGACCTTAAGAAGCAGATAAGAGAAGTAGAGGAAAAAATGGGAAGAGAAATGAGAACAATGCAAGAAAATTACAAAATGAGAGTCAGCCTGACTGAGGAAAATCATACCTTAAAAAGTAGACTAACTCAAATGGCAAAAGAGGCACAAAAAGGCAATGAATAGAAGAATGCCTTAAAAAACCGAATTTGCCAGATGGAAAAAGAATCTCAAAAGCTAAATGAGGAGAATCGTTTCTTCAGATCTAGACTGGAGCAAATGGAAGCTAATGACTTTATGAGAAATCAAGATGCTATTAAACAGATCCAAACAAATGAAAGAATAGAAAGCAATGTGAAATATCTCATGGAAAAAACCACTGACCTGGAAAATAGATCCAGGAGAGATAATTTTAAAAATTATTGGACTACCTGAAAGCCATGATCAAAGTAAGAACCTAGAAATCATCCTCCAGGAAGTTCTCAAAGAAAACTGCCCTGATGTTTTAGAACCAGAGGGCAAAATAGAGTTTGAAAGAATCCACCAATCACCTCCTGAAAAAGATCACGAAAAGAAAACTCCTAGGAATATTATAGCCAGGTTACAAAATTCCCAGATGAAGGAGAGAATATTACAGGCAGACAGGAAGAAACAATTTGAATACTGTGGAAACACAATCAGGATAACCCAGGATCTGGCAGCTTCTACACTGAGGGATAGAAGGGCTTGGAATATGATATTCCGGAGGTCAAAGGAGCTGGGATTAAAACTAAGAGTCACCTACACAGCAAAACTGCATATCAGGTTTCCAGGGAAATATGGTCATTCAATGAAATAAAGGACTTTCAAGAATTCTTGCTGAAAAAACCAAAGTTGAATAGAAAATTTGACATTCAGATACAAGAAGCAAGAGAAGCATGAGAAGGTAAACAGAGAAAAGAAACCATAAGGAACTTATCAAAGTTGAACTATTAACATTCCTACATGGAAAAACATTATGTGTAACTGATGAAACTTTTCTCAGTAGTTGAAGGGAATCGAAATATATATATATGTCTGTATATGAGGGTATATGGGCATATGAATACATATGTGAATGTGTGTACATATGTTTACAGGTATACATAGATAGAGGGCACAAGACCAATTTAATAGGAAGGGATGATACTTAAAAGGTGAAATTAAGAGGTGAGAGAGGAATATAATGAGAGGAGATGGGGAGAGACAGAATGGAGTAAACTATCTCTATAGTTTATATATATTATATATAGAAGAGGCAAGGTAAAATGGTTACAATGGAGGGGAAGAATAGGAAGGCAAAAGGGAATGGGTCAACCTTATTCCCATTGAATTTGGATTGAGGAGGGAATGAAATACACACTAAATAGGGTATCTCACCCTCCAGGAGAGTGGGGGGGGGGAAGGGGATGAGAGGGGGGATGATGGAAGGGAGGGCAGGCTGGTGGGGAGGGAAGTTGGAAGCCCCCACTTTTGAAAAGGGACAGGATCAAAGTAGAGAATAGAACAAGTGGGAAGTGGGATAGGAGGGAGGGAAATATAGTCAGTCTTTTATAATATATCAACTATGTTAATGTTTTGCATTAGCAACACCTGTACAACCTATACTGAACTGCTTATCTTCCCAGTAAGGGTGAGTGACAAGGGAGGAAGGGAATGAATCTGGAATTCAAATTTTAAAAATCAAATATTCAAATATATATTCTGTTATTAATACTATTTTACATGTAATTGGGAAATAAGATATACAGGCACTGGGGCATAGAGATTCCCTGGAAAAATCGAAAGGGGTATGGGAGAAAATATGGGAGAGAGCAGATTGAAGGAGGGGATATCCTGTGGGACTGCTATTTTGGGTCAGTGGGTAGGGGGAAAATGGAGGGAAAATTTGTAACTCAAAATCTGGCATAAATTAATGATGTAAATCAGAAGTTAATAAAGGATTTGAAAAATAAAAAAAAGATTTCTTCTTTTGAAAACGGATGGTTTTTAATCTTATAAATTTGAATCATTCTTTTCATTTTCCCCTTAGTTTTCCTTGCAAGCTTTAGCTCTTAAATTTGGCATTCCTGGCACAATTCTCGCAGGATTTGTTTTTGTATTTATCTCCAATTATCTGCTCCTACTTACATCTGGAGGACCTATTACATAGGGAGGAGGAAGAGAATAAGGAGGCAGGAAAAAGCATTGTTAATGGCAGCCAAGGAAGAAAAGAATATCTAGGAGGGGAAAGTACTTAATAGTATCCAAAGTTATAAGTCAAGAAGGATGAAGACAGATGAATGGCCATTGGGTTTATTAGTTATGATGTAATTTATAACCTTGCATGCAGCAATCTTGGTCGAGTGGAGGGGTTGGAAGTCAAATTATAAGACTTTGAAAAATGGCAGGGAGGTGAGGAAGTAGATTACTTTTTCTAGTTTGGCTATGTGAGGGAGAAGAAATACAGTGTTAGTTAAATTGAGTCATATGTTGTGTGTTTTGTATCAAATCAAGAGGCAGAAGTGATTTTTATTACTGTTCCAAATCCTTTTATGTGTTTAAACATCAAGGTATTAAAGAGGTTAGAATTGGTGCCTGAAAGAAATGAGTTAACCTCTGATTTCTTTGCTGGCTCTCAGATGTAGGTGTTACTAAGTAGTGAACTAGTCAAAATTAGATAAAACATGAGGGAAAGGAAGTTTGTTACTTCTTTGGTATAGTGGTATAAATTATTTTTCATAAATATAAATAAATTCAACTAGATGTCCTTTCTGGTCTCTTCCAATTCTGAAATCCTGTGATTTTGATTCTGAATTGCTTTTTACTATACCCAAACCAGCTTGCCCATCTCTATACTTTGCCATGTTGTAGAAGAAATAAAAATATTTTTAAAAATAAAATTCTTTGAACAGCTTTATACGTTTTGTAGCATAAGTTGAATGGCAAATAAGGTAACTAAGAATTGCATAAATAATAAAATAATACCTATTTTAATAGACCACAAGGCAGTCTAGTATAGTGGACAGACAATTGGATCAGAGTCAGATATACTTGGATTTAAGTATGACCTGTGACATACACTGACTGTGTGACCTTAGGTAAGTCAATTAACCTCTCAGGACTCTAGGCAATTCTCTAAGATTATGTTGCAGAACAGCTGTTGATCTTCATTGAAGGAAGTTTCCTTTCCATATATGAAATCAAAGGACTACACCAAAAATGAAGATTATAGATCTTTTTCTCTGGCCTTCAAAATTCTTCTAAATGTTTATTTTGTCAGTTAGATGAGTAAATTTCTTGAGACAAAACATTTAAATATTTTTTTCTTAGAACAAAGTTTCTAGTAGAATTGTATTTTGTAGTTTGGTTTTATGATGGTCTTGGCTATTTTGGCATACAAGATTAAAGAACAGGTGTTTAAAGACTTATTCTTCCAGGTTATCTTGACATTTTCAACATTGTTTATCATCTTACCAATGGTTAAGAACAGTAATTTACTTAAATTATGACTTACTTTAGTATACCATAACTACTTCTAGAAGAACTACAGTTGGTACTTATGAATGGTTAAATAAATACAAAAAGTTCTCTTCTTCAACCTTGGCATTTGAAGATAAATGAGAGCTCTTTTTGGCTAGAGGTTCTTATCTCTTAACACTAAAGTTAATAGCCAACATTTCTTTGGTTAATTTGCAATCATTGTACTTGCATAAATATTTGGTAGATATTAAGAAACAAAAGTTTTTTTTTCCTTTCTATAATTTTCATACAGTCTTTGAGTAAATCTACACTTACAAATCTTCAGGTATTGAACCTTCGAAGTAACCAAAGTATGATTCAAAATCCATTTGTTTATTAAAGGGTATTTGACCATTTGTGGAGGGTTTCACTGAGCTACATTTTGGAAATTTCTATAGTACTCTTTCCTCTTATTTATTTAATAAGTTTCATTTGATAAGAATTATTTTATATCTAAACATTGATATATAACTGAAAGGCAAATGTGTAACTAAGAATGACCACACAACAATACACATTTTAATAAACTTTAAGGCAGAATGCCATAGTGGACTTTGAACATGCAATCTTTGACCTTGCATGCCAAAATAGCCAAGATCCTCATGAGGCCAAACTACAAAATAGAGTTCTAGTAAAAATACTTGTTTTTTTTTCTCCTGCAATTATTTTTCAGTGCAGTTTCGACGTAAGATAAGTATATGCCTCTATTACTTATTAAAACTTAAACTAAACATAAAACTGAAGTTAGTCTATGTGTTTATCAAGATGCTTGAGAAACAAAATGAAGAATTTTACTGTGACAACTCCTATTTGAGTATCTTAAATTTTAATCAAATTATATCATCAAATAAAGACTTAGCCAGCAAAAAGAAATAGGTGAACATGTGGTAAAAATGAGGTGTAACTGAAGGTTAGCCCATGAGTTCTATTGATATCTTTGCACTGTCAGGAGAACATGAGGCACACCTCCAGCATAGTGTAGGAATTCCTTTAATGAATTTAGGGAAGCACATGAGTAAAAAGAGATAATTCTATCAGGCATGGTTGGGCAAGGAGCTGAATCAATGTAGAAAATATTCATGTTGAAATCATAAGTATGCTGGAGAATTAAAATATTTCCTAAATAGGAAAAAGTTAAGAAAAAAATATATATTTTAAGCAATTGGGGTTAAGTAACTTGCTCAAGGTTACATGGCCAGTTATTGCTGGGTGTGGTGCTGAGTATCTGAGCCCAGGATTCGATCTCCAGGTCATCCTGACACTGGAGCCAGTGCTCTTACTCACTGTGCTAAAAATATATATTTTTTAAAAAGGATAATTATCATCATGTAAATTATTATTTTCTACTACTATTCCATACTAGACTATAAGCTCCACTATTAAATGATAAGGTTGATAAAGGTAGAGATCATGCTTCATCAATTCCTTACATTATGAGGTGACAGCATTTTACACATATTGTCTTAATTGGTCAATCTAATGACTTTGTGACTAAGTACTGCAAGTATTATTCCCTTTTGGCAGATGAGGAAACTGAGCCTCTGCTTAGTGACTTGCTCAAGGTTACATGGTTAGTTAATGTCAGAGATGAGATTTTAATCTGAATTTTTCTGACTCTACCCCCAACACTCTTTCCATTATGCCTTGCTCTATCTCACACAGCACTTCAATGAATTAGAATTGCCAAGTAATTGAGAGGTTATACGATTTACCTATGGTTACAAAATTAGTACATTTAATGAATAATCTTCCAGTCTCTTCTTTTGTTGATCAATGAACTTGTGCTTCAATCAAGCATTGGCTTTGGTTGGTCTCTCCTTGGCAAGAAAATTATTTGTTGGTTGCAACAGTCTCTGACATGGACCTTACCAATGAGTGGGCAAAGAGGATTAAGAGGGATAAGGAGGTAATTTGGAACTGAAATGCAAAATTTAAATATAAAGAAATTATAGATGATATAGAGGTATGAGACTTCTGAGGATAGTACAAACCTTGGTCCTTTTTCATTTTTTTTAATTCTGCACCATATTTGAAAGAGTACTTTTGTTCTCTTCCCTGGTTCTTATTACCCTTCCCCATGCCTTCAATTGCACTAAAGTCACCAAATATGTTAAATTTAGAAGAACTTGTCAAGCTCTTCATAGAATTTCTCTGAAGGCATGGTAGATGTAGTGATGTTGGTGCACAAGGCATAATTTTATTCCTTGTGATTTGTTTGCTTAAGTTCAACATAAGTACTGCAAGACCAGGTGACCAAGTATCCCATGGAAGGGTAGTTTCTATTACCTTTAGCTACATGATAAAACCAACTCTACTATCTACTTTATTCACCTCTCTGAGGAGAACTTCAAGTCCTCCTATTCAGATGCAACTACTTTTTGTCTTCTGGTTTCATTCATGGTGAACATATCAACCTAAGCATTGTCTAGGTCTTTAAGCTGAAGATTGACATATCAGTTTTGGGACAAAGACCACACATTAATATTACCAGTATTGAAATTAATGTTTGTAGACAATCAAAAATGGTGTGATTGTTAGCACTGCCTACTTCAGAAGGGAGTGACACAAGACTAAGGGTCATTCTGTGTTTTGTTCTATTTCATGGAGTGCCATTGCTCCTCCTCCCAAAAATCATCACCAGATGACCAATCTCCTGATGATGAGGATCTCCAGATTTTGCTAGGCTATTCTTCAAACAAGGGACACAATGTGTTACAAAGGCCATACTTACAGCCACATATTTAGTTTGGTAGAATTGTCGAGTTCGAGATTTCATTAATGCTGAAGGATCCAGGATATACTTTGATTATAATAATAAGGCATCAAAATAGGATTTTTATGGAAGTTTACAAGTCATGGTATTGTGAGTATCATAATTGATCATTTCTCTTTGTGTTTTTTCTCAAATTGTATAGTACCAAGTCATCCTATCTTTTCAAAACATATTGCATATAAAAATAGGAATGAAAGCCACAGGAACATTTATGAAGTGTTTTGTAAACCTTAAAGCACTGTATAAATGTTATTATCACTTATGCACATGAAACTTTAAACTGAGAGTAGAATCTCAGGTTGTGTATGGTTATTTTTAATGGGTTGTATTTCAGTAGTCTCATGTTGACTTAAAGAAGCCCAGATAAAATATAATGAAGATGCAACAGTACCTCTCTGGGTGATGGGTTACTAGGATAAAAAAGGTGATGACATGATATTTCCTAAAATGCTTACCAGTTAACAACAACCACGAGGCTTAAAACCTTTCCATCATTGCCAACTCTATATTCAAAGGCACCACTAGAATTTCACTAACCAGTCTTGGCTATGCTGAAAATGATGTAGCCAACAAAACAAACAGAGTGAATTTTTAGGTTTTATATTCCCATGGTGAACAAACCAAAGGGGAAAAAATACTATTTGCATGAAAAGAACTTTTTTTCTAAGCTATAAGATATAATAAACTTCCATATGAGTATGATGGTGTTTCCTATTGGAGTCAATAAAACTGCATTATGTTTCATATTACTCACACATTAAAATTCTTTTCATAAGTTTTTATCAACATTTTGATGTTTTGATTTTTCTTTTTTTTATCAATTTGGGAAATATTTTCAATATCATTCCTCACTTAGACTTAACATTTATTTGTTTAGTAAAGAATTTTTGAAATACTATAGCTATTCAGATAAAGTTACTCATTGCTAATTTATCATCACTTTTACCTCTCCAAATAACTTATTTTCTTGATTTTTATCTTTTCTCACATGATTTTTTTCTCCTTTTGTTCTCTACAAACTTCAATGCTTGGCATTAGTTATCATTCACTTTTATATACATCCATTTTAAAATTGTTTTTCCTCTTTTAAAAAACTTTTACCATATTGCAAAACCTGTGTTTGGGCTCTTTTCAACTCCTTGCCTTTTTCTCCCATTTATTTCTTGTAACTTTTCCTTCTTTCTATTCTCATTTAACATATCCCTCACCAACTTGTTTAAGAAATATTTATATTGGGGTGGCCAGGTAGCACAGAGAGTAAGAGCACCAGCCCCAGTGTCAGGATGACCTGGGGGATCAAATCTGGGCTCAGACACTTAGCATCCACCCAGAAACACCTGGCTGTGTAACCTTGAGCAAGTTACTTAACCCCAATTGCTTAGGGATGGCCAGGTGGCTCAGCAAGTAAGAGCACCAGCCCCAGTGTCAGGATGCCCTAGGGGATCG
Source organism: Petaurus breviceps papuanus (assembly GCF_028583685.1). Taxonomy (NCBI): domain Eukaryota; kingdom Metazoa; phylum Chordata; class Mammalia; order Diprotodontia; family Petauridae; genus Petaurus; species Petaurus breviceps. Next base: position 9,866,150 of record NW_027187391.1, read on the forward strand.
AAACCTGGCTCAGATACTTAGCACCACACCCAGAAATAACTGGCTGTGTAACCTTGAGCAAGTTACTTAACCCTAATTGCTTAAAAAAAAAAAGAAAAAAATTCTTTACATTGAAGATGGCGGAGTAGAAGCAGGTCCTCCCCACAGCTCCGGCTTCCACCTTCCCCAATTCATGTAAAAGGGGACTCTAAACAAACTTTGGAGCTACAGAACCCACAAAATGACACAGAGAAGCTAACCTCCTACTGAGGACAGCCTGGCAGGCGGGCAGGAATCGTCAAGCTCAGGTCTCTGGAAGCAGAGTCCAGCCCCAGGCTGAGGTTTTAGCCCTAGGGCAGGCCTGACCAGCCACCTGCTGGAGGGACTCCAGATCACCTGCAGCTGTGGTCATTTCCAGATTTATCAACACATAGGTGCGAAGGACAAAGTGAGAGGTCAGTGCAGTATGGACTTTGGGACCCAGTAGTTGGGAGTGCCTCAGCTTTTGCCCCCGGGGCAAGAAGCCTCTGAGGGCTGCAGTGCAGCACCTCCCCCCCCCCCCCACCATGTGGCAGCTTCAGCTCCTGGACTGCAGAGTGTAGGGGGACCAAGCAACCAGTCTGAGGGGTAATTGCTCTTGCTTTAACCTGCTTGGATCTGGATTGCAGTCTACGGTGGAGGTCCTGGAGTGTGTGCCCAGCTTGCCAGAGTGTGTGGAGGTTTCAGCAAGGGCTCCCAACTAATACCTCAGCAGCTGAGAAAACCCCAGTGTTTGGGACAGAAGCTACCCTGTCTGGTAGCAGAGTCCTACTGTGGCAAAACCCCCAAAGTCAAGTAATTGAGTGGCAACATGCCCAGGCAAAGGAAACAAAGCAAACAGAAGAACCCAACATTAGACTCCTATTTTGGGGACAAAAAGATCAAAGCATGAAACAGGAGAAAGACAGTGAGGTCAGAATTCCTGCACCAAAAATATCAAAGAAAAATATGAGCTGGGTACAGGCCATAGAGGACCTTAAGAAGCAAATAAGGGAAGTGGAGCAAAAATTGGGAAGAGAAATGAGAACAATGCAACAAAATTATGAAATGAGATTCAACACCCTGACTGAGGAAAATAACACCTTAAAAAACAGACTAACTCAAATGGCAAAAGAAGCTCAAAAAGACAATGAGGAGAAGAATGCCTTAAAAAGCTGAATTTGCCAGATGGAAAAAGAATCTCAAAAGCTCAATGAGGAAAATCATTCCTTCAGAATTAGATTGGAGCAAATGGAAACTAAAGACTTTATGAGAAATCAAGATGCTATTAAACAGATCCAAAGAAATGAAAGAATAGAAGGCAATGTGAAATATCTCATTGGGAAAACCACTGACCTGGAAAATAGATCCAGGAGAGATAATTTAAAAATTATTGGACTACCTGAAAGCCATGATCAAAGAAAGAACCTAGAAATCATCCTCCAAGAAATTCTCAAGGAAAACTTCCCTGATGTTTTAGAACCAAGGGGCAAAATAGAGGTTGAAAGAATCCACCGATCACCTACTGCAAAAGATACCAAAAAGAAAACTCCTAGGAATATTATAGCCAGGTTACAAAATTCCCAGATCAATGAGAGAATATTACAAGCAGCCAGGAAGAAACAATTTGAATATTGTGAAAACACAATCAGGATAACCCAGGATCTGGCAGCTTCTACACTGAGGGATCAAAGGGCTTGGATAATGATATTCTGGAGGTCAAAGGAGCTGGGATTAAAACCAAGAATCACCCTCCCAGAAAATTTGAGTATCATGTTTCAGGGGAAAATATGGTCATTCAGTGGAATAGAGGACTTTCAAGCATTCTTGCTGAAAAAACCAGAGTTGAATAGAAAATTTGACATTCAGATTCAAGAAGCAAGGGAAGCATGAGAAGGTAAACAGGAAGAAGAAACCATAAGGAATTTATCAGAGTGGAACTATTAACATTCCTACATAGAAAAATGAACATTGTAACTGATGAAACTTTTCTCAGTATGAAAATAGTTGAAGGGAATATATATATATATATATATATATACATAATGTCTATATTGGAGCGTATACAGGTGTATAAATACATATGTGAATGTGTGTATATATGTTTACAGGCAGACATAGATAGAGGGCACAAGACCAATTTAATAGGAAGAGATGATAGTTAAAAGGTGAAATTAAGAGGTGAGAGAAGAATATAATGAGAGGAGATGGGGAGAGACAGAATGAGGTAAAGATCTCATATAGAAGAGGTAAGGGGAAATGGTTACAATGGAGGGGAAGAATAGGAAGGCAAAAGGGAATGGGTCAACCTTATTCCCATTGAATTTGGCTCAGGGAGGGAATGAAATACACACTAAATAGGGTATCTCACCCTCCATGAGAGTAGGGGGGGAAGGGAATGAGAGGGGGGATGATGGAATGGAGGGCAGGCTGGGGGGAGGGAACTTGGAAGCACCCACTTTTCAAAAGGGATGGGATCAAAGTAGAGAATAGAACTAGTGGAAGGTGGGATAGGAGGGAGGGAAATATAGTCAGTTTTTCATAATATATCAACTATGTTAATGTTTTGCATAAGGTACACATGTGCAACCTATACTGAACTGCTTATCTTTCCAGTAATGGTGGGTGACAAGGGAGGAAGGAAATGAATCTGGAGTTCAAAGTTTTAAAATCAAATGTTTAAATATATATACTATTAATAATACTATTTTACATATAATTGGGAAATAAGATGTGCAGGTACTGGGCCATAGAGATCCACCATGTCCTACTGGAAAAGTCAAAGGGGCTATGAGAGAAGCTGTGGGAGAGAGCAGATTGGAGGAGGGGATATATTGTGGGATTGCTATTTTGGGGCAGTGAGTAGGGGAAAAGTGGGGAGAAAATATGTAGCACAAAATCTGGTGGAAATGAATGATGTGAATCAGAAGTTAATAAGGCATTTGAAAAATGGAAAAAAAGAAATCATTATATTAACCTATATTTAAACAAAGACATTAGCTACAAGGAGTATATTATTTAAGTCACTGAAATTTAGATCTTCAAAACCAGATGGGGCTTCATGAAATCATTTCAGCTCAGCTTCTGACCTAGACATGAATTTAACTTAAACTTTCTATTACCCATCCCAGTCCCAAACAACACCAAAGTGGGAGATCCAAAAATTTTATTTAATTAAACTGCTTTGCTTCTAGTCTTCCCTCTATTCTTGTCAGGCATTGTATTTTTCCTCCTCTCTACAAAAATGAAATAGACCCTGTCTTCATGGAGCCTCACTCCTTTCCAAGGCAAATCCCCCTACCTGCACAAGTAATCCCATTCCATGCCATTTCCTCCAATATATTGCCCCCTTTTTCATTTATCCTCTACCTCTCCCTGTCTATTGATTCCTTCACCACTGCCTACCAATAATCCATGTCTTCCCCATCTTCAAAAGGCTCTCATTTGATCCTTTCACCCCTGCTAACTTTTGCCTTATTTTTATCTAAATTCCTTTCTTGCTCCAATCTCTCTATTCACCTCAATATTTTGATCTCAAAAGGCCTTTCTGAATCCCAAACTGAATGTCCAGTAGGTATCTTAAACTCAATATGTCCAAAACAGATCTTATTTTCTTTTCCTCTAAACCCTCCCCAACTCAAACTTTCCCATTACTATCAACACAATTATCCATCCAAGCCCCAAGGCTTGCAATCGAGGTGTTATCTTCATTGTCTCTCACATTCCAGATCCAATCTGTTGTCAAGGCCTATCAATTTCACCTTGGCAAAATCTCTTGAATATGCCCCCTTCTCTCCTCTGATATTGCCACCTTTCTGGTATATACCCTCATTGCCTCACAACTGGACTCTAGCAGTAGACTACTGGTTGATCTGCCTACCACAAGCCTTTTCCCACTCGTGTTCATCCTCCATTCAGCCACAAGAGTGATTTTCCTAAAGTGTAGGTCCAGCTATATTACCCTTGATTTAATAACCTCTAGTAACTCTCTATCATCTCCAGGTTCAAAGACAAAATCATCAGTTTGGCATTCAATTCCCTTATCATCTAGCTCCCTCCTACTTTTCCAGTGTTCTTACGCCCTACTCCCCATCACATACCCTTGGATCCAGTGATACTGGTCTCCTTGCTGTTCTACAAACAAGATAATCCATCTCTTGACTCCAGGCATTTTTTCTACCTGTCCCCCATGACTGGAATGTTCCTTCATCTATCCCATCTGGCTACTCTAGTTTCCTTTCAGTCTCAACTAAAATCTCATTGGACCACCAACTTCTCCTTGAACTCAACATCCCATCTCTCTCCTCCATTCCTGGAAAGGATATATTCCTCACCTATGCTCCTAAGAATCTTGATCTTCTTTCAAAATTCAGTTTAAACTTTATCTCCTGCATGAAGTCTTTTGTTTCCCGATCCTCCCAGTAGCTAGTGCCTCCCCTCCAAAATTGTACTGTTCATTTGTATACACTTTATATGCACATGTCTTCCTCCAATAGAATAGAAACTCTTTGAGAGCAAGTATAACTTCAGTTTTGTCTCAGTATTCCCAACTTAGCACAGTACCCGATATATCCTTGGCCCTTAATAAATACTTGTTAATTGATCAGTTGATTGATTCATCTCTATGCTTCATTCTTACTATCTTCCTCCAAATCTCAACTCATGTGCCAATTCCTCTCTGGAGTTATTTCTGAGCCCACAATTGTTATTGCTCTCTCTCCTCAAATTACATGATATTTATTTATCTGCACATTCTATCCTTTAATAGAAGGTATACTTTGGAGTGGCTAGATGGCGCAGTGAATACAGCACCACCCCTGGAGTCAGGAGGACCTGAGTTCAAATTCGGCATCAGACACTTAACACAAAACTAGCTGTGTGACCTTGGGCAAGTCACTTAACCCCAATTGCCCTGCCTTCCCCCCTCCAAAAAGCCAAAAAAAAAGGAGGTATACTCTTTGAGGACAGGGATTGTTTACATTTTTTTTCTTTGTATTCCTTGAGCCTAACACAGCTCTTCATATAAAATACATGCTAAAGAAATATAGTGTGAGTGTGGGGGCATAATTCAGTTATCCCTATCCCACTCAAAAAATTACAGGATAAAAAGGGCAGATAACTGGGGAAGTTACGCACTAATGTCTTAAAGGATGTATAAGAAGTGGTTATACTTCTTTGCTCTTTTGGGAGACACGAAGAAGTTCATCAATTTGATGGAATTATAGGGTGGGGTGGCTAGTCATAAGCTGGCTAAAAAATAAGTTCTATTTCTGATGGTCCTTAAAAAGGCAGTCAGCTCTATACACAAGTCTGTTAAGAATTCAGTCAAGAGAGACATTTTTGTCAGGGAAGAAGAGATTTCAACAATGGAGTCAAATTAAGCTGGGGAGAGGAGTATTAGGTTCAGGAAGTCAAGTGGATCAACATGCCCACCAGATACATCATGCCAAAGACATTCAGAATGAGCACACCATGAGAGGAGAGAAGATGTGGTGGTACTGCAGTGCCTTGGTCACATGTGGTTTCTACACATATATCTCTCAACTACAATACTCAATGTTTATGCCAATTCCCGCTGATGCTATCTGTCTGTCTGTCTGTCTGTCTATTTATCTATTTATCCATCTATCTATATGGGATAATGAGCCCCAGGTTTTATGGATGGAGGAGAATGTTTTGTTACTCTGTTTCTATTATACTATTTCAAGAAATACCTTTAGTTTGACCTAATTTGTGTCAATTGCCTGAATATTAAAGGGAAACATACCAATGTGGGTTTGCAAACTACGGTGTGAGGAGATGTAGCAGCAAGCACCCTAGCATACCCAGGATGGCTGCTAGCACAGGTTCTTAGATCTGCTTTTCTAAAGGAAAGCAACTCAAAATGGGTTAACAATCTTATTTAATCAAACATATATCATTTACCTAGTTCAGGGGGAAAAGTCAGCACCCTGAACTTCAGAGAATACAAACAGAAATTACAAGCAGACAAAAAAAAACACAAACAGAGAAACAGATCAGCAGACAGGGCTTCCAGCTGTCTGACCATTACATTCATACCTAGTTAGTTACCAGAGAGGGAAGCACCAACATCTGGGTTTTCAAAGCTGGGGGCTCAACAGCTGCCCAAAGTCTCATCTGGCCAAATCACACAACTCTTCCCAAAGTGAGCCCCAAAGCAAAACCTCACATCAGGATATATATAGCCTTCTCCTGGATCAGAGAATGTCACAACCCTCTTGACCCACTGCCCAATCAGAAAATGACAAGGTATGGGCCTTCCTGTAAAAACAAGCCTCCCACCACAGGCTCTATGTGACCACATTCAGCCTACTGGGGACAGAGTGTATTTTCAAATCAGGGAAGGTTCTCAGATTCACTTAAACCTATCAAGGGGCCAAGGAGCAGGGAAGATTTTCAGATTCCCATTACCATATTTTTAACTTGGGGTAGTTTCCCCAGAAGTTGAGTTGGTACCATATAAATATTTGTTGAATTTCACAGTTGAATTCCCAAAAGTTCATCACCAGGAAGTTGGTCAGTCAAGAATGTTAGGTCTGGGAATTTCATTTTTGTTTTTGATCACAGTAAACCATTTACTAAGGCATAGAAGGGGCTAAAATCTACATCTACAAAGGTTGTATTCTGCAATGCTGAAATTAATCTTTTGACTATTCAAGTAATGTTCCAATGCTACTATCAGAACGGATTCTTTTTTTTTCCTTGGGTTTGTTTGGGGGTTTTTCTTTTTTGGTCCAATTTTGGTCTCTCCTGCTGCAATTTAAATTCACTTTCTTATTTAGTAATGAATACTAGCCTCTTTAAATATAATCAGAATTGTGTATCTTAGAACTGAAAGGAACTTCAAAAGATCATCTGGCCTGGTAATCAGTCCTTTGAAACCTAAAAGACAGTCATTAAGAAAAAGACTAGCCATCTTTTCCACTGATTATGTAATCCTAGTTTCTATAACTTTCCTCTTTAGGGCCCGTTTTTCAGTTCTTTAATCATTTTTGTTGCTTATTTATGGACCCTCTCCAGTTCTTCAAATTTCTATTCATTTAGTACTTTACTAAAGCTGTAGTTGCAAGCTTATTTTTTAATGATGTGTCATATCACTAGCATGTTAGCATTTTAAACAACATTACACTGTTAAATCAAATTCAATTTGTGATTTGTTGTAACCATTGAGCATTTCTTGGTTTTTCTTATGCCTTCTTGCTCCAAAGTACAATGTATTGATTAAATATGATGGATGACATGAAAGATAATCTGATATGATTCATTTGGTTAAACATTTCAAAAAACCCTATCTCCTCCTCACTCCCTTATGCCACCACCCTCCTACCCCCTACCAAACCCATCTATTACACAGACATTTAGACATAGGACAATATGACTTAGGACAGGTTATAGTTGGTTGGGTCGTTGACCTTCATTCTCAAATGACATCACTATGCTAAAGTCAAGTTTCATGGTATCTGACTGTGGCCAATCAGACCAATATGAATTCAGAATGCTTTACCCCAGGTTGGGAACAAATAGTCCATGTGAACATTTGGGGCGGAAACTCTACATTTACATCCTTTGAGATGTTTCAATTCTGCTTTGCTCATAGAGTACAGCACCTTCTCTGATGTGGGCACATCACAATGCAAAATGTACACTTGTTGAAAAGATTATTTTCTGGAGAACTCACATAGGGCAAGCATTCACAAGGTGGTCAGAGGCAGCAATACAAGGACACTCTCAAGGTGTCTCTCAAGAATTTTGGAACTGATTGTGTGACATGGGAAAAACTCGCACAGAACCACTCAACATGGAGTAGATTATATATACTTATATAGAGATGTATTTTAAAAATATTTCCTATCATTATAATAGTTGAAAATTACACTTTACAAAGTATTTTACCTACCTGAATTCATTCCTCTCAACAGTCCTGTCAGATAATTAGTACCATAGCACTTGAGGCTAGAAGATAAGGGAGGAGGATGAGGCAAAGCAGATTATGTGGGTTCTAAGTCTGAACAACAGAAGAAAAGGACTAAGCCTTGTGGATTATCTACATTAAGTAGTCAGAAGATTGAGGATAATCTAGCAAATAAATAGTACCAAGAAAAAAATCATTGTTATAGAAACTGAGGGATGAAAGAGTATATGTGAGGGAGGAGGTGGTTGATAGTACAGAAAGTTCAAATAGAATGAGAACTGTGAAAAGGTGGTAGAATTTAACAGTAAAGAAATCATTTATAACATTAGAGAGAATTTTAATCAAGTATGTTGAAGGTGAGGGAAGGTGAGGATTATAAACCAGATTGTAAAGGATTAGAGGTAAAGAAATTAAGGCAATAAATGTAAACAATTATTTCTAAGTGTTTGATTTTGTTATTGCTGAGTCATTTCTGTAATGTCCAGCTCCTCTTTTGACCCCATTTGGGGTTTTCTTGGAAAAGATACTCGAATGATTGCTATTTCCTTACCCAACTCACATACGGTTAAATGACTTGTCCAGGGTCATATAGTTAGCGAAGTGTCTGAGGTCAAACTCGAACTCATGAAGACTTGTGTCTTCTTGACTTCAGGTCTAGCACTCTATCCATTGCATCACCTAGATGCCCTAGGAGTTTGATTATAAAAGAAAAAAAAAAGATATAGGATAGTAGCTTAGGGGGCAGGGTCACATTAAGATTTGTTGTTACTGTTTTAATTTGTTAAGGGTGGGGAAGACTTACATATTTATAAGTGGCAAGGAAGGATACAAGAAATAAGAAGAGATTAAAGTCATGAGATAATGAAGAAATGATAGAGAAAACTCTTGGAGAAAAAAGGAAGAGATGGGACCAAGAGCTTGAGTAGAGCTAGCTGCACCCTGACGAGGACTAACTTATCTTCTTTGTCAGAGGACAAACAGGACAAACAGGAATAGTCTCTTCCTATTCTGCACAGATGATATAGGAATGCAGCCAACACCTCTTTTGCTTGACTCATCAAAAAATTCCTGGCTCATTGAATCTCCGAGAGAGGAGTCAGTCAACAATCCCCAATACTGGTTTCTTATTACCTGTTTCTTTCTTGGTTGATTTCTCACCTCCAGCACCTGTGGATCTCAATTATTATTTCTTAGAAGACTAGCAGCTGTTTCCTCCCCAGATGAACCATGTACATCACCCTACAAAAAAGGCAATTATTCCTTAGTTTCAAGTATTCAAGGGGTCCTTCCACCCTCTTACTTCCTGACATAAGTATCTCCAGAGTAGATTTCTTATTTTTTCATCTTAAAGTTCCTCCTCCTCCTCTTCCTCCTCTTCCTTCTCTCCTTCCTTCTCCTCCTTCCCCTTCTTCTCCTTCTTCTCTTCCTTCTTCTCCTCCTCCTGCTCCTTTAGTTTTCTCTGTGAACTAAAAGCATAGGGAAGCATTTTTAAAGTTCCTTTACTCTTTCCTCTAGGATGTAAACTAGCTGCACTTTCAACATGTGGCAGAGAGACAAACTTGTCACTCTGTAGAGGTTACTATGATATTCTTCCTATTTTTCATTCTAGAAGCAAGATATTTCAGGCTTACTTGCTTGTTGCTCCTATGACAGACTCCTCTGAAGAATCCTCCTTACCTGCTTAACTACCTCTTACCTCTTTGGCATCTTGACAGGCACATATAATTTCATTTTCTTTGTCTTACCAATTTCCTTCTCCTCATCCTTAAGTACCTTTTGTTTTCTTTCTGTTCTTGTTTCTACATCTTCCTTCTGCTCCTCCTTCAATCTTCGTCCTTCTCACAGGTCCTTTTCCTCCTCCATTATTTTCTTCAATTTTCTGAAATTTTGCTTACTTAGATTTAATCCCTTCCTTTCTTCACAGTGCCCAATCCTACAAATCCCCCTTGCAATTCCTTCCTGGTCTTGTCTTTTTCTGAAAGAAGACAGTGTTGCACAGCGGAAAGAGTACCGAGATTGAAATCTAAGGATTTGAATGAAAATCTTGCGCCTGCCACTTTCTATCTGTGTGACCCAGGGCCAGTGACTTAGTCCCACTGGAATTTAGTGGCCTCATGAAATAAGGCAAATGAAGGTATTGAACGAGCTGGGGAGGAGTGAATTTAGAGAAGAAAGAGAATGAGTAGTTTCTTGACCTGGGTGAATGTTTAGAAGTGGAAGAGGGAAGGACAAAACAATAAAAGTCAGTAGAGAAAATCAGATCTATGATGGATGCCAGAGTCTACTTAGTTCCAATACCTTCATTTTATAGAGAAGAAAACTGAGGCCTACAGAAGTCAAGTGACTCTCAAATTTACATAGCTAATAAATACCAGAAGTAGGATTTGAACCCGGATGCTCAAATTCCATAGCCAGAATTCACTCTAGTGTACCATGCTGCCTCACACTAGCAATCCATTTTCTAAAAGTTAGGTATAAGCAATGGTGTCAAATGCTAAGAAAAGTTTTGTTTAAAAAATAAGAGCCCCTCACTTATAATTATGCATATTGCAGTTGTTGAATCATTTCAGTCATGAGTCATGTCTGACTCTTCATGATCCCATGTGGGGTTTTCTTGGCAAAGATATTGGAGGGATTTGCCTTTTCTATCTCCAGTTCATTTGACAGATGAGGGAACTGAGGCAAACAGTGTGAAGTGACATACCCAGAATCACATAGTTGGTAAGTATCTAGGGTCAGATTTGAATTCACAAGATGAAACTTCCTGACTCCAGGTCCAGCTCCCTATCCACTGTACTACCTAGCTGCCCGAGAGTAATTGGGGACAAACACAAAAGGATAAGAGCACACAAAACACAAAGAACTTGTAAATGGTGGTAGGATAAGGAGTAAAGAGAGACAGAAACTAAAAAAGAAAAAAAAACAGAAGTGACTTTTTTGCCTACAACAACTCTGAGTTAACTTCCTTTTCTAATGCAAGTTGCAACTCCTTATTAATTTACAGTCTCAAAGATTTGCCTGAGGCACTGGTGGGTTAAGTCACTTGTCCAGGGTCACACAAGACAGTTTGTGTCTGAGGCAGGATAAGTTTCTGGGGTCAGTTTTCTATTGACTCAGGGGTATGATGGAACCAACTTGATCTGGCTTGCAAGAGCCAATTTTATTCATTTATACCTTGGAAATTAGCAAATGATACTAATAAGGACTTAATTTACTATTTTGTTGACTTATAGATTTCAGAAATCAATGGAGAAAATGTTCACAATGTAAATTAAACTTAAAAGTGACTAGTGTACACATTTGGGGGGGGGGGCGAGCTACTTGTTAAACATTTACCAGCAAACTCCTATTTCCTAATGATTTTCTTAGGTTCTGTTAGTACAAACATACCAAGTTGGATTTTGAAGACAATCTTCCAATCTCTGATTTATCTATTATATTGTGATTTGTCTCTCTTCTGTTTCAGATGGTTATTTTTTTAGTGTCATAGACTTAGAACTAGTTGTCATCTAATGCAACCCCCTCAATTTAAGAAGAGGAAATTGATGCCCAGATTGTTCATACAGGTCATAAGTGGTAGAGTCAGATCCTAGGACTCTAAGTTCAGTGTTCTCAATTGAAAATACAATAGCATTTGATGCTACTTATTTAAACACTATATCAGTTGAAGAAATGCCAATTTACCTAGTTGTATGAAAAAAATTGCATCCTCTAAAGTATTTGCAAACATAAGAGAATTTTTTTAAAAGATAGAAATCCAAAAGTTTAATAATTCACATTGATGCAGCCAAATTTTAGCAAATCATATTCAAAAGCCTTTGCTATGGACAAAATCTGGCATTCAAAACCCTTTCTTGCAGTTTCTCTTCTTAGCTTTTAATCGGTTGTTGGTTCTTCTCTGCCTCTGGCGTAGATGTACCGTTTCTGAACGCCTATTCATCCCCAGCTAGTATTGTACTTGGAAACATGTCATGCACAGAAATGCTTCCAGAGGTCATTACCAAAACGAAGACATATCACATTGTCAAGATTTCCTCCCAAACTTACATTAACAGAGAGAGAGAAAGAGAAAGAGAGAGACAGAGACAGAGAGACAGAGACAGAGAGAGAGAAACAGAGACAGAGAGAGAGACAGAGAGACAGAGAGACAGAGAGACAGAGAGAGAGAGAGAGAGAGAG
>NW_027187391.1:9878358-9932751 GCF_028583685.1 Petaurus breviceps papuanus
GAGAGAGAGAGAGAGGAAGAGAGAGAGAGAGAGAGAGAGAGAGAGATCTCTGTCTCTGTTTCTCTCTCTCTGTCTATGTCTCTCTGGAGAGAGAGAGAGAGAGAGAGAGAGAGAGAGAGTCAAGTGATTCCTTGGGTCCCACTTCTCTATTTTGGTGAAGGCTAGAATGATAAATGAGTCTCAGGCTCATGTTGTTGAGATCCCTATGTTTAGTCTTGTTTTATTTACCTACTGGTCATTTTTGTCAACAGTAATGATTTGGCTGTTTTAGTCTCAATTTTTGGATGGAAGTCTCATTTCTCAAGAAGAAAGGTTCTTCTGATTACTCTTCCCAAACAGCGATATGAGTTAGTTTTCCATATCAACCTGCATGTCAACATATCTCCTAAGAATTCTCTAAAACTTTGGAAGAGGGAAGAGCATTAGAAACAAAAAGGAATGGAAAAAAAGGAAAAAAAATGAAAGGGATTTTGGATAAACTTATTTTTCTTTAGCATTGCTGTAGAGCAATGTAATCAGCACCAAGAGCACTGGTTCTCAAAACATTTTGCTCTCCAAAAAATGGTATTCTTTGTTATAAGAAATGGAGCCCATAATGGGAATGTCCAAGAACTCATGGCTACACATGATTGCAAGCTTAAGTTCTATACAAATCCCAACTGCTCTTTGAGACCCACCAGCCTAGGAGCATGCTACATACAAGTAAGGAGATAATACGGGATGTCAAGAGAAAAGGAACCACAATGGTGAAGAGCATTGAGCTTGCGCCATATGAGAATTTGTTTACAAATGGTTAGTCTGGCCGAAAGAAGACTCAGAAGGCATATGTCAACTGTCTTCAAGTCATGAATCTAGCCACAGACACTTAATAGCTGTGTAACTGTGGAGTAAGTCATTTAACCCAGTTTGCCTCAGTTTCCTCATATGTAAAATGAGTTGGAGAAGGCTATGGCAAACCACTCCAGTATCTTTGCCAAGAAAAATCCAAATGGGATCATGAAGAGTTAGAGATGACTGAAAAATGACTAAACAACACCACCACATGGAACAGGAATGAACCAGGAGCATTGGGGGAAAACAGCAAAAAGACAAAATTGTATTTGATAGAAGGAAAAACTTCCTAATGACTGGAGCTATTCAGAAGTGGAGTGAACTTCCTTTGTAAAGAATTGGTTCCTTTCATTGAATGTCTTTGGGTATAGGATGGATGATTATACATTTACAGAGTTTCATTTCAACTCTAAAATGTTGTGATCATAAGAGTTCACCTCCACAACTTCTTTAAGAATTCCAAGTGCCATAAATGAAATGTAGCTTTCTTTAATTATTTGTAACACGTTTTAGGTAATGTCATTAAAGTAGTGGTTTCCGTGAAGTCTAGATAAGGGGAAGTCAAAGAGTCAGAATTTGTCAGTGTACCTTTAGGATGCAACATATCACTTCCCTATAAATAAACATTCCTCAACTGGACAGGAAAAATTCACAAAGTTATTACAACATGGTAGAAATATCCCCCAAAGCATACCTTCTTTACTTTCCTTAAGTTCTGTGTTCGCTGATCAATAGTATGTTTTGTAATTCTGCCCTGCAAGTAGACCAACCTCAGGAGAGAGTGCCTTGTATAAATGACTATTCATTACTGCAAATATATTAATGAAGTGGCAGTCTGATTTATTAACTGTATATGTTTGGTTAATATGAAGCTATCTCCTATAGCCTGTTGAAACCCAGATGGAATAATAAAGTAGAAATACTGAATCTAAAAAGCTAGGGACCATACCCTTGCTAAGGACATTTGGATGACTAGGCCAAAGTGCAGACATTCCTAAAACCTATATTTTGCATCCAACCACCCCACTACCTTTCTCTTTCCTGCCTCTCCTCCTCTTCCTCATTTTTCTTCCATCTTCTTTTTCTCCTTCTCTCCCTCCCCCCACCCATTTCTTCTCCTCTTTCCATCTCTCTCTTTCCTTTTTTCACTTCTTCTCTCTTCTCTACTTCCTCTCTCACTCTTCCTCCATGCCTCCCCTCCTTCTGCAACAACACCTCTTAATTGCCACCAGCAAGAGACTCAGTGAAAAAGTATTAGGCTTTATAAAACTTGTATTCAACTTCTAAAATGACAGAGAACAGAAAGTAAAAACAGGGCATGGGTGAGACCTCAGACTTATACATATGAGTGATCCTGATGTTAGTGAGTGACTGAACCAGGCAGTGCAAGCTGCCATCATGAAAGGCTTCAATCAAGCAAGACCTCTGGGGCCTATAACTGCAATTTCAAACCACAAAAGGCAGCAGAACTGTTTCAAACTTTTATTGTTCTGAGGAAATAGATGGTTTAAATAAGTCTGCTTGACACATGCCTATCTGACCTCGGAGATCTCTCAGTATTCTGGGCAGTCCACTACAAACAAAACTCTCCCCCACTCATTCTGGTGGGATTTGTGCTTTTTGCATCTGGTATATGACATAATTTTCTTCTTTTTTCATTGAACTTCTGCCCATCCTTATATATAGGGCATCATTTTAATAGAAGGCTTATTCCCCGTGTATTTAAATATACAGGAAACAGGAAATCATCTGAAAGTACACAGTGATCTCATGGTCATATCATTTTCCCCCTACAAGCTCATTTGACTAAGACACGATTATGAAACTTTTAGCTTTCAGATTTCTCAACCTGAGAAAATGATTGTTCTTAAGTTCCCTTTGATGGTTCTTAACTTTATACAAATCAAACTATGAAGAAATGGTGCTTTGCCTCAAAAACTATAGAGGAAGGAAAATTATTGTCAGTCAGTGACCTATAAATACCAGTTGGAAGGAAGGAAGGAAGGAAGGAAGGAAGGAAGGAAGGAAGGAAGGAAGGAAGGAAGGAAGGAAGGAAGAAAGGAAGGAAGGAAGGAAGGAAGGAAGGAAGGAAGGAAGGAAGGAAAGGAGATAAAGAGGAAGAGAAAGAGGGAGGGAGAAAGGGAGGAAGAGAAGGAAGGAGGTAAGAATGGAAAGAAGGAAAGGAGAGAGAGTACAGAAAGAAGAGAGGGGAAGAAGAAAGAAGGGAGGGAGAGAGGAAATAAGGGAGAAAGGAAAGGAAGAAGGAAGGAAGAGAGGAAGAAAGGAAGAAAGAGAGGGAAGGAGAAAGGACAGAAAGAAGGGAGGGGAAAAAGAAGGAATGTAAGGAGAGAGAAAGGAAGGGAGGGAAGGAAAAAGAGGGGGAAGGAAGAAGAAAGGAAAGAGGGGAGGAAGGAAGTTTATCATCAGAGGATCTGAATCCAAATCCTACCTTCAATGTGTGTGACTTATGTGACCTTAGACAAATTACTTTGCCACTCTGGGTCTCAACATTTTCATTTATAAAATATAAGAAATTGACGTTTGTTGTTCAGTTGTTTCAGTCATGTCTGACTCTTCATGATCCCATTTGGGGTTTGCTTGGCAACGATACTGGAGTGATTTTCCATTTCCTTCTCTAGCTAATTTTACAGATGAGGAAACTGAAGCAAACAAGATTAAGTAACTTGCCCAGGTTCACACAGCTAGTAAGTGACTGAGGCTAGATTTGAACTCAGGAAGATGAGTTTTCCTGACACCAGTCCCTGCACTTTATCCTCTGCACCACTTAGCTACTCCAAGGAATTTTCTCTCTATGTAAATAACCTCTAAGTTCCCTTTCCATTCCAAGTATATGAGCCATGATCTTGGAAAACTACAACAATGGGAATAACTTTGTTCAAGGATGCTATTATCAACATCAAGCAAGGCTTAAAACAGGAAAACCTTGCATTCATCAAAGGCATTTGTCACTTTCATAAAGGATACCCTGCAAAAATCCCAAACAGAAAGAATTTCTTATAGTTTATGAGATTCTCCAGATGTTTGTGTTGCAATAACCAGCAATCACAGCAAGGGCCTCCTTAGTGAGATCCTGGTCATTCTCAGAGAAAGTATTAACAATCCAAACAAGATAAACCAAACAGATAAAGAAAGCATATTGTATGAACTGCTTACAGTCTACATTTAGTGGACAGAGTAACTACCCCCAAAATCCATCAAAGTTCTAATGTTTTAGTATTAAATATATAGTTATCCTTTCCACATTGTGATTTTCCCCATTGTAGTTTTAATATATCATGGGTTGGAATAAGAAATTAAATGGCAATTTTGGGGAGTTTTGCAGGAGCTTCAGATGATTTGCAAAGGCCAGCAGATGACACAGAAACAATTAAGAAATGCACAACATATATTATTGTATAATGTCAGCATATTTTATCTCAATACCATAATAATTCAAACTTCTTCTCTGGTACAAAGATATGTCCAAAAAAGTTTTGCACAGATTTTCCAGATTAAGGGGGCATGAGATCCCTAACCCCCATGAAGTAGAAGGGATAACTCTAATTTATAAAAGATAATATGTAAATATAATTAAGCATAATGTATTTGGTCTCATATTAAATACAATTTATTTATAATAAATACAATTTAACCTATACAGATATGGCATAATTAAAAGTATAATTTAGTAAAAAACAGAATTTAATTATTAAATTTTATCTATAATTTAAATGTATTTTGTTGCAGAAGATAGTACCCCCTTCTTATGTGAACATTCTATTTACTGATTAGGGAAGAATAAGGGCATTTGTTTTAGAAACTGAGAAAAGCAGCTTGAGGAAAAACAGACAGTTTTGAGGGAACCTGAATGAAAGCAACCCCTTCTGAGGCAAAAGTACTGATTGATTCTAAAAATTGTTGCAGTGCATTGTTTTCTAGCAGCTACTTTATATATGAATGTTTTTAGGATTATGAGGTTCATTTCTGGGAAACTCTAAATCAAAGAACTCTTTGGGGACTGTAGGAAAATAAAAACTACATTAACTGTTTGGGTTGTATCTGAAAGAAATGTGAATTTGGAGTTTCTTAGACTAAGATGGAGGTAGGACACTGAGGAGTCCTGGTTTGAGTCAAGAGACATGAGAAGCCATGAAATTAGAAGGTAGGAGTCAGCATTAGATGCTGAATGTAAAAGACAGAAGCTGATGTAACTGAGAAACCATCAGATGTGAGAAACTTGACAGAAAGAGTTAAGTAGGGCAGAACAGAAGCAGAGAACAACTGAGACCAATAACAAGACAGGCTCTGCAATTATTGCAGGGAGCTGATTTGACTGGAGTAAAGTTCTGGTGCTGGAAGCTGATTAGAGAAAGCAGAATGAGTGAGTTTTAGCAGCAATCGCTGCCTATTTAGGAAAGCATCCAGATCTGTCTGAGAGAGAGAGAGAGATTGTATATACACACACATACATATATACTTCTCTATATATGTGTATATACATATATATATAAAGAGAGAGATACATATTCTGTGTTTATATATAAGAACTCTTTGTTAATCAGAATATTTCTTCTGATAGATAAGGTAGAAAACACTGAGGTCCTTTCTCACATGGAAGTACCAAATATTCAAATTATTGCAGAGAATGCAACCTCTGATGGGCTGGTGACATTGTTCAAATACCAAATGTATATTTGACTAAAAGACTATTCTATGGAGAATTCACACAAGGCAACACTAACATGGAGGTCAGAAGAAGCAATACAAGGAAACTCTCAAGCTCTCACTGAAGAACTTTTGAATTAATTATGAGAATGGAAGACACTGGCATAGGACCACCCAACATGGCATGCTTGCATCAAATAAGGTGCTGTGATCTATGAGCAAAGCAGAACTACAATAGCTCAAAAGAAACATGAGATGCACAATTTTAGAGACATCTCTACTCCCAGTGTTGTCATGGACTCTTTTTGTCCCACCTGTGTTAGAACCTTCTAAGCTTGTATTTGTCTGATCAGACACAGTTGGATACAACATACCTACCTTGACCCCAATGTAAATGTCATTTTGGTCCTCTTTGAGAACTAAGGGCAAAGACAATTTGTTTAACAAAAACACCCCTTCTTTAGCCATATTGGATAACTGAACTTACTATACTAGAAAATTCCTCCTCAGTTCCTTTTTATTTTGTAATAACAGCCCTATTCCCAAACCCAAAGGGAATCCAGTCAGTCAATTAACACATAATTATTGAACATTTATTATATTCATGACATTTCCTTGGTTATCTTTATAATCTCTTTCCTATTTTCACTACAAACTCAGGACAATTGGTTATCTCTGCCTGGTTATTTCAGAGTACATGTGTTCAGCTATCTCCAGGACTGAGAAAACACAGGAAGCAATGACCCTGTTCAGCTCCTATTCCTGATGCTTCCACTGGCTCATTGTATGTGCTTTGATAAATCGTCTTTGCTTTGTTTTCTTCACCTGCCAGATGATGGCAACAATGTCTATGACCCCTTCCTCTACATGGGTGTGGGTACTTATACTTATTTTTCTCAACAGGTTGCCACAATGCCCTGATATATTCATCAGTAGGTGAATATTAAGAAAAGTGAGGTTCAAAGAACTCCTCAAAGACATGAATGGCATTGCCAGGCCACATATTGGCCCTGGTTGTCACTTTGAACCATTAGAGTGAATTTAGGGATGTCCAAAAGGTGTGAGTTTGTATTGATGAGAGTTTCATTCATATAATCCAATTCAGAATCACCTGAGATTATCTCTAGCCTTAGCTCAGTTCTAGACATCTGGTTTCTTTTTCACTCAAATAGACACAAATGTCCATAGAAGTCCCCAAAGCTTCCCAGGTGTCATTTATTTTTTTTAAAGTGACTTCAGAGCTTCCATGTACAAAAATGGACCACAAATCAAGCTTTTAATGTTTTTTAGCAGGGACCTGACAAATAGCTCTCTATGTACTCATACAATTAATCTAAACCAACAAATTTAATTAAATATGCATTAAAGCACCTATTTTGTACAAAACTTTCACTAAAGTTTTAATCAAATGACTCATCATAGCACAAAGGTGAGCCTGGGTTCTCAAATGATGTTAGTTAAATAAAAACTCTAGTAGGTCCTACCAAGCATGGAAAGGTTTGAATATAAGTCCAGTAATGAACTATATGTCTATCATTAGAGAACCAGCCTAGTAAAATTCAGAGACTTTTGTCACCAGGCAGGCCAAAGGGTGATGAACTTTTTACTCACAAAAACTAGCAAAGACTATTCATTAAGCTCTAAGGGTCCTAACCACATCCACAGAGAAAATGCCCATATTAATGAAATTACAATTACTCAGCTTGTTGAGGAAAGTATGTTCAAATATATGTGCTATGCTTTATAGATACAATAGTGGAAAACAACATTCTTGGCCCTCAGAGAGCTTATAATCTAATTAAGATGTGATCAATTAATCAGCAAATAATTTATTTTTCACTTAGTATGTTCCATGCAGTGTTCTAGGTTCTAGAGATATTAAGACAAAAAAAAACAAAAAACGAATCAGTCCTTGCCCCCAAGAAGCTTAAAGTCTATTGGTATGGAGAAAATGTGTGTATAAGTAAACATATACAAAATATCACTAAGGACTATTGATGAAAACTAAATATTGACAGAACTCCCTACTTTTTCTGGCAAACTGATACCTCCAGCTGCTCCACTTTCTGTCATTGTTGTTTTTCTTTTCTTCTCTCTTTTCTTTCTTCAGAGAACCTCTAAAAAATTCCTGATTTCTCTATAATTCTAAAATCAGTGGACCACAATGGCCCCCAAATTCTCCCTCATTAGGAGGTAACACAATCCTTCTCAGGAAGGTACATCACTATGTCTCTAGGTTCTTGTTTCACCTGGGACAATATGTCTATATAACCATAAAATATCTGCATCAACTTTCTTCACTCCAACCAAGCTAATCATCCCCCAATTTAGCAGGACTTATGATGAGAGGGTACTGATTAGAGAGAAACAGACAGAGAGACGGAGACAGACAAAGAAAGGAAGAGAAAAACAGAAAAAAGATTCAAAATGACTATCTACTTAAATGCTCTCACGGGATTTAGAATGTTTTCCCTGGATAATCATTTTTTATTCATAGGATGATATGAGACAGAGCTGTAAGCTCTATTCTAACATCACCATTTCACAGGTTAGGAAATTGAGGCCCAGGGAAGCTAAATGATTTGCCTAAGGTCACACAAGTAATGTCAGTGGCAATATTTGAACCTAGGTCTTCCAAATCCAGAATCAATACCCTTTCTACTTAACCTGTTATAGAAAAAAGGGGGGAAGGAGGAAAAGTGCCTGTTATTCAGTCCAATTCAATTTAATTCAACAATGATTTATTAAGTGCCTATTGTGCATTGGATACTTCTTTGGGTGCTGAAGATGAAAGGATAAAGATGCTGACTCTATCTAAACTAAGTCTTTGAAATACATAGATGTGATATAGATATAGATGTAATAGAATAAATCAGTAGATTATAAAATTTTCTCATGCTACTATAGATGTCATATCTAGTGTCATCAGATTGGAAAGAAAATAAATGCATGATTCTCTGACATTATGATGATTATTTAAACAAATAGTAATAATAATGACTGACATTTAAATAGTGCTTTGAAGTTTACAAAATGCTTGACCTATAATACAATTTGTATGACTAGTTTTGCATTATGCCATTTCTTTCACCAACAGTAGCATCCTTTCCCTTGCCCCTGCCTCCACATACTAATCTATATTTCTCACATCTTTCCAATAATTTCTTGTTCATCCTCCTCCAAAAAGGCTTCTCATATTAATCCAACTTGACTCAGTTTACTCCTTTATTCTGCAATTCAATTCTTTGAGTTGTATTATTTTACACATATCTTAAAGATGTACAATGGGCAAAAGATTTTGGTAGGTACTAAGGAATTTATATAGTATTCTTTTCCCCAATTAGAATTGGTATGATTACAACTCTTTGAGGGAAGGAATTGTCACTGATTTGTTTCAAAACCACAAATCTAGCATAGTTCTTTGTTCACAGAAAGTAAAAGACAATGAGTACAAATTCAATCAACCTACAAGCATTGATTAAGTGCTTACTATGTGATGAAACAGGCTAAGGATAGAGAATACAAACAAAAAAGCAAGCAGTCCTCATTCCCAAACGAACTGATGTTCATTTACCGACATTCACTATGATATCACTACTGTAGAATCTTCATCATATATCACGGAGGGATCGTGGCAAACTGGCTAGAAAGTCAGCCAGACCTGACATTAAGTCCACTTTTCAACATATACTGACTATATGAGCCTGGGCAAGCCACTCAATGGCTGAGTGCTCCAGGCCAGAACTCTCTAAGACTGACTTGCAGAGAAAATGAAGACCTGTCATGGTAGAAGATGTGGGGATCGGGGTAGGATTCTCACCTACAGCTCCTTATACTACTGAAATCAGAGGTCTGGTTCAAAGAAAAATCATCTTTATTTGGCATGTACTAAGGACACACATATATAACACATATCACATATATGTGTTATATAAAGCACAATTCCATAAATGTGGTCCTTGTGCCATAAAAGATCACGCATTCAGACCAATTCTGTCTTAAAGTTGACTTCCTCAGGTGTCTGAATGAGGAAGAACACCCAAAGTGCAGTGTGACTGTAATTGCACAGCCAAGTTTTAAAAATTTGAAGGAAAAAGGTGCCCTATAACTGGAGAAAGCCTGAGCTTCAGCATATAATTTAATGAAGCCCTAAAGTAATAAAGGAAATTCAAGGGAGGAGCAGACATGCCAAGAGGAAGAAATTTGTTCCAGAGGGGGAAAAACTTCCCTAATTTCCACACATGGCCTTGATATGCTTATAGCATCAAACATTCAGAGAACATGAAATCTAAGAAATTTCTAAACCAAAGGCCATAATTAAGAAAACATCTGTAAAAACTCTTAGTTAATGACTTCTCCAGTATTTTTTTTAAGTAGAAAAAAATTCACAAGAGTTTTATGGTCTGGATAAAGAATAATGAAACCCAGCTTAGTTGCACAAAGTCTTTTGGCATTAAAGTATATGATTGATGCATTTGAAATTCCATTATCACTTGAATGTTTACAAATGTAGAAATATATTTCTAAGGGACTCTACTCTGAACTTTTTTTCAAGTTTATCCTTAGGGTCAATATTGCTATTACTAATACTAACAATAGTATCTAGCATTTTAGTGAATTTGTAGTAATAAAACTGGATTTGGATTTCAGATTTTCCATTTCTTGCCTGTGGGAATTTGAGGAAGTCCTTCACACCTTTGCTCCTCAGTTTTCTCACCTGTAAAATGAAGGGTTTGGATTATATAATTATATACAATAATATGATATTATATAATCTCTAAGATTATATAAATTGTCCCCAGCATTAATGTTTTCCAACACCCCAGGCTTTTCTCTATTCCCAACTGCACAACTACAATGACTTTTGAAGAGGTACTCAAAATATCTTTTCAGAATTAATATATTCAAGGAAAGTTTAGATGAAGTCATGTGTGAAAGATGTCAGAGATAATCTTTACCCCACAAGATTTACATTCTAGTAATGAATGTAAGATATACACCTAAATACCTGGGTTTTCAAGGCAGTGTCATGGGTAAGACATAAAGTAATAAAGGAGTCTGAAGAAAATAAACATTACTGTTAGTTGTGGATTTGTGGGTGGGGGTAGGGAGGAAGGAAAGAAATTCAAGGGTGACTCTAAGAAGCTACTCATTTTAGTTGTTATCATCTCGTTATGTCACCAATTCCATTTGTTTGCTTCCACCTGTGAAATCGTTGTTGGTAAGCAAAATTTGCTGAAAACTTAAGAGCTGTAATTTTGCTCTAATATTTCTGGATTTGGAAAAGCAGTATGTGTTTAGCCTAGTCATATTAAGGGCAGAGTGATATAATAGAATGGGCAGAGGTTTTACAATCAGGATACATGAATGTAAATCCCAACTCCTATATTGACCAACTGCATAATCATGGGCAAGTCATTTCACTACTGTAAACCTGAGTTTCCCATAAAAGGGAGACAAGAATATTTGTGCCTTACAGTGCATTTGTGAAGAAAGATATTTATAATATCTGAGTTCTATTTGCATATGACCCATTATTATCCTTCATTTTTTTTTCAATCATCAATTATATTTCAGCCTTCATGGTTCCAAACTGAAAAACTCTAATCTTTTTTAGACTGTCTTCACATGGCAGCTTTTCTAGTTCCTCCCTTCAGACATTTTAATCATCTTCCTTGAGTTCCTTTTTCTATTTTACCTTTCCAGACCTGTAACCAGAAAGATCTCTGATATTCAAGGTGTCCACACGCCAGGGTTTTTGTGCTAGGGGATATAATGTTTTTTGGTCATTTTCATACTTTTTTTTTTTTTAGCAATCGGGGTTAAGTAACTTGCTCAAGGTTACACGGCCAGGTGTTTCTGGGTGGGTGATAAGTGTCTGAGCCCGGGATTCAATCTCCAGGTCATCCCGACACTGGAGCCAGTGCTCTTACTCGCTGTGCTACCTGGCCGCCCCATTTTCATATATTTTCAATAATTCCCAGGATGTTGGTGATCTTTTTGTCCAAAGATGAATGTTGAATCACTGTCTTTAGGAATAAGCAAAAACCTAGTATCCCTATCATTTCTTCTTTCTGTCTATATCTGAACTGGAGGTGTTGAGGAGCACCATTTATAATTGTAATTTGTACTGTTACTCTCTAAGTATGTTACTTAGCTTTGCTGACATTGAAAGTTCTCCACTAACTATATTCTTCTACTTTTCAATGGATTATGTATTGTTATCCTACATTTTAAAAAATTCTTCTTGGGGGGCAGGGCCAAGATGGCAGAGTAAAAGCATGAACTTGGTGTGAGCTGCCACTCTAATCACTTCCAATACATGTAAAAAATGATTCTAACCAAATTTTAGAGCTACAGAGCCCACAAAATGACAGAGAGAAACAAATCTTCCACTGAAAGCAACCTGGCAGGCCAATAGGAAGAGTCTATCACACCAGGCTGGAAGTCAAGCACAGTCACACATGAGCCACATGGTTCAAGCCCCAGGGTGGCCCCAATCAGCAATGGCCAGAGCAGACTTTGGGAGAGTGAACCACCAGCAGCCATGGAGGTTTCCATACTTCTCAACCCATAAATGCCAAAGAGAAAGTTAAAAGGTCAGTGAGGAACTCTGTTGGAACAGGGGGACAGAAGAGTATGGTCTGGCCCCTTCCCCTGGGGCAAGAAGTAGCAGAGGCATGGTGGCTGCATGACTGCCTCTAGAGCTCCTGGCCTGCATATTGTAGGGGGACCAAGCAACCATTTAGAAGTTAATTGCTCTTGCTTTAACCTGCTTGGATCTGGATTATGGTCTTGGGTGGTGCCCCTTGGGTGTGTGGTCAGTGTACCAGAGCTTGTGGGTCTCTAGAAAGGGCACTGTTTTAATAGCTGTGGCAGCTGCAAAAATCCCAGAGATTTGGGACAAAGCTCTCTCCATTCTGGAAGCAGAGTTCTACTGCGGCAAAGAGCTCAAAAGTCAAGTAAGTGACTGTCAAGATGAGTAAGCAGAGGAAATGCAATCAGACCATAGATTCCTTTTTTTGGGGACAAAAAGGATCAAAGCATGGAATAGGAGGGAGACAACGAAATCAGAACTCCTGCATCTAAAGCTTCCAAGAAAAATATGAATTGGTTACAGGCCATGGAGGAGCTCAAGAAGGATTTTGAAAATCAAGTAAGAGAAGTGGAGGAAAAATTGGAAAGAGAAATGAGAATGATGCAAGAAAATCATGAAAAGTGAGTCAACAATGTGCTAAATGAGACCCCCAAAATACTGAAGAAAATACACCTTAAAAAATTTTTCTTCTTGTCAAAATGTACACTTGGCAAGATTTTACCCCCAAATGCATAAGGTACACGTTCAAAATGCTCTTCAGACTTTTTATTGTGGATATTTAAGATCTCATGACTCCCAATAAAAAGAATGCTCTGACCTCCCTATTACTGAATCTATATGTGTCTGGGGGAGGGAATATTGTATGACGATTGGGCAGAATGGGCCCCTGTTTTACTTTTGATTGCCTCTATGCTCAATACTGAAGACAGTTTAATGAGCAAAAACCCATTGAACTAAAAAGTGAGCTACACTTACTACTGCCAACCTTCTCTTTCATTTTTCTCCTTCAAATATCTGGTCTATGAGAACTATCCCCTCTACCAGGACCCACTTGCTACACTTTTTATTGAGAACTCACATAAGGCAAGCACTTTCATGTGGGACAGAAGTAATACAAGGACATTCTCAAGGTCTTTCAGAAGAACTTTAGAAACAATCATGAGAGAGACACAAAACATAATGGCAAAGGACAAACCTACATCAAAGAAGGCACTGTGCTTTATGAGCAAAGCAGACTTGCAGTAGCTTAAAAGATGTGAGATATGCAAATTTAGAGACATCTCCACTCCAGATGTTCACATGGCTATTTATGCCCATTGACCAGAGATAGAGTCTTCCAAGTTCATATTGGTCTGATTAGCCACTATTGGGCACACTGTACCTTGACACCTTCCCCCCCATAATGATGTCATTTTGATTCTCTTTAAGCATAAAGAACAACTAACCAACTGGCTACACTGTGATTTGCTTTCCTAGGAGAATCCTCTGCCAATTGTATGGCCAAGATATCATGACATCTTTCTAAAATAACAGTGATTTCTCCAACCTTTTGAGTAAACAATACATATTTATATATGTATGTATATATATATATATGGAGGCAGTCATGCAGCCACCATGCCTCTGCTACTTCTTGCCCCAGGGGAAGGGGTCAGACTGCACTCTTCTGTCCCCCTGTTCCAACAGAGTTCCTTACTGACCTTTTTACTTTCTCTTTGGCATTTATGGGTTGAGAAGTATGGAAACCACCATGGCTGCTAGTGGTTCACTCTCCCAAAGTCTGCTCTGGCCATTGCTGATTGGGGCTGCCCTGGGGCTTGAACCATGTGGCTCATGTGTGACTGTGCTTGGCTTCCAGCCTGGTGTGATAGACCCTTCCTATTGGCCTTCCAGGTTGCCTTCAGTGGAAGATTTGTTTCTCTCTGTCACTTTGTGGGTTCTGTAGCTCTAAAAGTTGGTTATAATAATTTTTTACAAGTATTGGAAGTGATTAGAGTGGGAGCTCACACCAAAACAAGTCATATCCACTGTATATTGTCATATAATTTTCACTGTCAGGGAGGAATATATGTTAAGTGCTTAATAAGTGGTTGTTTATTGACTGAGTGAAAGGTTATTTCTTTATCAGTGAGAAAAGAAGAGTACAAGGTAATTGTTGAAGCCAGTGAAGGGGAGGATTGAAGGGGAAGGGGTAAGATTTAGAAGCCAAAGGTAAACAGAAAACCTGGCACATAGAGCCTGGGATAGAGAAAGCTCCAGAAGGAAGGCATAGGCTTCAAAAAAAGAGGAGAGGTGACCAAAAAAAAGCAAAATTCCTCAATTTAGCCTAGGATTGTTGCTGCCCCATTCTGCCTTAGGTTTAATAGAGAAAGAGACTCTATCTCCTAAAGAAAAGTACTCTAATAACCACCATTACACATGAAATTTCAAAGGATACCAGGAGAGGATCTGGCTCCCTTTTGCAGTCCTAAGATATGATCCCTTTACCTTTCTCTAATCTGACGAAAATGAATGGCAGGACTCCCAGAATTCCAAACAATTATAAACTGCTTAAGAAACTTCCTTCCACCTTCTCTGTGCCCTGTTGCTAGTTCTGTGATATCATGTATAGAAACTGGGGAAGCCTAGCAAGATAAGGATTATATATAAAACAGATTAATATCATATGCATATGTATTTTATGTTGTGTCTGCCATAAAATTCACAAAGCCTCACAGCAAACAGTTGCCTAATGTATGAAGAATATATTAACTTCGCTCCCATTTGAATAGTACTGAGGTCCCCATATGTTGACTTCATTTGAAAAATAGAGTGACATGTTGTTTCCCCTTGCACATATCTAGAATCTGATAGAAAGTTTCCCAAGACTGTCATACCTGACAATCACTACCTACCTTTGAATATTCACATGGAAACAAATGACGCGCCTAGAAAGATCCATGGAAATATAACTAGGTCTTCTGATGTTTCAGGCAAGAAATTGAAGAAGTCAGGACAGAAGAGTTAATGTTATCATTGCTAATGACTGAGGGAAGGCATTTCAGAAGAGAAAGAAAATCTGTGAAATTAGCAACTATTTAAGATCGTATCTGAGACTGGATTTTTACACTGTGGCTTAAAATAATGGACTCTTAATCAAGAGCGATTTAAGCTGTGACCATAATTACTTAGAGGTATTTTTAAAAAGAAATTCCTGTAGTGCTAAGAGTTGACTTTGCAACTTAGTATTTTGAAACTACCCTAAGAACTTCTCCAATGAAAAATCAAGTTGTTGACTCATCTCAATTATTCCCGCCTCTCCATGACCACATTTGGGGTTTTCTCAGCAAGGATATCAGAGTGATTTGCCTATCTTTGACTGGAATGATTTGCCATTTTCTTCTCCATCTCGTTTTACAGATAAGGAGGTAAGACAAACAGGGTTAAGGGACTTGCCCAGGGTCACACAGCTAGTAGGTATTGGAGGCTGGATTTGAAGTCATGAAGATGAGTCTTTCTGGTGACAAGCCCTCTGCTCTACCCACCTAGCTACTCCCAAATATTATGTACTTGGTTTCAAAAAGTCATCTATATGAGTATAGGGCAGTGGTCAATTGACTAGAATGCAGCTGGGGAGGGGAGAGATGTGGATTTTATTGGACTACAAACTCAATGTGAAGTATTAGTTTGATGTTGCAATCAAAAAAAGCTAATGTTTAGAGGGAAAGCAAAGTGTAGTAGAACACTGAACCTGAAATATGGGAACCCACCTTCAAATTTTAAAAATGATTGAAACCTTAGGAGAAAATTTATATTCCATCTTTTAGTTTGTTATGTTAAGATAAGCTTGACATGTCCAACTGAAAGCTTAGGCATTAAGAGAACAAATTTTCAAGTGTTCAGAGCAATATTAGGTAGGATTTCTTAGTCTAAAACAGAGTGGGAACCTGCAGCCTCAAGGCCACATGTGACCTTCTAGGTCCTTAGGTGCAGTCTTTTTTCTGAATCAATGTTTTCCAGAACAAATCCTTTCATTAAGGGGATTTTTTTTCTATGAAGTTTGGATTTAGTCAAAGGGTCACACTTGAGAACCTTCAGGGCCACATGTGTCCTTGAGGGTAAAGGTTCCTCACCCCTGGTCTAAAATAACACAGACAAAATTGACTTAAAGGGGATGGAATGCTCTGAAGAATAAAACTCTTAGAAAACAAAGGAATCTTTTGAGGAATAAACATGAGGAAGTTGGTATAAAGAAACCAATAGAACTATTAGAACAGTTTAGATATTTAAAAAAGATATATGAGAGGTTAAAGAGATTAAAGACAGGTAACTGAGGTTGAATAAAAAAGATCATGGTTGTTTAAGAATGATGTCAAAAAATCAAAAACCATTTATTACATGTCTACTACATCAACTCTTTAAATGAAATAAAGCTCTCAGTGAAAAGTAAAGAAAAAAAAAGATGATTTTTATTAGCTTTAGTACCAAGAGGAAAATCAAAGAGAGAATGAGAGTGAGACTAGATGGCTTGAATATTAGAGAGAAGGAAGAACTTCTTACCTCTTTGTTTCTTTTTTTCTCTACCTCAGAAACTCAAGATGAGTGATACAATGGGAAGAGAGACCTTATCTGCTTCAATGATGCCAAGTCACCAAATTTGGATGGACTAAACCCTGAAACACTAAAAGGATGAGTAAATGTGATTTCTAAGCCATCGCTAGAAAAAGGCAAATCTCAGTTTTCAAAAGTGAAGGAAGTATATATTTTTTAATACCATGCTCAACTTGGATGCCTGGAAAACTCTAAAATGTATTATTAAAATGATGACTTTGTGAGCACTTAGAAATAGAGGTCATGATAACTGAAATCCAGTGTTACTTCATTAAAAACAGATTATGCCAATCAAATATTATTTATTCTTGGCAAGATTGCCAGGCTGTTAGATCTGAGAAAGTCCATAGATGAAAACTACCTGCATCTTAATTTATTTTTAATATTTTTCCCAATTACATTCAAATATAATTTTTAATATTTGTTTTTCTTAAGTTTTGAGTTCCAAGTTCTATCCCTTTCTCCCTTCCTTCTCCCCTCTCTGAAATGGTAAGCAATTGGATATAGCTTATACATGTGCAATCATGTAAAACATTTCCATATTAGTTATTTTTGCAAGAAGATTGAAGAGAGAGAAAGAGAGAGACAGAGAGAGAGGAATAGTATACTTCAGTATGTATTCAGACAACATTATTTCTTTCTCTGGAGCAGATAGCCAGAGAAAAATTTTTACATTTTTCATCATTAGTCCTTTGGGATTGTCTTGGATTGCTATATTGCTTGCTGAAGATAACTAAGTCATTTACAATTCTTCATCATACAGTATTTTTGTTACTATGTACAATGTTCTTCTGTTTCTGCTCACTTCATTTTGTGTTATGAGTTCCTGTAAGACTTTCCATGTTTTTCTAAAATCATCTTGT
The DNA here is from genome assembly GCF_028583685.1 of Petaurus breviceps papuanus. NCBI lineage: Eukaryota > Metazoa > Chordata > Mammalia > Diprotodontia > Petauridae > Petaurus > Petaurus breviceps. Next base: position 9,895,906 of record NW_027187391.1, read on the forward strand.
TTGTCATTTCTTATGGAATAATAATATTAAATTACAGTCATATCCCACAACTTGTTCAGTCATTCCCAAATTAATGGGCATCCCTTTGATTTCTAATTCTTAGTCACTGCAAAAAGAGCTCCTATAAATATTTTTGTACAAATAGGTATTTTACCTTTTTTAGATGTCTTTGGGATATAGATCTAGAAAGGGTTCTGTTGGATCAAAGAGTATGCACAGTTTCATAGCTCATTGAGCATAGCTCCAAATTGCTCTTTAGAATGATTTACTGCATTTTAACAAGGAATTTAATGTAATCTTTCATGTCCACAGGTACAAGTTGGAAAGACTAGACTAATAATAGTTAAGGGGATATGAAATTGTTTATATGATCATATCCAAATAGATACTGATTAATGTATCACTGTCAGTTTTAGGTAAAAGTCCTAGTTAAATGACCTAGGAATCTGTCCTTCAGCCTACTAGTTTTAATATATTTAAGCTGGATTCAATCTCTTGTATGAAAACATAGAGGGAATACTAAAGGAATTTGGAGATGACATAAAGATATTAAGACTAGTTAGCATATTGGATGATAGAATCAAAATATAACACGTATTCACAGGGTAAAAATGATGGAATGGTCCTCATAAGATGAAATTTAATAGGGATAGTTATAAAATCCTACTCTTATGTTCAAACATCAGCATTATAAATACAAGATGGAGGAGCCACAGATAAACAATTGTTCATGTGAAAAAGACCAGGGATTTTGTTGTACTATAACCTGAATGTGACTAAGCAGAGTGACACAGCTGTCAAAAAACTAATGTGATCTTAGATTATATTAATAGCAAAATACAACTATCCCTTCATGGGGTTAGGGGCATAGGGCCTCCAAAATCTGGAAAATCTAAATAAAATTTTTTGGCCCTTCCTTTGTGCCAGAGAATAAGTCTGCATTTTTTATTTTGTCTTTTATGGGGTATTGAAAATACTTTCCTGTAAAATTTGGGTTAATATTAAGCTATACATATATTTTATGCATTTCTGAGTTTCTGAACCTTCTCTGTGTTGTCTGCCAGCCTTTGCACATCATCTGTGACTTTCACAAAATTCCCCCAAAATTCCCATTTAATTTCTTATGCCAACCTACAATATATTGAAACCACCATGGGGAAAGTCATGGTATAGAAGAGATAACTGTAGTATTTAGGACAATATGAGCAGAAGTCCTATTCTACTCTACCTTATTCAAACCACATGCAAAAAAAATCAATTTTAGTTGTGTCACATATTTTATGAAAGGTAATAATTGTATTCTATTCATATCTGTATAGGGAGAACAGGATGATGGGGCACTCATAACCATCTTAAATGAAGATCTGTTGAAGGAACTAGGAATTGGGGGCATAGAGAAGTCTTAAGGGCATCCATAATACTATTTTCAAAATTCTTTTTCCATTTGGCAAATTCAGTTTTTTAAGGCATTCTTCTCCTCATTGGCTTTTTGGTCCTCTTTTGCCACATGAGTTAGTCTATTTTCTTTTTGCTTTTTGGAGGGCAATTGGGGTTAAGTGACTTGCCCAAGGTCACATGGCTAGTTTTTGTGTTAAGTGTCTGAGGCCAGATTTGAACTCAGGTCCTTCTGACTCCAGGGCCAGTGCTCTGTTCACTGCACCACGTAGCCACCCCAAGTTAGTCTATGTTTTAAGGTGTTGTTTTCTTCAGTCATGTTGTTGACTTGCTTTTCATTATTTTCTTTCATCATTTTCATTTATTTTCCTAATTTTTCCTCTACTTCTGTTACTTGATTTTCAAAATCCTTCTTGAGCTCTTCCATGGCCTGGAACCAATTCATATTTTTCTTGGAAGCTTTAGATGCAGGAGTTCTGATTTCGTTGTCTCCCTCCCATTTCATGCTTTGATCCTTTTTGTCCCCAAAAAAGGAATCTATGGTCTGATTGCATTTCCTCTGCTTACTCATCTTGACAGTCACTTACTTGACTTTTGAGCTCTTTGTCACATAGAACTCTGCTTCCAGAGAGGAGAGCTTTGCCCCAAATCACTGGGGTTTTTGCAGCTGCCAGAGCTATTAGGAGGGCACCCTCTCTGCAGCCCCCAAAATCTCTGGCTCACTGGCCACACACCTCAGGATCTCCACCCAAGACTGTGATCCAGATCCAAGCAGGTTAAAGCAAGAGTGATTACCCTCTGTATGGTCACTTGGTCCTCCTACAATCTGCAGGCTAGGTGCTCTGGAGGCAGCCATGCAGGGAAGCATCTTCAGCTGCCACTCCTCTGCCACCTCTCACCACAGGGTCAAGAGCCAGACCATGCCCTTCCTTTCCAACAGAGATTTGGACTGACCTTTTACTTTCTCTTTTGCGTTTATGAGTTGAGAAGTCTGGAAACCCCCACAGCTGCTGGTGATTCACTCTCTGGAAGTCTGTTATGGCCATCGCTGGTTGTGGCTGCTCTGAGGCCAAAACCATGTGGCTCACGTGGGACTATGCTCTGCTCTGTGTGATGTGATGAACCCTTTCTATAGGCCTTCCAGGCTGCCTTTAGTGGGATATTTGTTTCTCCCTGTCACTTTGTGGATTATGTAGCTCCAAAATTTGTTTAGAGTCATATTTTATAGGTATTTGAGGTGGTTGTTAGGGGAGTTCACGGAATTTCCTGCTTCTGTGCCACCATCTTGGCTCTGCCTCTCCAGTCTATTTTCAAAGTGCTATTTGAAATGCTGTCATTCAGAAGAGGAATTAAATTTACTTAGCTTGTCCACAGACTGAATAATTAAGAATAACAGGTGGTAGCCATAGAGCTGTATATTTCAAATTAATTCAAAGAAATATATTCTAAAGGAGTCATATGAAAGTACAATGGATTGCCTCAGGAGAAAGTAACTTCCCTATCATTGGAAGATCTGAAGAAATGGTTAGATGACCACTTATCACAGATATCATAAAAGGAATTCCTATTCAGCTAAGGGTGAGTCTAGATAACTTTATGAGAGACTGTGATTCCATGTCTATAAATTCAACATGGTAGAGAGGATATTGGATTTGGAGTAATAAAAACATAGATTTATAATTAAAAGGAATCATCTAGTCTAATTAGAGACCCAGAGTGGGAAAAAGACTTACCTAAGGTACATAAGCAGTAAATGACAGAGCCTAGTTTCAAGCCTAGCTCCTCTGTCTCCAAAACCACAGCTGCTTCATTAAATCATCGGTAGTTATTAAAGCTTTTGTTTTTGGAATTATCATGTTCCAAAGTTGTGGACTGGGCCAACAGCCAAACTTCCATCATTTCCTAAGGGCAAGAAGCCAGATGGTTGACAGGCATTAGCATGGATGGAAATAATGAACAGTTAGATTGTGGCCTGAGGTTTGGAACTGAAGATCATGAGGAGAAATCCAAAATCCAAGAGAGACAGTCAGAACCATGGAGAGCTCCAAATGGGCTAGTTATTGGTTATTGCCTCAATGCTAGTCCTACCAGGAGTTTCAGGTTTTGATTGTATGGTATAAAGGAACTCTGACTCTGTTGTGGTCTATGAAGCTTTCTGGTTTCAAATTGGCCATTGGTTCATGAAGTCTTACTATTTTCTCACTTAGCAGAACTTCTTATGTCTGAAGCTGCAAGATTCCTCCAAGGATGCAGAGTTTCAGTTCTCAAAATATTTTAAGGGAATGTCCTCAAGAAAAAAAAAATATCTGAGTTCATTGAACTTCCTTTCTTGTTTCAGGTTTTGAGATCATACCATTTATTATTTCGAGGATAAGTGATTTTCTTGGTGCTGGTGTCCTCTCTACCATCACAGTCACTCTATCTGCTAGCAAGCATTAAGTATCTCCTATATGCCAGGCACTGTGCTAAGTGCTAAAAAACAAATACAAAGAATTAAACAGGGTACTCAACTTTTCACTCATAGATGACATTCATTTTTTTCTTGTTACTATTCTTGTGATTTCATTGGTATAAAGAACTCCTGATGAGGAATCATCTCTACCAATTCTGGTTGGCACATTCTCAGCTACTTATCAGCTTTGAGAGCTGCCTTGGGCACTGAGATATTAAATGACTTGCCCAGGATGAACTGCCAGTTTGTAATAGAAGAGAGATTTGGTCCCAAATCTTCATGACTTTCTATCAACCATGTATACTGCCTCTCAGACACAATTTGCTGTGATCAAAACCAGAAACAAACAAAACAAAACACCACATTTTGGTCAATCAGGATCCATGAAAAAAATTTTAAAGGTTGACTATACAATGAGTGATGGAGGGGTGGTTCTACCTCTCCTCCTTACAGTATATTTGGTATTTTCTTTTGCTCTATGGCATCTGCCCATTTTCTGAAGAAAGTGGAGTGAAAGAACCATAAATCTGGCAGCTAAAGAGAGAAGAAAGGCAAGATCCAGAAGGACTCCTCTACACCATGACTATGAATAATCTTTTGGAATAATAGCTCTGGAATAATATCCATGGGGTGATGGATAATAATAGGGTTGCCTCTGATAATCCTATGACCACATGTAGGTAGATGGAGCACAGGACTTGGATTCTGGAAGACTTGAATTAAAATTCAGCCTCAGACACTTACTAGCTATGTGACTCTGAACAAGTCATTTAACTCAGTTTCCTCATCTGTCAAATGATTAGCTCCCACCTCAAGGGTTGGTGTAAGGATAAAAATGTAATAGTATTTGTAAAGCACTTTGCCAACCTTAAAGCACTAAAGAAATGCTGCTTCTTATTGTTATGGCCTGTATTGTCACAGTTAGCACTTTCTAAGTACTTTTTCACTCCTTGCTTTCAATGATACTATTTCAGCTTATTAAAATCCTTTTTTTTCCAAAACAAGTCATTTTCCTGCCCCTTTTCTCTGCTGTTCAAGATTCTGCTTTTGTTGTTGCTTCATACCAGTCCCAGTTGTAATCACTTCCCTACTACTACATCCTTTCAGAAGTGAGACTGGTCTCTAGGTCCAAAAGATGAATGGAGGTGGCAGAGCTCTGGAAGAAAATGAATTCTTGCCCACTGGGCCACTGAAAGGTTCTTTCCAAGACTATCACAGGGATTGACCTTTGGCTCTGACTCTGGATATGGAAAGGGTGAACTGGTTACCTTTCAAATGGGGGATGAAGATTAAGGATCCTCTTAATGCATCAGCATCTTACACCAGGATGTCCTGTTTGGCTCCTCCCCTACACATAACCCCATCCAATTTCCCACATTTTGTTGATTTGGTGGAGTGAGCTTTAAATCTATGAATCCATAGTTAACCATCTTGTCCTCTGGATGAGAATATGGCCATTTCCCAGCTAGAAATAAAAACAAAAGGCATGTCTGATGTAAGGGCCTTGTAGAAAAACTTCCTTTGTAAAGAAAAGTCAAAAGAGCAAAAAGATCAGAAATCACTTTTACTCCTTTCTCCTCCAGAACATTAAAGGAGTAGCTGAGATGAAGCCTTTCCTGACCTTTCCTCCTCTAATTTGACTGTAGTGCAGTGGAAGGAACATAAAGTACCTGGGCTCTGCCACTTACTGTGTGACCTTAGATAAGTCACTTAACCTCTCTGAACCTCAACTTCTTCATCTGTAAAATGAGGGAACTAGATGATATAACACCTAGATTCATTCTAGCTCTAACTCTTACAGCCATGAAATTCTCCTTCTATGGATAGCTAGAGACAGAATCCAAGAAATCAAGTTGTGGACAGTCACTATCTTCACATCTTGAGTGTTCTAACCCCTCTCTGGTGGTCCCATGGGATCAAGAAATGTGAACCAGCTCCAGGGTGCCAGGAGTCATATAAAAGGATCCCTGAAGGAGGGCAATGAATTGAAGTTGGGGAGGGGAACAGCTTCTTGACTGGACCCAAAGTGAAAGGGGGAATCTATCAGTGGGGAGGAGCAGGACTATGGGCAAGAATGCCCCAGACACTAGTAATGGATGAAGGAAGTAGCAACAATGATTGGTGGTGAAAGAAGGTAGGAAAGAATTAAGGAGATGAGTTTCAATGTCAGTACAAAGTACAGAGAAATGATGAGCCCAAAGGTGTCAACTTTTCCCATTCAGAGTCCCACTGAATGCTCAAACTGGAGGAGACTTTAGAGATCATGTAGTCCAAAAAGTTAATTTTTGATAGAAAAGATTGACTGGATTAAGACTACATGACTACTTTATGGAAGCTAGGACTAGAGTCTAGGTCTCCAAGTTTGCAGTCCAATGTTCTCTACACAGTACCTGTTGTCTTTCCATCTGAACATGTTCAGGGTCTCTGTTCTCTTCTACCTTCTCAATGGTGCCTGGGGATGTGGGGGGTGTCTACATATAAACTGTTGTATGTTCATCAAGTTGAGAATTTTCAAAGCCATACCTTTGTACAGAAAATTTTGCCTCAAATGGGAAAAGATATAGAAGCACATTGGAAATAGAGGTTGTTGTGTGGATTCTGTCCTTATTCTCTCAACAACTGTTGTGATCAAATGCACTGTTTGCACACGCACTTTATGATTCTATCGCTAGATAGATGTAAGATGTTAGTATTAGATGTTAGCAGTAGCAATTAGAGAAGAAAAAGAAATCAAAGGAATCAAATTAGGCAAAGAAGAGACCAAGTTATAACTCTTTGCAGATGATATGATGATATACTTAGAGAATCCTGGAGAATCAAGTAAAAAACTACTTGAGACAAAAAATAAATTTGGCAAAGTTGCAGGATATAAAATAAACCCACATAAATCCTCAGCATTCCTATATATTTCCAATGAAATTCAACAGCAAGAGATAGAAAGAGAAATCCCATTTAAAGTTACTGTAGACATTATAACATATTTGGGAATCTACCTGCCAAAAAAAACCCAGGACCTGCATGATCATAACTACAAAACACTTTTCATACAAATAAAGTCAGATCTAACTAATTGAAAAAATATCAATTGCTCATGGCTGGGTCAAGCTAATATAATAAAAATGACAATTTTACCTAAATTAAATTATATATTTAGTGCCATAACAATTAATTTACCAAAAAACTACTTTATAGAGCTAGAAAAAATAATAACAAAATTCATTTGGAAGAATAAATGGTCCAGAATATCAAGGGAATTAATGAAAAGAAATTCTAGGGAAGGTGGACTAGCTATACCAGATTTCAATCTGTATTATAAAGCAACAGTCATCAAAACTATGTGGTACTGGCTGAGGAATAGAGGAGAGGATCAATGGAATAGATTAGGCACATGAGATTCAGAAGTCAATGACTATAGTAATCTATTGTTTGATAAACCTCCAGACCCTGGTTTTTGGGATAAGAACTCACTATTTGACAAAAACTGCTAGGAAAACTGGAATATAGTATGGCAGAAATTGGGCATAGACCATTATCTAACACCATATACAAAAATCAAGTCTAAATGGGTGCATGATCTAGGTATAAAGGTTGATACTGTAAGCAGTCTCCTAAAACAAGGAATAGTTTACCTATCAGACTTGTGGAGAGGGAAAGACTTAATGACTAAACAAGAATTAGAGAACATTATAAAATGTAAAATGGGTAATTTTGACTACATGAAATTGGAAAGTTTCTGTACAAACAAAGCCAATGTAACCAAGATTAAGAGGGAGGTGGGAAATTAGGAAAGAATCTTTACAACCTATGTCTCTGACAAAGGACTCATTTCTAAAATATACAGAGAATTGAGTCAAATTTATAAGAATACAAGTCATTCCCCAATTGATAAATGGTCAAAGGATATGAACAGGCAGTTTTCAGAGAAAGAAATTAAAGCTATCTATAAGCACATGAAGAAATGCTCTAATTCACTATTGATTAGAGAAATGCAAATCAAAACAACTCTGAGGTACCACATCTCACCGGTCAGATTGGCTAAGATGACAAAACAGGAAAATGACAAATGCCTGAGAGGTTGTGGGCAAATTGGAACACTAATGCGTTGCTGGTGGAGTTGTGAACTGATCCAGCCTTTCTGGAGAGCAATCTGGAACTATGCCCAAAGGGCTATAAATACTTTCATACTCTTTGATCCAGCAATACCACTCCTAGGGTTATATCCCAAAGAGATCATAGAAATGAGAGAAAGACCCATATGTACAAAAATGTTTATAGCAGCTCTTTTTGTGGTAGCAAAGAATTGGAAATTAAGGGGCTTCCCATCAATTGGGGAATGGCTGAACAAGTTGTGGCATATGCATGTTATGGAATACTATTGTGCTATAAGAGACGAGGAGCAGATGGTCTTCATATTTACCTGGAGAGGCTTAAAAGAACTGATGCTGAGTGAGAAGAGTAGAACCAGGAGAAATTTGTACACAATTACAGACACAACGTATGTGTGATGACCAACTTTGATAGACTGGACTCTTCTCAGCAATGCAGTGATATAAGTCAATCCCAAAAGACTCATGATGGAGAGAAATATGTGCATCCAGAGAAAGAACTAGAAAGAACTAAGTTTTTATCCAGGTGGAAGCAAAATACCTGATCTTTTTCCTTCTCTTATTTGGTTTTATGTCCTCTTTACCATTTTTCATTCCAGCTGGTACAATCCGTCCTTATAACCTGACTAATGTATAATGTGAAAGTATTTACAGATCCTATACTTGACTATAAGCTGCCATGGGGGGGGAGGGGAGGAAGGGGGACAAAATGTGAAACTCAAGGAATTGCGGAATTGAATCCTGTCAACTATAAGGAAACAAACAAATCAATTAAAAAAAGGATGTTAGTATTAGGATCACCATTACAGGACCGGGAGCAGGGCCAATTATGTCTCTGAATCAATTAAAAACTAGGCAGCAGCAGTAATAATATCTTAAGGACAGTGAGTTGGTGGTCAAGAGAGGTCTCAAAGTGGCTATTACTATTCTCCACTCCATGTTAAGGGCTCCTAGTGGCATAGCTCTGAATGCTTGATGTCTCGTTTATCCATAGTGATTAAGCCTTTGGTAAAACTAACTTACACTGAAACTTACATAAGACTGATTTGTACTAGAAAGGCAATTTAATAATTTACAATGACAAATAATTCTTTCTGGTTAGGAGAACCTAATTAGACTCATATTAATACAAAAAGACTCTATGGTGAGTAAATAGCATATGAAATCAGAGTAAGAAGCAGATGTCCATATAAATAAATTAGTCCACCTCACTCAAGCACTCCTATAGGATGGAATAGCCCAGTCTTCATCCTAGCCAATGACAGAGACATATAGCTCACATTTCTCTTCCATTCTCTCCTCTTCAAGGTTCCTACTTTGGTTCCTACTTTGGCCTAGTATTCTGAAGTAGACTACTTTGCCCTTCAGTTATTCTGATCATACTAACATTTACACCAAAAAGTCCCTAAATATTTCAGGAAGATAACTTTTGGCTTCTAATTTCTTGTATAAATTCAAGAAATGCAATTTTAAAGCAATTAATTAAAAACCTATTGTTTAATCCTGAGGAGATTTAAAATTCAAGCAAGATATAGTTTCTGCCCTCATGGAAGGTGCAGTCCTGTAGAGTGACAATACATCAATCCAGAATAATTAGACTAGGGAAGTTTGCCTGGTTGGTGATTGGGAACTGATGGGGGGATGGGGAAGAGAGGCACAAAGGGAAGAAGAGGAAACATAAATAGCCAGCCAAGCTACATCTCTGATTGTATTTTTATGCATTAAATAAATTATACATCACATATAGATCATATATGTACATATAATTTATATATACCATATATTATAAATACATCATTACCTATATATATTATTATATGTGTAATTTATATATTATTATATCAATTATACATTATATAAATATACATATAAAGATATGACTACACACAATATTTAGGTCTTATAGTACTATCAAAGTTATCAAGGTACATTATCATGATAGTTTATATATGTGAGGATCAAATGGGATAATATACAAAATGTGCTTTGCAAATCCTAAACCTCTACATGCAGGTGAGCTGTCATCTAGTCCCTGGAATGTAATCCTTGGGAAAATGTATATAAAGCATTTGGAAAACTTTAAAGCACTACATAAATTTGGGCTTTTATCATTTTATTACTACTTTTGTTATTAGATATTTCTCTTCCTGCTTAAACAGGATTTTGAAGGTTGTGTGCAACCTAGTTAACATGAATGACTCTGGCATTGGGTTCCATACAATTGACTTACTGATCAACTTTCAGAACATAATTTGTTTACTTCAGACCTGCCTAAGTGTGCTATAAATCCTACACAAGATTGTTTACATGGTTCCAAAATAAAAATAGGTCACATAAGGATTTGTAAGGTTTAATTTCTCCCTTTTTTAAATGAATGGGACAATAGTAGGAGTTGTAAATGTCAGCCCTGTCATTTCCATGTAAATAAAATGCTTTTCCTAATAATGAATTAGTATGATGCACAGCTCTGAGTAAAGCTTCTTCCTTCTTGAACAACCTTCTCTTTTCCAGGAACTAGCATGTGACACACGAGCTTAAAACTAAGACATCACTATTGAAAAAATATGTATAGTCAGAGCTTTTGTTCCTGCTTCTTGAGATATTATGAAAGTTAAATGTTCAGCTTGCTTGAGTGATATCAAGAATGATTGATATCATTTGTAAGCATGTTCCGATTGTTATCATTTGTAGGAATGGATATAATTTGATATAATTTACAGGAGAGATGACTTCTCTATGTTTAGGTTGATTGAGCATCTATAAGTGTATGCAGTGGGGGGGATGGGAAGTCACTCCTCCATCTGGTACTGATGTCCCAGTTTTGTCCTTACCCATATTTCCTCCTCTAGCTCTAATGCCTTGTGTCAGTATCCTCCAGAACCTCTGACTCAGGGATGGCTGAGAGACTAGAGAAAGATTCGGAAGATGTTCTTAAAAACCAGTACCATTCAAATCCTTCATGTTTTCTGTGCCCAAGAACACTAGAAGTTGTGAATTCAGCTTAATATATACAATATCTTCTAGTGATACACACAACATAAAGGAATGTAAACACAGACATTGGAGAAACTGCCCAGGAACACCAGATCCCCAGAGTTGTACTGCTTCCACTATGATGAAGTTTGACCTGGACGTCCTTTTACTGGTTCCTCTTCAGTGGTAACCAGTTACTTAGCCAGTCTCTAACATTAATCTACACAGCTTCTCACATTATGCTAGTTTTCCCTACAGGTATGCTGCCTACAGGTAGTTCAGAGGGGGGAAATTTCCTCAGGACCACTGCGGCTTTCTGATGCCACAGTTCAATTGCCCTAGTTCCTTAATATGGGAAATACCCAATGCCTTATAGTCCTACAATAACTTTGATGACAAGAATGATAATGATGATGATGATGATGATAACACTTCACATTTGCAAAGTGCTTTAGAACCTTCAAAACACACACACACACCTATATATATATATATATATATATATATATATATATATATATATTATCCCATTTGATCTTTATAGATGGAACTATGAAATTATCAGAACTAAAATCCGTGTTCTCTAAGTTCATGTGCTAATTGATTTCATATTCATCTTACCATTATTTTTTGTTCGTAGCACTGCCTCCACATCATTAAATGTTTTTTCCTTCTCATTTACAAAGTGTTATTTCTGAAATTGGTAGAAACTATCTTCATTGTTTTCAAAATCCTTCTTGAGCTCCTCCATGGCCTGTAAGCAACTCATATTTTTCTTTGAAGCTTTTGATGTACGAGTTTTGACTTCATTGACTTCTTCTGGTTCCATATTTTTGTTCCTGTTTGTCCCCATAAAAAAGGATTCTATGGTCTGATTGTACTTCTTCTGCTAGCTCATCTTGCCAGCCAATTACTTGACTTTTGAGCTCTTTGCAATGGTAGAACTCTGCTTCCAGATTGCAAAGAGCTATGCCTCAAATCACTGGGGTTTTTGCAGATGTTTTCAGAGCTATGAGGAGAGCACCCTCTCTACAGACACTCCAAGCTCTGCTACACTGGCCACACACCCCAGGACCACCACTCAAGAACATGATCCAGATCCAAGCAAATCAAAGTAAGAGCAATTACTCTCTGAATGGCCACTTTGTCCCCCTGTAATCTGCAGACCAGGAGCTCTGGAGGCAACCACATGGCTGAGCCATTGCCCCCTCTTACCCCAGGGGCAGGAGCCAGACCCCCACTCTTCCATCACCCAATTCCAACAGAGTTCCCCATTGACATTTTACTTTCTCTTTGGTGTTTATGGATTGAGAAGTCTGGAAACTGCCACAGCTGCTGGTGCTTCACTCTCCTGAAGTATGCTCTGGGTGGTCTGTGCTGTGGGTCTGGGCCACTCTGGGGTCTGGTCATGGGCAGTTTACATAAGACTGTGCTTGACTTCCACCTCAGTGAGATAGGTCTTCTTGTTGGTCTGCCAGGCTGCCTTCAGCAGGAGATTTGTTTCTCTCTGTCACTTTGTGGGTTCTGTAGCTCTAAAATTGGTTTAGAGTCATATTTTACAGGTATTGGAAGTGTTTGGAGTGGGTGCCTCACTGAGTTCCTGTTTTTACTCCACCATCTTGGCTCCACCCTGAAACTATCTTTCTTGTGTGTGCATTGCAAATCTCTTTTCTTTCCATTTGTATTACATGTCAAGATGACTGGTACAAGATTTCCTTAAATTTGGTGCTGAAAATGTGAGGCAAATAAATTTCTCTGGTATGTCTTAGAATTTTAAACTCTCTGTTGTATGGTTGTGAATGTCAGAACACCAGAATCTTCACAACATCAAAATGATTGATGACTTAACAGATCCCCAGATGAGGTTTTGGTAAATTTCTAATGAGGAATGACATGAAAGAAAAGGTGTGAGGGATATCACAGAAGAAATAAGTGAACAGAAAAGTTGGCAGGCCAGTCATGGGGCAAAAATGAGGAACATCAGATAAGCAGACCAAATGCTTCATCGGGATCTCCAGCATGTTGAGGGAATAAGGAGGGTCTGGAGGAGAATGTGGATGAACAAGAGGCACAAAAGATGGAAGGTGACCTTCCTTGTGACCTACACAGTTTGAGGGAATACCTGTATTATGAACATCTCTAAAATCCCTTTCAGTTTGAAATCCCTGATTCTCTTATCACATATCCATGGAAGTACTAAAGAATTGTATATTTTTAAGTATTTGTGATTTTGTAAAATCCTTTGATTTGAAAATGAGCTTATGAAAATTCAACTTGAAGGAGCAGCTAGGTGGTGCAGTGAGTAAAAGCACCAGTACCGGAGTTGGGAGGACCTGAGTTCCGTTCCAACCTCAGACACTTAACACAAAAAAGCTAGCCGTGTAACCTTGGGCAAGTTACTTAACCCAAATTGCCCTCGAAAAGGCAAAAAAAGAAAATGCAACTTCTAGAAAGGAGGGGAAATAAAATGAGAAGTAATTTTACTTTTCACAATTGATTTACTTAGTTAAGAAGCAGTGTGAAATAGTGGCTAGAGAGCTGGCCTTGGAATCTGGAACACAGGCTTTCAATTCCTTTTTTTAAAAAAGTAATCTCAATACACCAGCTGAATGACCCTAGGTAAATCACTTCAACTCAGCTAACCAGACAATTCTGGAGGATTATAAGTTGCAGAGCAGGTACCAACCTGCATTGATAAAAGGAGTTTCTTCCCTCCACTAATGAAACCACACTTCCAATGTGAAAAAAAAAGAGCTGAATTACAAGAAAAAGAGTTCTTTATATGATACCCTACAACTTCTACTTACACATTTAATAAAGATGAATGGGTGGATTATAGAGTGCAGCAAAGGGTTCACATGGTAACTAGGGCAGCCACACAGAGCAGGTAAGATTTATTATGAGTAATAAAACTCTTACACCAAGGTGATATGGACCCATGGTATTCAGCTCTGTTACACACAGAGGAGGAAAGTAGGTACCATTGCTTATGGATAAAATATTAACCAGGATGTTTGTTGTCATTGGTCAGAACTGGCATTATGGGAGACAAAGGGCCAGCCCAAGTAAGTTTTGTAGTGCACGGGGAAAATGCAATCTCAGTTACATGGTATCCTGAGGAGTCTTTCCTTACATGGGTGTTTCTATGAGATCTAGTGCTTTTGCTTTGCTGATCCTCTGGCAATACAGGGTAGGAAGCATTTGTGATTTATCGGTGTTTTTCTTCCCCAACTCCTGGATTCATGTTTCTCAGATACTTAAGTCATTCTTTGACACCTGCCCCAGAATAGGAGATACAATAGCCATATTGAGTAGGTAATTTGGATAGAACCCAGGTCTCAGATGTGTTGAGAAAAATGACTGATATTCTATTCCATCTACTCCATCCCCAAAGAATATGTTCAAGAATCCCAGAAGTTATCTAACTTGTATCTTAAGTGTGTATTATGAACGGGGGTGACAATTTCCTTCACCATTTTATAAATATAAAGTAATCCAAAGTGCATGGTCTTACATTTCAGTGGGAAGGTTTACCTTCACCCTGGCTTCCCATGGGACCTCTGCATTTGTAGGAATGAATCAATGAATCAATCATGAAGCAATTATTAAGCACCTATCATGTACCTAGCAGTCTCCTAGATACTGAGTATACAAAGACAAAAATTAATTAGTTATTGCCCTCAAAAAAGCTTACATTTTATTAGGAAAGATGTACAAATGTGTGTGTGTGTGTGTATGGCAATTTTGTTGTTTTAGGAAAAGAGAGTGATAGGTGGGGTGAGGAAAGGCTTCATGTAGATGGGAGAGCTTGAAAAACACATTGGCACATTTTGACCAGGTTTGAGAAGACTGAACACTTCAATTTTGGGAAATAGGAAATCATTATTTCTGACCCTCACTGGGTGTACAATTCTCCCATCATCTTCAGGCCTTCCCAGACAGAAAGGAATGTATGATTTTTAAAGACCTCCAGAGGACATTTCATAAGCTTTGTCTATAACACATTCCAATGCAGAACAATCCTGGTTTCGCTAAATAGCTCCATTTTTAAACCAAGGCAAAATTTTTATTCTCCTCTTTTTCCCACCTT
The DNA here is from genome assembly GCF_028583685.1 of Petaurus breviceps papuanus. Taxonomy (NCBI): domain Eukaryota; kingdom Metazoa; phylum Chordata; class Mammalia; order Diprotodontia; family Petauridae; genus Petaurus; species Petaurus breviceps. Next base: position 9,910,922 of record NW_027187391.1, read on the forward strand.
CCTCTTTCCTCTGAGCCTGAAATATAGATTTAATTAAATATTAAGCCTATGGCCTAGAAGAACTTGGGGGGGAAAAATCTGATTCATTGCAAAAATAAAAAAGCATTAAATATAACTTTCCCATTGCTAACCTATTCCAAACAGATTATGTTGGGAGTCCTTTTGGCTGTAATGGTATCCATTTTTAAATTTATCTTTCACATTCCAGATATAAGTGAGAAAATGTTTTCTTTCCTTAAGAAAATTTGCATCAAACTTATCTCTTTCTAACACAAACAGTGCTGGCAGTGGCAGGCCTAATGTCTATAATGAGGCAAACTTAAGTAGTATCAAGCATTTATTAAGTATTTATTAAGCTCCAACTATTGGTCAGACACTGTGATAGGTGCGGAAAGAACTTTTTTTTTTAAAGAAACAGTCCCTATCCTTAAGGAGTTTATATTCTAACAGAGAGCATATACAAACTGAATTAGTTTGTTTGGGGAGAGAAAGCACTAGGACCTGGGAGAATCAGGAAAGACTTCACATAGAATGTATTCCTTGAGCTAGTTTTGAAGGAAAGGAGGAAATGTAAGAATTGGTGTCCAGGAAGGGAGAACAGGACATGAGGCAGGTGTGATTAAAGTGCATCTAGGTACTATGGACAGCTTAATGGATTGCAGGGAAACACTTGGTCATAATTTCATATTTAATTGAAATTATTTAATATTGATAATATTATTTAATATAAATATTATTTAATATTGATAATATTATTTAATATTGATGATATTTAATTGATTCCTAACTTTTATGAGTATTGAAGGGTTCAGATATTTCATGGACTTCCCTCCACTTTTGTTGGAGCTAAATAAAAATCAAAATGGCAATGAGTGGTGCACAATAAAGATTTAAGGTTCCCTTGTAGTAACTCCCTGAAAGGGTGTGTGACCTTCAGCTTAAAAACCATTTACTGAGAAGACACTATATGTGATTGACATACTCTCAGTTCTGTGATCAATGGTGAAAATGGAGAGATTTGTTGTCTTGTTTTGCTTCAGGTGTGGAGGTAGAAACCAGAAATTCTCCATTCTTGATGAATCAATAGGCAGCAAATAAGGTGTGTTCCCACCTCTCCAAGTAACTGAAAAAAGTTTTAGAGGCAAGGCTCTCAGGGAATAGGTGTTGTCCCAAGGTAACACCAGGATGGGGCTGGCCTAAGGGCATGGAGGGAAAAGACTCTAGTAAACTATAACTCTTTTCTTCTTTAACCTCTACAAAAGTGCAAAAAAGTAAAAAACCTCTTGAGCAATCCATGAAATCAAAAATAAAAACAAACAAACCTGGCCAAGAAACCAGCAAGAGATCACAGGTAAGAGATGAAAGAAAATTCAGTGCCTACAGATATATATGGTATCTTATTTGCTTCCAACCAAGAGAAGAAAAAGGTTTCATAGGATAACCTTACACTATACAAGTCCTAGTTAGCAATAGGGGAACAGAAATGTTTTGCTTGTTTTATAATTTTTTTATCATTTACTAAGAATTTCCACACAAAATATAGGGAAAGCAGTCAAAAATGTTTGAGTATCATGGGAAAGGAGAAAATATTTTCCCAATGGCAAGAAATTAACATTACCTGAATTTTCTTTCCTTTTGTTAAAAAGCAAATAGAATCTGCTTACCATAAAAAGCCATTCTTTAATTATTCCCAAACTCCCCACTGCAATTCTCTTTAATGCTGTAGAGTTATTCTCAAGATGAAGGTGCCCTTGCTCTCATGCTCCCAGCCAAAACTGGAGTTCTCAAGAACTTTCTGAGCCTGATCGGTCAATTCAGTGGTGAAATGTATTTTGCATCCCATACCTTCCCAGGGTCCTGTGAACTGGAACTCAGGAACATTTCAGTAGAGAAATAGCTCTGAGGATCAGCTGCTTGTTTGTTCAGTCAGCCTGTTACAAATTCTAAGCAGACATCCACAAATAGAGCTCTTGCTTTTGCTGATGTAAAGAGGCTTCCTTTGTTGTTGTGAAATCCCCATCCTTACAGATTTCACCATCATATTAATTCTAAACCAACACCTTCAAATTCTCCTACAATAATTGGGGGTTGGAGGAGAGGATGAAGTTCAGGTCTTGTGTGAAATCACTCTGATCTGGCATTTTCCTAAGGTCTCAAATCACTGGTTAAGTGTGTGCATAGCATGGTTAATGAACATCTGTTGGCTTGAATGGAATCATTGAAATTAAAGTAAAAAGGAAACCACACGAAATCCTTCTTCCTGGTCATTAGACTTCTATCAACTAATAGCTAAACTGTGTATAAGACCTTGTCCACACTCTTAAAATACATATTTTCATTTATCTTTTTCTTTATTATTCTTTATTATTTTATATTATTATTCTTTATTATTATATATTATTATCTATAACATTCTTTAATTCAACAGATACTTATTAAGAATTTGCTGTTTGTCCAACTGCATGGCTACAGAGTATTAAAATTGTCCTTGTCCTGAAGGATATTGTAATCTCACTGAGAAGACAAGACAACCTATTTGAAAAGTTAAATGTACTTATATGATGATTCCATGTAGTACATGATGAAGTGCTAAGCTGATGCTATCAAAATTTAGAAGGCCATGTTGGGCTGGTATGCTGCAGAAGTCTTGATAGACAATCAGAGTTCATATTTATACAGTGCTTTAAGGTTCATGATGTACTTTACATATATTTTCTTATTTTATTCTCATAAAACCTTGGGTGAGCTAGGTGATTTGTCATCCCTATTTTAGGTTAGATGCCTTGTCTAGCATAACACAGTTTAAGTGTATGAGTCAGGATTCAAACCACGGTCATTTTTTACTCAAATTTTGACTCTGTGCCATGCCTCTCAGAAGAAGTCAAAGCCAAAACAATTTGTTTGATTATTTCAAAAGTTCACTATAGGACACAGGAATGATCAGGGCATATTTAAGAAGGAAAGAAATAATCATTTCCTAAGTACCCATTATGTGCCAGGCATCATGGTAGGCTGTTTACAAATATCTCAGTTACTACTAATAATAGTAAAAAAAAAAACGACTAACATTTACACGTCACTTACCATGTGTGCCAGTATTTTACAATTATTATTCCCATAATCACACTGGGAGGAAGGTGCTATTACTGTCCCCATTATATAGTTTAGGAAACTGAGTCAGAAAGAGATTAAGTGATTTTCTCAGGGTAACACCATTAGTTTCTGAGGTTGGATTTGAACTCTAGTCTTCCTGAATCCAAGCCCAGCACTCTATTCACTGATTCACTTCTCTGCCTCTAAGGAAAAGTCTGAGTAGATTAAAATGGCTGAACTGGATGTGGGGTTTTGTGGTAAGGAACACAAAGAAATTAGATTGAAGGAAGGCATTGAAAACTAGACTAAGGAGTATGGAATTTACATTATTTGAAATTTAAAGTTTTGTGAACAAAATTTACATGATGAAATCAGCATTGCAGGAGCATCATGTTGGCAGAAGTGGAGGAGCAGAAATGGGAAGTAGGAACACTGGAGACTTCATGCCAAGACCTACTTTTTTGGTCCATACCTATTATTTCTTCAATTTCATTAATATGGATGACTCCCAATGTGGAAACTCCCTCCATCAAGGCATATCAGAAGCACTTTTGAAATTTATAGTCATGGAGAGTTGCCTGGGAAACTCCAAAGTTAAGTGATTAGCCTGAGAATGACACAGTATGTGTCAGAGACAAGACTTGAAACCAGATATTTGCTTCTCTCTGTCTCAGCTCCTGCATCTTCAAAAACAAAGGAGCTGGATCAGTTGACCTCTAAATTCTCTGCCAGCTTTAAAAGCTAAAGTCCTAAATAACAATTTGCCTAATTGGTCCTAACATCCTTTTAATGGCTGACTCATTCTGTGTGAGTTTCTCTCTCAGTTTCATGAGGAGTCAGATTTATCAAAAACTATAGCCAGAAAATTTCCAAGTAAGATCTACATAAAGTAAGCTTTATCTTTAGACCTGATCATAGCATAGACAAGTCAAACAGATGCAAATTCTTTTTAAAAATTTCCTCCAAAGGGAATATTCCTAAAACTTTTAGTAATAAATTCCAGTTTTTATTAACTTGCAATATCATGTTTATAGTTAGCCTGAATTATCTATGATTAACCTAAGCACATTCCCCATTATCTGCCACTAGGTGTAGGTAAGGATGCTGATTTTAAGAGTTAGGAAGTTGCTGTTCTCAGTTATTTCAGTCACATCCGGCTTTTTGCAACCCCATTTGGGGTTTCTTGGCAAAGATATTGGAGTGGTTCATCATTTCCTTCTCCAGCGCATTTTATAGATGAGGAAACTGAGACAAACAGGATTAAGTGACTTGCCTAGGGTCACACAGCTAGTAAGTATCTGAGGCCAAATTTGAACTCATGAAGATGAATCTTCCTCACTCCATGCCTAGTACTCTCTCCACTGTGCCACCTAACTGCCTCACAGAGTTTGGAAGACCTGAGTTTAAATCTTCATTCAGACGTTTGTTAACTGTGTGACTTCATACAACCTTGGTTTTCTAATATAAAAATGGGAAAAATAATAGTATCTGCCTCACTTGGTTTTTTTGGGACCAGATGAAATAGCATATGTTAAGGGCTTTGAAGAACCAAAAGAGTTATTTTTTATCTGTTAAAGGTTTAAAGGTGAATTCTTCAGTATTTAAAAAAAAATTTACTTAGGTATCCATTTAATATATAACTTGGATGATAAAACTCTCTCTACCTTCTGATGCCATGGATCAAAAATCAGTCCATTAGAATCTTGTGTTGATAGATTTTTTCTTCCCTGTATTCAATTTGTATATCTAGATATATCCACATCTGGCCTACATAATATTGATTTCTAATCTGGATCTGGGAGTGGGGTGGGTGGGGATGATTACATCATAATTTCTGACTATGTCCTGACACTATCACTTATCTCTTCATGGAGAATCTTTTTACAATGGGTTAGTTCAAGTCCTTCCCGTTCTTCTTCCATTGCCTTTGCTCCTTTATCTCTGTGTGTTCATAGAGGTCTCACAGATAGTAGAAAAAGCACTCAAACCTAGAATCTCTGGGAAAATATATTTATTAAATGAGATATGAACCAATTGAAACCTAATCTAATGACTCTGCACATTACTACATTGCTCTCTCTATATGCTGTTAGATGTTTAGCTGTCACTACATTTGGAGTTTGCAGGACCCTGAGTTTGAATCCTGTCTCAAGTACTTATTAGTTGGGTGAGTCATTTAACCTCTCTAGGCCTCCAGGTTCTTTTTTAATGTATTTTTAAAAATATTTTGTCTTCCCCCATTAAGCTGTGAGTCCCTTGAGGGCAGGGGTTTTTGTTTTGTTTTGTTTTGCCTTTATTTATATGCCCAGAGCAAATGCAATGCCTAGCATATCTTTGATGCTTATTAAATGTTTATTGACTGATTGACTCTTTCCACACCTGTAAAAAGTCTTAACACTGAAAAACCTAAGACTTCAAAGTCTTCTTACACTGGGTCCACATAAAACCAAAGGGCACAAGATAATGACATTTTTTAAAATGCCAACCAAAACTTAAAATTTCAGAGGTCTGCTGATAGTCAAGAATATCAGATGACAAAGAAAAAAATGGAGAGGAGAGAACTTTAACAATTAACTTGCTAATTACCCAAAATTAAGTTGTCTGGGAATAGGGGAATCCCTTGATTAAAAAAAGGTATAAATCAGTGAAAGATACTAGACTAGTTGTCCTGGTCACTAATATACCCCATACCCTGCCAACTTGATTGATTATTTTGGTGTCCATCCAATTTTTTTTGTCATATAAATTGTCATTTCTTCACTCATTCAATAATATTAAATTAATAGTTACTATGTATTACTATGTTACTATTCTTCAGCTAGACAGTTTCTTGAAGGCAAGAAGCAGGCCCAGTATAAAGTACTTAATCCCCGCCCGAGGTCTCAGTAAAGTAAACATTTAATAAAATTTGTTGTTTGCTGATTGCAAGACTCTGTGGCTTAAATATCATTTGGCATAATTGTAGTTTAGAGCAATTTCTTGGAAGAAGATGAATGTCTATTTAAAATGTAAAGCAATTATTAAAACATTATTACAACATTGTTTGATGGTCAGATGAAAGAGACAGCATCATGGCAGAGAAAGGGTGAAACAAAAAGCATATGGTTCAAGGACAAGTGAATTCTGGTCATTGCTAGTCCTCCCTCTACCAATATGGCAGTCCCCAGCCTCCCCCCGCCAACCCCAGTAATATTTGATATTTTCCATTTCTCACTTATCTATGTGTCATTTACAAACGTTCTTATTAGCTTTGGCCACTATAGCAAGTTTATTTAAGAGATTTATGATCCCCTAATACACTAGTGATGACCTCAAGGTTAAATGGTTTAAATACAAGCAAACATGGAGACAGTTATTGTAAGAGGAAAAGAGCCTAGAGGAGTTGGTTGGAAGGCGGGTTCACATCTCCAGGTTTTACCTCTCATTTTGAAGTCTCAGCAAATGGAACAGGCTTCAGAGTGTGACAGTTGCCAGATGGCAGCCTGCACTGCTTTGTGGAATAAGGGTACTTTCCTTGGATCATGATCCCCTCCATCCCCAAAGCTCATTATACATTTCACTCACTTGGCTGGACTTAGCTTCCATGGTGTTCTGTTTTCTTCATTTTAGCACAAACGGAATCCATTCTGAAAATTTACTCTGCGTGTCATGTTAACTTTATTCTGCCACTGATCTATTTTCTTGTGACTTACATTTCTGTCAGAAAATATAATATCTAAGTTTCCATGGGAGGTTGGAGCACTGATTTGTTTCCCCTGAGCTCTCCATTCCTGTCTAATTAACCCCAGTAATGCTCACAGTAGGATTATGTATATACATGCATATATGATATATATGCTGCTACATGTTGTTATTTTGTACCTTTTCCCACTAGGACTATTTTTTAGCCACTTACCTTCTATATGTGAAATGAATTATTCCCCATAGAACATGATATCATGCATTTTTTAAACATGTGAAATATAACTTAGATCTCTTTGGAAACAATACCAAGGAGGCTCCATTTACAGCAAAATGACTCATTTCAAGCTAACAACTAGGAGTCAGTGATGAAGACCTCACTGGCCCATTCACGGGTCTTCTTTGGGAATGAAAATTTTGGAAAGTGATACAAGATGTTGCTGTCTTCATCTAGGTCATTGTACCGGCCTGAACCAAATAGCCACAAGCTTGCTTCTTTTTTTCTGATGGTTAGAGTCTATAGGAGATTTTTCTTAGATTTTCTTTTTTCATTATTTCTAATAATAATTTTTATAATAATAATAATAATATTTTGTTGTTTATTCATTCAAGTTAGGAGATCTGTGTTCAAATCCTAGCTTTGCTATGTAACACCACATGAGTGACCTTGGACAAATCACTGAAGCTTGAGTAGCCTGTTTCCTTATCTAGAAAATGAGAGGTTTATCTAAATCCGATGATCCAACAATCAAAAAGTGATGCCTGGGGATTTATAATACCAAAAACCTTATCTTCAAATAATTATTCACTCCAAACCTAAGACACTCATCCCAGATCCCATCTTCCTTGGATTCAGAGCCCAGATCACCCAAGTCACCATCAGTAATTTATTGTCATGTTAGGCCCTGCTACAATTACCTAAAAGATAGGGAAGAATAAGGAGTTCCAGCTACCACTTCAAGGGTTAGAGGTCATGGGTTTTTGACTCCTCAAGTTGGAAATCTGAATGCATTTTTACAACAGATATCAGTTTAATTTTATAACTGTATAAATGTTGTATAATTTAAGACACATTTTAGTTTAAACAGAATGTTGCAGGAGGATGTGGGAACCTCAGGATCAGGTATAAGAAAGAAAAAGCACCAAGAAGTAGAAGAGGAGGATTCAGATTGGCCCTTGGCCCCTGCTAATGACTATAGCCATGATTTGACTGAAAAACATTTTAATGCTATGCTACCATGACTGGTTAAACATCCTACTATGTAAATTCAATTCTATTCTCTTCAAAAAACATATATTAAGTTTCTGTTATATGCTGGACTCTCAGGCATTTGACATACAGACACCAAAATGAAAATACTGCTTTCAAGAAGCTTATATTCTAGTTTGGGAACGTACAATGAATACCAATAAGTAAATACAAATGTATACAAACTAATTGGGGGTAGGTGGAACAGGGGCTGATGGTTACATCAAAAAAGCCTTATGTAGGGGATAGCCCTTGAACTGACCCTTGCAGGAAGCCTGGGATCCAGGAAGAGATAAGGAGAGAGAACATTTCAGGGATAGATGAGGAATATCTGTGAAAACCCATAAAGGTGAGCAAGGTAATATAGTGTCTGCACAGAAGCAAATAGGTCCGTTGGGTTGGAGTGTACTGTGCATGTAGGGGCATAATGTGAAATCAGTCTAGAAAGAGAGGTTAGAGTCAAAATGTGAAGGGATTGAAATGCCAAGCTGAAGAGTTTATCTTTTAAACAGAGAGCCACTGAAACTCTCTAACATGGTCAGAACTGAACTTTGCCACATATAGCTTGGTACCAATGTGGAGGAGTTAGAGAGGAAAGAAAGTGGAAGCAAGGAGACCCTCTCTGGAGTGATAGTATAGATTAGTTGAAAAGAATGAAGAGATTTGGAACTTCATTCTGTGGGGAGGGAAAAAGAGGAGTTGATAAGAATATAAGTATCATTGTGAAGATTCCTTGAGATTAGATAATATAAATTTGTAGAGGACCTGGACATCACAGTTGTGGGCTTTAACAGCACAGTAGCAAGTAGATGGATAGGAGTAATTCAGAGTTGGGATTTGGGTGATGAATGGTAACTGGACAAGGGGCAAGAGATTCAGTTCATAAATTTCAACAAGTTAACCAAAGTATTAAAATTATGAAGGGAGAAAAGTTAGGCTAAAGCAAGGGTGGCAGGTTGGGAAAGCAGGGAGAGATGATGGAGTATCAAGAATTTTCTGTGAGAATTAAGTATGAGTTTCTGAGGGAAAGACACAGGAAAAAGAAGTGAAGTAATGATATGGAATCTACCCCTAGCTCCAATTAATCAGGGAATTCCCAGACATCAGGATTGAACTAATCATTAAAGAGTAAGTTGGGTGTGAGTAATTGATTCCTTAGTTGATTTGAAAGGATCACAGTGGTTTTGGTCATTGTAAGAAAGTATATGATGCCATAAAAAAATATCTTGTGAATGGATAAAGAAAATAGGTCATAACCAGATGGGGCTATGTATGAAAACAGCAAGCTAGTTCAGTGCTGCTTGAATGGTGATATTATCAATCCACAAAGATCTCCTGAGAGAGAATTACTGGGTGGGTGCAATGGATGGGAAGAGAGAAACCCCCAGACACTATTAACCAAAGAATATCCTTATGAACTTCAAATGGGGCACAAACTAGACACCCCAAAGAAGCTAATTCTTTAACCCCCGACTCCCAGTTTGGAGGGATTGTTCATTTTGTTTTGTTTCTTAGAATATCCTTTGTTACTTGTTTAGTAAATATTTAAAAAAAAACTAATTAAGTATGACTGATAATCAGTGGAAAACACACTAGTGCGAGCTTTGGAAACCCCAGAGATACTCAGGTTTATTACCAAGTCATCTGAGCCTAACCTGCCAGTGTGAGTAGGAATTGGAGAAGTAAGCTGGAGTAGATACTAAATAAGGATAAAAAGGTATTGTCACAGGAATTTTAGAGTTCTAGATACTAGAGTTGGAAGAATTATGGGTGATAATGAGCTAGAAAGCTACGAGGGGGCAAATGTATTTTGGGGAAGCCAAGTGTTTGTGGTTGAAAGAAGATGTTGTTGCTGTTTGTCCTTCATTCTCAAAGAGGACTAGGATATCAGGGAGGTGATGCCATGACATAAGTGAATTGGATTTAACTGAGGGAGGGCTATCCACAGATGAAAGAAGATAGAAGGTATGTGAGAAGAGAATCAAATCGTTAAAAAGGAGAATAAGAATTCCAGGGGGCACAATGAAAGAAGATGTTAGAGAAAAATGAAGACAAAGGAAGAATGGGACTAAAAGGTAGTTCCAGTAAATAGGGTGCAGGACCTAGAGAAAAGAAGACCTGAGTTCAAACCCCACCTCAGACAATTACTAAATGTGTGACCGTGGGCAAGCCTCTATCTGCCTCAATTTCCTCATCTTTGAAATGGAGATAATAATAGCCCCTGCCTCCCATGGTTGTTATGATTTTCAAATGAAATATTATTTGTCAAATGCATTGCAAACCATAAAGAGGAGAAAGCAAGGTGACAATCATTAACTAGGCACCTACTATATGCCAGGCATCATTTCATTTATGCTAGCTATTATTATTGTTGTTGTTGCTATTATTATCATTATTATACATAGGGTGTAATGAGTGGTGACCAGGAAGGGATCTCATCAGCAAATTAAAGGAGGTGATTTGCCAACTAATCAAAGCACATAGGATGTGAAGGCAATGTCCAACACAGCCTTATATGTAATATTTATAACATTAAATATCAACTAGTTTGAGTTGGGTTGCAAGTTTGAGATCTCCAAGAATAACTGTGCTACTTAGAAAACCAGTACTTTTTCCAGCCATCTTACTCAGGATCAATCTTTGTAAAAATATCACCCGGCAAAGTGCAAGATTCTGTGCCCCACTCCCTACCTCCTCAGCTACCAGAGTGAGTGAAGATCCAAAAAAGAAACTTCTCATCCCTAATTCTTGATAGAATTAAATAATTCAACAAAAATTAGACATGATTTTTTTCAATGAAAATGACACTAAAGAAGGTGCATTCCCATTTGCCTTACTGCTGCTGCCCAAAGAAGACTGGATGGAGCCTCTCCATCTGATTTACCCTGAAACTTGGATCTTATGTGTTTTTCTCCCCTATTAAATTTTAAGCTACTTGAGAGTAAGGCTTGTTTTATTTGTATTCTCATCACTTTTCACATTGTTGGTGTTCAGTATCCAATTCTTTGTGACCCTATGGAATATACTGTCTAAGGGTTTTCTTGGCAAAGATACTAAAGTGGTTTGCTATTTACTCTTCCAGTGGATTAAGACAGAGGTTAAGTGGCTTGCCCAAAGTCACATAGCTAGTAAATGTCCAAAGTAAAATTTGAACTCAAGTCTTCTGATTCCAGACCCAGCATTCTATCCACTGAGCTACCTAGCTGATGCTTTGCACATAGTAAGTACTTAATAAATGCTCTTTCATTCATGTGATCATTCCAAAGGAAAGAAAATAAAAAAGAAATTCTACTCTTATGTTCTTTGTGGGCATTTAGGTAGAGTGCCAGGTAGGTCACTTAATCTCTACCTCAGTTTCTCTATCTGTAAAATGAGGGCAATAATAGCACTTACTTCCCAAGGTTGTTGTGAGGATCAAATGAGATTGTATTTGTAAAGTGCTTGGCATAGTATTTTGTGCTAAGTGCTATAATAATGTTAGTTATCATCATCATTATCATTTTTAGCATAGTTCAAAATTGTCAATTATATGAAGTTCATCATAGTACAAAGGTCAACAATGGTAGCTGTCCTTAGTTTCCCAGTTGTTATTCCTTGGCATTTTTTTTGGACCCTATGTTTGCTAGCTGAAAAAAAATAAAACAGCAAAAGATGACATGGAACATTATGCTAATATGTTGGCAGAGACAGCTATGTTTTCAGAACTAACAATAATGAAAGGTCAAGAATGGAGACAAGAAGATTGTGTTCTTAAGAAATGATCACCAGGGGTAATGGACAAAGACTTCTACTCAAAGGAACTGTAGCAACGTGATCACATTGAGCTCAATTCCTGACCTGAACAGACCACTCCTAATAAGCTACAACATTCCAGTCACAAAGTTAACCTAGGATGACTTTTCTTTCTAAGGTAATGCTTCTGTACATTATTTTTCTTTGTGCTTATCCTGATGCCAGTATTATATTGTAAGTTATTTGAGGGCAAAGTGCATGAATTCCACTTCCTTTGTAATTGCTAAAACATTTTACTCGGTGTTCCATACTCCAAAACCACCAAGTCATATATTGTTGAGTGAATTATACACTCAATACACTCAATTGACCAAAGAGAGTTGATTGAACATTATTGTGCCCATATTAGTCAGTTGTGGAAGAGGTCACTCTGTAAGCGCATTTCTTCCTTGTAATGAAGGAGGTTTTGTTACTCTTGTTTTTCAGTCATTTTCAATCATGTACTACTGACCCTATTTGGGGTTTTCTTGGCAAAGATAATGAAGTGATTTAAGATTTCCTTCTGCAGTTCCCTTTACAGATAAGGATACCGAGGCAAACAGGGCTAAGTGACTTGCCCAGGGTCACAGAGCTAATAAGTATGTCTGAGGCTAAATTTAAACTGAGGAAGAGAAGTCTTCTTGATGCCAGGCTTTGCACTTTATCTACTGTACCACCTAACTGCCCCCTGAATTTATTTCTTATTCTGATATCTTACTATGTCTTCTTTTAGACATGCTTAGTTCTTTAAAACATTAGATAAACATCAAGTAAAAATGGTAGGATTTCTTTTGTTGTTGTTATTTAGTTAGTCATGCCTGACTCTTCCTGATTCCATTTGGAGTTTTCTTGACAAAGATACTTAAGTGGTTTGCACTTCTTTCTCCAACTCATTTTACAGATGAGGAAAGTGAAGTAACTAGGATTAGGTGACTTGACCAGGATCACATAGTTAAGGCTGGATTTGAACTCAGACCCTCCTGATTCCAGGGTTGGCAATCTAGCCACTGTCCCACCCTTTTGACATTTAGTATTTTGCTAATTTAAAGATTTTTGTTTTGTTTTGCTTTCCTATCACTCTGATCTACTAGTTTATTCAGGGAAGTAACACTTGAACTGAGCCTTTAAAGAAGCTAGGCATTATAAATAGTGGAAGTGAGAAAAAAAGCATCTCAGGTATGATAGATAACCCCTACAAATGAATGAAAGTTAAATCTGGAATATGTGAGTAAAGTAGCAAGTTATCTAATTTGACTAGAATATAGAGGGTAAAAGGAAATAACATGCAATAATAGGCTTTGGTCAGCCTGAGAAGAGGGCTAGATGTCAGACAGAGCAGTTTATATTTTGTAATAAGGCGATAGGAGGCCACTGAAACCTCTTGAGTTGGAGAGTGGCGTGCATCCCTTTAAGAATATTAATTTACATTGTGCATACCCTTTGATCCACCAATACCACTGCTGGGTCTGTATCCCAAAGAGATCATTAAAAAGGGAAACATACCAACATGTACAAAAATATTTAAAGTAACTCTTTTTGTCATGGCCAAAAATTGGAAATTGAGGGGATACCCATCAACTGGGGAATGGCTGAACAAGTTGTGGTATATGAATGTAATAAAATACTATTGTGCTATAAGAAATGGTGAACAGGTAGAGCTCAGAAAAATCTGCGAAGACTTATATGAACTGATGCTGAGTGTAGTGAGTAGACCCAGAAGAACAATGTACACAGTAACAGTAGCACTGTGTGATGACTGACTTTTTTAGACTTAGCTCTTCTCAGCAATGCAATGATCTAAGACAGTTCCAAAAAATTCACGATGGAAAATGCAATTCATATCCACAGAAGAACTATGGAGTCTGAATGAAGATTCAAGTATACTATTCTCTGTCTCTCTCTCTCTCTCTCTCTCTGTCTCTCTGCCTCTGTCTCTGTCTCTCTCTCTATCTGTCTCTCTGTCTCTCTCTCCTTTCCTCTTGCCTTCTCCCTCCCTCCCTCTCTCTTTTTTGTTCTTTATCTTTCTCATGGATTTTCCCTTTTACTCTCTTCTTTTACAACATGACTAATGTGAAAATATGCTTAATATGATTGTACATGTATAGCCTATATCAGTTTGCATACTATCCTGGGGATATTATGGGATAATAATTGCATGCCATCTTATAAAAGTTAATGTTGAAAACTAAAAATAAATGAATGGATGAATGAGTAAAAGAATATGAGTTTAATTGTGAATGGATTGGCTAGGGGAGAGACTGGGGACAAGGAGACAAGTTAGGAGGCTATTACTATAGTTCAGGAGAATAGTGACCAGGATCACTAGGATGGTGGCCAAGTGGATGAAATTAAGGTGGCATGTGAGAGAGATTGTGGAAGTAGAAGCAGCAAAACCTTACCAACCAACAAGATGGGGGAATGAGGAGTAGGGAAGAACTGAAAATGGTGCTACCTGATGATAAGGCACATGAAAAAGACAGTGGCAATTTCAGGAAATGTAATAATAATAATAATAATTTACCTTCCAAGTGTTCCTGGTAAGTGTCAAATTCAAAATTATAACTACATTGACTGCTTTTTTAAAAAGCCCATCCTCCACTGCCAACCTTTAACTACTTTAAGGGCTGTTCTATAGAAGAAAAATTAGGCTTGTTCTATTTGGCCCCAGAAAAGAGAACCAGAAACAATGAACAGAAGCTGTAGGAAAGCAATATTTGGCTCAATGTAAAGTAAGCAATTTCTAATAATTAGAATTTCCTGAGAATTAAATAGACTCCTCAAGAAGTACTAAATTTCCTGTCAGTAGAAATATTTGAGCAGAGGCTCAATAAATAATTGTCAGGGATGTTGTAAAGTGGATTACTATTTCAGGTGGGAGAGCTTAGATTATATGGCTTCTCAAGTCCCTTCCAATTCTAAGATTTCATGATTTTCTGGTTCATTCTGCTAGCTAATAAACTGCTTGACATTCATCATATGAAACACATTCAATATTTAAGTTCTTCCCAGATTTCATATAAATAAAACTTGCCTGCTCCAAACTTACTGATCCCTGAGGGTTAAAATATATCAATTTTCTGTAGTCTTACTTATAATTACTTAATCGTTATTATTTAAAAAATGTAATATCATTTGCTTTTAAAATGAAAAATAACTTGTAGTCAAAATTGCATTTGGAAAAGGTTCAGTTCTGGCATAGACCAATATGTAACACTGTATACCAAAATCAAGTCTAAATGGGTGGCATGATCTAGATATAAAGGCTGATACTGTAAGCAATCTGGGAAAGCAAGGAATAGTTTGCCTGTCAGATTTATGAAGAAGGGAAGATTTTATAACCAAACAAGAGTTAGAGAGCATTATAAAATGCAAAATGGATAATTTTGATTACATTAAATTGAAAAGTTTCTGTACAAACAAGGCAATGTAACCAAGATTAAGAGGGAAGTGGGAAATTAGGAAAGAATTTTGACAACCAGTGTCTCTGATAAAGGCCTCATTTCTAAAATATACAAAGAATTGAATCAAATCTATAAGAATACAAGTAATTTCCCAATTTATAAGTGGTCAAAGGATATGAACAGGCAGTTTTCAGAGGAAGAAATTAAAGATATCCATAAGCATATAAAAAAATGCTCTAAATCACTATTGATTAGAGAAATGCAAATTAAAACAATTCTGAGGTACCACATCTCACCGGCCAGATTGGCTAAGATAACAAAACAAGAAAATGACAAATGCTAGAGAGAATGTGGAAAAATTGGAACATTAATGCATTGTTGGTAGAGTTGTGAACTGATTCAACCATTCTGGAGAGCAATCTAGAACTATGACCAAAGGACTATAAATAAGTGTATACCCTTTGACCCAGCAATACCACTTCTAGGGTTGTATCCCAAAGAGATCATAGAAGTGAGAGGAAGACCTGTATGTAGAAAAAATATTTATAGCAGCTCTTTTTGTGGTGGCAAAGAATTGGAAATTAAGGGGATATCCATCAATTGGGGAATGGCTAAACAAGTTGTGGTATATGAATGTAATGGAATACTATTGTGCTAAGAAATGAGGAGCAGATGGACTTCCTATTTATCTGGAGAGTCTTATACGAACTGATGCTGAGTGAGAAGAGTAGAGCCAGGAGGAATTTGTACACAATTACAGACACAACATATGTGTGATGACCAGCTTTGATAGACTGGGCTCTTTTCAGCAATGCAGGGTTATAAGACAACTCCAAAAGATTCATGATGGAAAGAGATGTTTACATTCAGAGAAAGAACTACAGAGTTTAAATGCAGATTGAAGCAAACTACCTGCTCTCTTTCTTTGTCTTGTTTGGTTTTGTTTCCTCTTTCCCATTGTTCATTCCATTGGTTATAATCCTTCTTTACAACCTGACTAATGTCTAATGTGAAAGTATTTGCAGATCCTATACTTGATGGCATGCTGCCATGGCGGGGCGGGGAATGCAGGAGAGGCAGAGGGAGAAAATTTGAAACTCAAGGGATTGTGAAACTGAATGTTGTAAACTAAAAGTAAACAAATTAATAAAGGCCAAAAAAAAGGTCCAGTTAATTTAATCAAATTAATTAAATGGTTACTTTGTGCAGTGTGTATTAGGTATTAGGGATCTAGAGAAGAAAGTGTCATTGTTTTGACCTTCAAGGAATTTACAGTTTTGTAGGTAAATAAAAATACATTCAAATAATACAAGTTTTAACATCTTAAGTACCCATGAGAAGAAGAAAAAAAGAGTGACGAGACATCATTAAGGGAAGAGTTACTTCCAGTTGGGGGAATCAGGGAAAAGTTTGCAGCTGAAGTAGCACATCAGTTAAGTCACAAAGATAGAGCATATTTATTTCAGCTATGGAGGCCAGCTTGTACAAACATGCAGATTTGACATGAGATTGAAAAATGATTCATTTCCAGTTTTCTGGGAACATAGTTAACAAAGTAGTGTGAAATAAAATTGGTTAGATCCAAATTGTGTCAAGCATTCAAAGAATTTGTATTATTCAGTATGTAATGGGGAGACAACAGTGGTCTTCAAGCAGGGAAACCATGATTGGGAACATTTCCTTGGAAGCAGTATAAAGGATAGACTAGTGGTGAGGAGACCAGGCAGTAAACTATTATAGCAGTATGACAAAGAAATCTGAATTTTAATGATAGAAATGGGAATGGAAGGGATGAGATAGAACAGATGTTGCCAAACTTATTTGGCCTAGTGCCCCCTTAAAAAAAATTACTCAGCGCCCACCTGGAAATCTACTTTTTTTAACCCTTTAACAATTTATTTTTGCATCATTTCAAAAATTTATAATTTTTTAAATGATGCATCTGAAATTTTAATAGTTCATTGCAAATTTGTGGGGGGTTTTCCTCCATTGAAATTTTGATAACAATATTGTGTCATGTAACTCTATAGTACTGTATTGTAAACAAGTTGT
Organism: Petaurus breviceps papuanus; assembly: GCF_028583685.1. Taxonomy (NCBI): domain Eukaryota; kingdom Metazoa; phylum Chordata; class Mammalia; order Diprotodontia; family Petauridae; genus Petaurus; species Petaurus breviceps. Next base: position 9,928,169 of record NW_027187391.1, read on the forward strand.
TATATTCACATATTCCTGCCAATGCATACTGGACTTCCTGACAGTCAGCTACACACTCACTTGGTAACATTTGCTTGTTAAGACTTGTTGGCGGACTTGACCATATCAGTTATAATTTGCATTTTTTTGTATTTATTTGGAAAATAATGTAATCCCCTCCCTGGATCATTCCAGTGCCCCCCATAGGGTGGTATCTCCCACTTTGGGAACCTCTGATAAATTAGAGTAGTCCAGTGGATAGAGTGCTAGTCCTGGAATAAGGAAGACCTGAGTGCAAATCTGCCCTCAGATATATAGTACTTGTGCAACTCTGGCCAAGTCACTTTAACATCTGACTCCTTTAGTTTTCCCAGCTGTAATAATAATAGCACCTACCTATCAGAGTTGTTGTGAGGATCAAATGAGATAATATTTGTAAAGCATTTAGCACACAGCCTGGTACATAATGGGCACTTAAAATGATTTTTAAAATAGATGCATATTCCCTTACCATCTCTAGAGATACTATAGAAGTAAGATCAACTAGATTTATCAACTAGTTGGATATTTATGATGTAGAACAAAGAGTCAACAATGATACCCATATTTCAAGCCTGGTTATTTTCTTAGATGTTGAAACATCAACAAAGAAAAAGTTGGGAGAAAGGGCAAATTTCTGGGAAGCAATAAAGAGTTCTGGTTTTGACACATAACATTTGAGGTGCTCAAAGTTTATTTAACTGAAAATGCTTAAAATTTAAGGGAAAGTCCCAGGAGCTGAAATATAGATATTTTGGATTCATCATCTCAATGTGGTTATTGAAACCATGAAAACTGATGTGTTCTCCAAAATAGTATAGAGAGGATGACATGGGGGATGTGTACAATCTGGGGGGGGAGGGGGATAGAAAAAGGTAAGAAAAATTAGCAGAGAAGATCAAAATAAAATGATTGGAAATATAAGAGCAGAAATGATGATAGAGCTAAGAAAGTCCAAGAAAGACAATCCCTGTGGTGTTTAATCTGACTGTGTGCCCTGGATTTGAAGTTTAAAATAGCTTCTTCCCAACCAACTATACTAGTGTAATAAGTTAATGGATTCTGTTCTAAACATTCTATAACTTTTTAATGCATAGCATTCCCTTTCTATGTGGAAATAAACTACCTATTCTGTACCCTGCCCAGTCCCTTCCAAAAAACAAAAATGACCCCAAACAACTATTGAGGAGTCATCAAATGCAAGAGAAACATCATAGAGAATGGAAATTAAACAAAATTCATTTGCTTAGGCCATTCAATGTCATTAGTGAGCTTTCAGTAGAGTAATAGAGAAATAAAGCAGATTGTAAAAAGATAGCAATTCAGTTGTTGATGAAGTATTGGTAGAAAATTCTTTCTAGAAGTTTGGCTGTGAAAAGTATAAGAGATATAGGAAGAAGGTGTAAGGTTTAGGAGTAAAGTTGTTGCTGCTGCTATTATTATTATTTTTTGGAGGTAGGGGAAAATCTTTATTTGCCTTTAACAATTAAATCTTATTTATTTATTTATCTATCTATTTATTTATTTAAATTAATTTCTTTGTTTCCTTTTAGTTTACAGGATTCAATTCCACAATTCCTTAAGTTTCACATTTTGTCCCCTTCTCTCCCCTCCCCCCCATGGCGGCATATAGTCAAGTACAGGATCTGTAAATACTTTCACATTATACATTAGTCAGGTTATAAGGATGGATTGTACCAGCTGGAATGAAAAATGGCAAAGAGGACATAAAACCAAATAAGAGAAGGAAAAAGATCAGATATTTTGCTTCCGCCTGGATATAAACTTAGTTCTTTCTCTGGATGCACATATTTCTCTCCATCATGAGTCTTTTGGGATTGACTTATATCACTGCATTGCTAAGAAGAGTCCAGTCTATCAAAGTTGGTCATCACACATACATTGTGTGTGTAATTGTGTACAAATTTCTCCTGGTTCTACTCTTCTCACTCAGCATCAGTTTGTATAAGCCTCCCCAGGTAAATATTGCTGCTGCTATTATTATTTGTCCTTTTTAGGAGACCTTAGTATACTTGTAGGCTACGGGAGAAAGACCCACGAAAAGAGATATAGAGTATACAAAAACTCAAAAATTAAGAATAGCACTCACCAAAAAGATGTAATTTATTCAGCACTTTTGGGTCACTCACAATCAAATAGCTTGAGTACTATTTTTAAATCCATCTCACTTTGGACTAATAGCAGAGTTGAGATGGGTAATGATGGGATTGCCCCCTGGGAGAAATAGTTCAACATATATTACAAAGGAAGTCTGCTCTGAAGACCTGGATGAATGAGAAGACGTCAATAAGCTATTTAGCCTGCTCTGTACTTTAGGGGAAGAAATAAGTGTATCCTATCTGTTGCATTGAGAGAATGATCAGGCAGTCAATAAACATTTAACCACCTACTATGTGTCACTGTGCTAAGCAATAAGGATGCAAAGAACTATAAAAGACAGTCCCTGCTCTCAAAGAGTTCACAGTCTACCAGGGAAAACAACATTCAAACTATGTATACTAAAGCTAGATAAAGAATAAATTTGAACTAATCAAAAGTTGGAGGGCAGTAGAATTAAGGGTGGTTAGAAAACATTTCCTGTACAAGGTAGCATTTTAGCTTGAACTTAAAAGAAGCCGTGAGGAGGAGATGAGGAGGGAAAGCTTTCCAGTAAGGGGAAACAGTCAGTGAAAATGTCCAGTTAGCAATGGGATGTCTTACTGGGGGAAGGAGGCCAATGTTACTTGATCTCAAAGTATACGGAGAAGGCGAAGGGGGAAGTATAAGGCGTAATAAAAATGGGAATATGTGGGAAGGAAGGGCTTTGAATGCCAGAGAATTTTATATTTGATGCTGGAAGTGATAGGGAGTCAATTTTATTGAGTAGGGGAGGAACATCTCAGGTATGATCCTCAATCATAGTTAGGGTACTAAGGTTGTATATTCAAAATCACATATCTTTCTTGTTCATTAACTAAATTCATTGACATTAAAAATAATCCACTTAATCTAAAACCCAGACCAAGACAAAGAAGAATCTTAATAGAAGTTTCAGCCATATCATCCTTTCATCACAAGTCTGCACTCCCTGAAAATTCAAAAGGTAGTCTATTAGACAGTGTTATTCAGTCTGAATCTTTATGGTACAGCGGGAAGAACATATGTACATAAAGCCCTAGATTCAGGGGAGGAATCTGCTGTCCAAATGTTTCATGTATTGTAGACTAAGCCAACCAAGTAATTGCCTGAATTTTTACATTTTTTATCCAGTTGTTTTGGCGTTCTTAAGACACTATCAAAGTTATGTTAGAGACAGAGTGAGACAGTGTATCACTGAGAGATAACGATGTGAAAATACTATTTGTTGGGTTGAAGGAGATAGGATACATAGTCAGAACATGATAGTGTTAAAGGCTTTGAAATTGTCATGTTTTTATTCCTTTGAATGAATCTGTGGTCTCATCATTGCGGGTACTTTTTCCTTTGTACAGATCACAGCCCATCTGTACCTGCTCATCCTCTATAACTCCTGGCCATGTTCTCCTATAAATCCTCCACAGGGGCTCTCCCCAACCCCAATATTTTGTTGGTCTTCCTTTAAGTCTCTTTGCATGATGTGGGTACCATCACTGCACATATGGCGTCCATCTGTTAGTATTCATTCCTAATGCATGACAGGCCCACCTTCTTTTCTGGTCATACATCTTTTTGATGATATATATTTTATGCTTCTTTGAGAACACAATTTAATACTGGTAACATACTGTTGCCCATTTGCATCCTCCATATGTTTCTCCATTGCCCTTTGAGTAGCAAACAATTTTAAATCCTTGAAGATTATGGTATTCCACGATGCACAGGGCATCACTAGAAGAATATTGGTATTAAAAGGATGTGATTTTGTTTCAATGAGATGCTTAGAATGGGCCATGCAATTTGCCAAATGCATTCTAGCCTGCTCTCTTACTCCTATTCAATTGTGGACCTGATTCATTGTACATCTGCAGCATCTGTGTGTAAGATTTATTACTGATGGCTCAGCTCTATGGCTTGCCCATACAACTGTATATCGTAGGCATTCTGAACCTTAGGGATTCTGCATTTACTTATTTTTTTTTCTTGGATAGAGAGTTAGATCCAACTCTTGTATAATGATAGATATCATTCAGGAAACTCTACAGTGCTCTGAAACTCAATGTAAGTGCACACTAATATTTACAAAACCTCGCCATCTATACAGATGCTCCCTCTTCCAGCCCTCAAGAATAGTAGCAAGCTCCTTTGGCTGTTTTACCCTTCATTGGTTATTCACGATTAGGATTATAGTGTAAAATTATCTCTGTTACATTTATCAAAGGATCTCTTGTGTTCTTAATGTATTCATGGGAAAGACTTTGAGGCTTTAAATGACTAAATTTGAAAGGACCTGACCAAAGCAAGTCCTTTTTTGAGTTAGAGAGATGATAGACAGACAGACAGACAGACAGACAGACAAATAGATAGATAGATAGATAGATAGATAGATAGATAGATAGATAGATAGATAGATAGATAGATAGATAGAT
>NW_027187391.1:9932761-9939103 GCF_028583685.1 Petaurus breviceps papuanus
GATAGATAGATAGATAGATAGATAGATAGATAGATAGATAGATAGATGGATAGATGGATGGATAGATAAATGAATATTTATTACATGCTTGCTATTTGTCAGGCACTACTTGTTTTTGTAATTCAAGGTAGTCCTTCTTCTCAATGAGATAACACTTTGATAGATGAATACAAAACATAAAGTGGAGAGACTATAGCAGGGTCAAGGTAATTGGTATAGAGGTAAAACACTCCATATGGTGAAATGAGTTAGGGATGAAGTGAGAAGCATGGATAAGGTCCTCTCACAAAACATAGATCCAGGCCAAGGACTTGAAATCCAGAGATCAGGGGTACCTCAGGGCTTCAGGGCAGTCATTTCAAGATGGGCAATGCAACAAACAATATACAAACTATAAACAGTGCTTAGCACAGTGCCTGGCACATAGAAGATGCTCAATACTTTATTGTTGACTGACTAAACACAGCACAATCTTGTTCTCAGTATCTTTTAGTTAATTATGACTGTGAAAATATCTACTATAGAATATTATTTCAAAAATTTTCTTGTTCCTTACTCTTATTTACATTGAAAAATCAGGCATATGAGTCAGTTGTTATTGATATTTTCTCTACTGTAATTTTTTCAGTAGTCCTTGATTATTTTCCCCCAGTTCAGTAATTTCCCTTTTATTTAAAGAAAATGAATCATTAACTCTCATCAACTTTCTCCTGGTAGATTTTTAATATGTTCTTAATTGATCTTGACTTTTTTCCCTTCACTCTTTCATCCATCTTTCCTATAACATGGACCCAACTTTGTCCCTCCACTGTAACTAATCCCTGATTCTCTAGCTCCTCTGCTCAAAAACTTAGAGCATCTCTGTTGCCTCTAGAATATAATACAAACTCCTTAGCCTGCTTATCAACACCCTGAGAAATCTGGTTTCAACCTCTCTTTCTAGCTTTAATTAATAACTTTCACTCATTCAATGGTATGGTCAGACTGAACTACTGGCTAGTCCCCAAACCCAAAGTTCCATTGTCTGTGCCTTCATGGAAGCATTCCCTAAGACTGCAGTGTACATCCTCATCTTCATTTCTCATAGGTTTTATCAGCAAATCACAAATCAAGAATCATGGTGCCATAGATCTAAAGCTAGACAGTATCTCAGAAGCCATCTAGTCCAATCCCATGAAACTGGGGCCTAGAGATATTGTGACTTGCCCAAAGGTCATATAGGTGGGAAGCTTCCAAGGTAGGATGTGAACCCAGATAGGTCCTCTGAAAGTCCTCTCTCTAACTCTCTGGTTCCTTCTTTGAAACATCTTCCTTGATCATTCCAGTTCTTTATGTGCTCTCCCATCTAGATTTATCTTATATTTGCTTACTCATGTACATGTTGTGTGCCCTCAAAAGAATGTAAGCTCCTTGAGGACAGATACTGTTTTGTTTTTGAAACCCCAGTATATTAGTTACAGAATGTTGCTGCATCCTCCAGTTTTTCCAAGGAACTTCCTTAAACATTATCATTATTCTACCAGAAGTGACCTACCTGGTATATTCCACATGGAAAGGTTGTATCAGCCAAGGATGTTGATAACAACTGCCCTTGCACCAGAAACCCATTGCACTATCATAAGACCTTGCACATAGTAGATATTTAATAAAGATCTCATGGACTGAGTTGAATTACCTTCTTTAAAGGTTAAGACCAGCTGTCTCCTCTTCTGCAGCTTTCTCCCCAGGTAAAAATGGCCTCTCCCTCCTCAAATGCTTTTTCTCAATCTCTCCTTAACCCCATACCTCCCCACCTAGATTTTAAGTATATATGCCCATTCCCTACTCCCCATTCTACTCCACCTGTGCCCCCAGCAGAATGTAAGCTTTTGGAAAACAAGGAGAGTGTAAATTTTATCTTTGTATTCCCAGTGCCTAACATTTAGTAACATTTATGTTCATTCAATTGTTGGATTACACCATAAATCTAATCATTTCTCTAGTCATTAAAACTGGGCCAAAAAGCTGTCCCAAAGGATTATTTAAACAGTAAATTATCTATCATACAATTCATTGAGGAATCCATTTTAATCCTGAAGCCTGACTTTTACCCTACAACTCCCTCTCTGCCTACCTTTCTGCCAGTTCATCTGATGTATACATATATATGGATAATCTATATCTATATATCTAATCACTATGCCTGTGATTTTATATTTAAATATATAAAATTATATTAATATACAAAAAATATAAAACCACAGGTATAGTAAATGTATGCATGTATTTGTATGTGTTTTGTGCACACACACACACACACACACACACACACACACACACACACACATATATATATATATATATATATATATATATATATATATAGTCAGGTCTTACTGAGGCCAAAGCCCCATTCTCTGTCTACTGAATGATACAAGGTCTTTCTCAAGGTCTGTCTCAAGAACTTTGGAATAGATTGTGTGATATGGGAAACACTGACACAGGACTGCCTACCATGGTGTACCCTCATCATAGAAGGTCCAATGTTCTATAAGCAAAGTAAAATTGAAGTAGCTCAAAAGAAACACATGATGAACAAATTTAGAGAATTCACCCCAAATGTTCACATGGACTATTTGTGCCTAACCTGTGGTAGAATATTCTGAGCTCATATTAGTCCAATCAACCACAATAAGATGCACTGTAACTTGACTCTAACATAGTGATGTCATTTTTGGTCCTCTTTGAGAACAAAGGACAGCAACCAACCAACCAACCTATGATTTTATCAAGGTAGGAAGATTCCCATGTGGAATTCCCTTTTCTCTCTACCAATGAAGAGCAACACCACTGAAATTCGTAGTCTTAGAGAGTTTCCTGGCTACCAAGATTTGCCCATGATTGTGCAGTGAGTACGGGTCAATCATGAGACTTGAACCCAGGTTTTCTGTATTCTAAGGTCACCTCTCTAGCCACTACTCTACCTTGTATTTGATCCTGACCTCTTCAGTTTATTATCTGCATAGATGGTTGTCCTCTACTTTCTCTAGAATAAACAGAGAAAACCTTACCTATAAATTATAGCTTTCCCCCTTGGCATGGAGTACATTTTTGCCCTTCACAACCATGACTAACTTTCCCTTCTTCCTGTCTCCTGGCACAGTCCCAGAATCAGAGAAGCTTCTACCCAAGAATGGAGCTCTTTGAGATACTTTTATTTTGTAGTGCCCTTCCCTTTTCTCCCTTGTGCCCTTCATTCTCTTTATTATCTATTTAAATCATATGGTCATTAATTTGTGTGACTTCCCTTTACCTCCTTTTCATCCTACTAACATTTTACTCTAAGCATTTACTGAGTTCCTTAGACTGATTGTGTCACCTAAAATTCCTAATGTTTCTCTTACCATAAAGTTCTCTATTTGAGTCTTTCCTTGTCTGAATTATCCACCAATACCATGCATTCTAAAAAGGGAGGGAGGTTTGCACACCCTTCATTTAGCTTCTTCTCCATGGCTTTCTTTAACCCTTCCTATTTTAAGGAACAATGCTCTAAGTTCTTACCCTTTTTTATTAGTTTTGGGTTTTCCAAAGTTAACAGCCTCTGTGGTTATCAAATGATATAAAAAGCATAATTTATGGGGACAGTCAGGTAGCACAGCAAGTAAGAGCACCAGCTCCACTGTTGGGATGACCTGGGGATCGAATCCCAGGCTCGGACACTTAACACACCCACCCAGAAACACCTGGCCGTGTAACCTTGAGCAAGTTACTTAACCCTAATTGCTTAGGGGTGGCCAGGTGCCTCAGCAAGTAAGAGCACTGGCTCCAATGTCGGGATGACCTGGGGATCAAGTCTGGGCTCAGATACTTAGCACCACACCCAGAAATAACTGGCCGTGTAACCTTGAGCAAGTTACTTAACCCCGATTGCTTAAAAAAAAAAAGCATAATTTATTTCCTGAAAATCATTGAAGGTACATTCCCTTATGTTTGTTTTTATACTTTTCAGAAACAACAAAACTTAAATCTGCTGTGAGTCAGAACACCAAGACACAAATCTGTAGTGAGTTTCAATTAAGAGGAAGCTTATGTCTATTGTGAGTTCCCATTTATATGGTGTTTTGTGATGACAACACAATTTTCCATCCATCATCTAAACTGATTCTTGTACTAACTCTGTAAGATAAATAGAATGATGCTATTTTTCCATTTAATAGTCATGAGAATTATGGCTCAGAAAAACTTGGTAACTTGCCCAATGTTACATAGCTACTAAATGGTAGATTAAGGAACTCAAATTTAGATATTTTTTGCTCTATGTTCATGACTCTTTAAAATACCCTTTGATGCTTCTATACTCTAACATGCCTCCTCAAGATCTTAACAATCTTCCTCTTATGCAAATGAATGAAGTCTTCTTTGCTATGTTATCATTTCTATCCTGCCATTTATGTATACTCCCAATACTCTGACCTGAGCTCATTTTCTCTAAATTATCTCTTAACCAAATAAGATCTTATCAACTCCCATGAGTTCAGTGATCATTTTTCTAGAGATCACTGCCCCATTTATGTATCTATCCCTCCAAAACTGGCTTCAGATACTCACCAGCTGTGTGACTCTAGGCAAGTCACTTAATCTCTGTTTGACTTAATCCACTGGAGAAGAAAAGAACAAACCACTCCAGTATCTTTGCCAAGAAAACCCCATGGACAAGGTCATGAAGAGTTAAACATTATTGAATGACTGAATAACAAGTATAATCTCTCTCCTGAGCTTGTCTCAATTCCTAAGTTGCTAATTGGACAATTCAAACTGAATCTCTCAAAGGTATCTACATATCTGAAGTGGAACTAAATTTTCCTCCAAAACCCAGCCCTCTTCTAAAATTTCCTGTTTATATAAAGAGCTATACCATTTTCTCAGTCACTCAGGTTCACAACCTTGGAATCATCTTTAGTTCTTCATTCTCACTTACCATATATATCCAATAAGTTGCCAAGTCTTATTGATTCTGTCTTCACATCTCTTGCATATTTTCTCGATCACATCCCCCATTGCAATATTCTCCTATTTGGTCTAATTACCTCAAACCTCTCCTCAAATCTCACCTTCTACAACAGTCAAATTAATACTTCTGAAGCTCATATCTGACCATGTTACTCCCTTGATCAGTAAACTCCACTGGCTCCCCAACAGAGCCCTTCTAGAACAAATACAATCCCCTCTCTTTGTTATTTCAAACCCATAACAACTTAGATATAGTCGATCTTTCCAGTTCCATTATACAGTACTTTTTATGTAACTTATAGTTTGCTCAAAATGTTCTAGTTACTGTTTCTCACACCTAATCCATTTCCAATGTCTTTGGCTTTACAAACTATCCTTCAAGCTCTCTTTACTTTGGTCTCATTGAATCTCCCTCTTATTTTCAGAATTCACTTCAAAGGACATCTTCTACATAAGGTCTTTCTTTAACCTGTTAGGGTAGTACCACCCCCCCTCAACTTTTACTATTTTACTTACTATAAATACTTTACATATATATCCCCCCCCAACAGAATGTAAATTCTTTGAGGACAGGTATTTTTTTCATTTCTGACTTTGTATCCCTAATACTTTACAATGCTTGGCATATAGTAGGTGATTAAAACAAATGCTTGTTAATTGACTGATCAATTGCAATTCTTCCAAAAGGTACATATATGCATATATGCAAAAAAATCAAAGTATTTTTATAGAAGATTTTTTAAAAGGTTTTACTTGAGCTGAGTTTTGAAGGAAATTAGGTATTCTATTAGACTTAGATGAGGAGGAAGGCTATTCTAGGCATGAGAGAGAGTTGGTGCAAGTCAGGGAGATGGGAAATGGAGAAACTTATATGAGAAACAATAAGAAAGTTACTTTTCCTGGAATATAAGGTGAGTGAAGGGAAGTGGAGGTTAATAAGACTTGAGAAGTAGGTTGGAGTCAAGTTGTGAAGAACAGGAACATTTTGTGATTTGGGAGAATAGAATTAAATTGAATTTTTACCCATAAAAATGTAATAGCTCAGAATCAATTTGATAAAATGACTCAGTATGGACATCCCCATATTGACTCAACTCTAATATCTAAAATAAAATTTTCTGTTTTTTGGTAAGGTATACAAAATCTAGTGGCTGAAATTTATATATGACTCTAGGTCAGAGTCCTTCGGTGTAGGCAGCCTGGAACTAAGAGCCTGGAGGTATCTGAATGGAGTCAAATGGATATACATTGTCATGCCTTTCATAGTAGTGATGTAATAATGCTGATTTGATTATTGCACCCTAATTATATATATATATATATATATATATATATATATATATATATATATAT
>NW_027187391.1:9939113-10005590 GCF_028583685.1 Petaurus breviceps papuanus
TATATATATATATATATATATATATATATATATATATATATATATATGAGGAATGGACACTAGTGTGGAAACAAGAACAATTAGGCTCTAATCCTGCCTGATTGTCAAGGCATCATAGTGAGTGGAGTCCTGGGGTTTGCCTAGTTATGGAGGGTTAATGCATATATAAAATATTCCCAAGTCCAGTGTTGAGTGGGTCTCTAGGGCGGGGAAGAAGGAAAGTATTGACCTGGTGCTTCGGATGGAAAGATTATAGGATGGGGAGCTAGGTGGTGCAAGGGATAGAATGTTGGCTCTGGAGTCAGGAGAATCTGAGTTCAAATATGACCTTAGACATTTAGCTGTGTGACCCTAAGCAAGTTCACTTTACCCTATTTGCATCAGTTTCCTAGTCTGTAAAGCGAGCTGGAGAAGGAAATAGAAAATCACTCCAGTATCTTTGCCAAGAAAACCTCAAATGGGGTCATGCAGAGACACAACAGAAAACAACTAAACAACAACAATAAGGCAGATGAAGAGTTCTGGCCCATTTGTTTGTCAAAGCAAATTTCTCTTCGTAGAATTATGCTTCATGTCCTAGTATTTGAATGTGTGCCCCTGCAAGAAAGTGGGGACCACCTTCAGCTCCCTTGCCAAAAAGAACCTTCCAAAATAATTTCTAACTCAAGGCTACTAGACTCAGGTTGCTAGGCTAAGCATCTAACTTCCCACTGCTATTCCTTTTTTTTTAAACTGATGATACCCTATCATTTTTAACATTCACCACCCTTCTCTTGGTCTGAGTCATTGATTTTGATTAAGTGCACATAAACAAATTAAATGCATAAAAACAGACCAGGATTTTAAAATGGAAAGGATAGACATGTTTTCAAAACCCAGCCAAGGTTGTCAGGAAAAGACCACTCTTCCTCCTTAATAAACTAGATTTTCTGTAAAATGTGAGTAAGCAATTCTGATCTTTGAAGTGTTCTATTTGAGAAATTTATCCTAAAAGAATATGCGTAAGTAAAAAAAAAGGAGTTGAGGGCAGATGGAGTAATTTTATAAGCAAAGTAATTCCTGCATGATACCAAATATGTTAACTAATTCAAAAAAGACATGGTATGGACCCATTTTTGCAGGAATCGAGCCAAAGTGAACATCCTATGAACTTTGGATGAACAGACTATTTACATCTGGATGTTCTGGGTTAATTTGAAGAGTACATTCTTGAGTCCCAAGAGTGAAACTCAGGTCTGTGATCTCCTTTTTAGGCGTTGGAGGCAGGGATGGAAACTAACAGCCATTTTGGCACAGGAAATACAGAATTATGTCTCATGTGTTCCTTTTCATAGGAACTAATGGCTTCAGTTTGTCTCCCCCTAAACAATAGCAAAATGATTATTTCAGGGTGTTTACTTGCAACAGAAATACATGAAAGGTATTCACAGCACTTTGAGATATGATGTCAGACACTTGGAGAATTCTGCCTACAATATTTAATAGTCTCTGAATCATTTGACAGCTGCAAAACAAAACTAAAATCACTATCTCCATTTTATATTAGAAATAAATGGTATTCCTGGCCTTTCTGGTAAATTTCAGCATTGAATGACTATAATTATGGTGCCTTATATCTGTCTGGTACTTTTTAACTCTACCAAATATCCCTGCCTATATTACCGAATTCAAATCTCACAACATCTCTAAATCTGAGGTAGGTAGGCAGAAATCATTATCCCTATTTTATAGATAAGGAAACTGAGGTACAGAGAGATGAGATTATCTAAGGTCACACAATTTGGAGGCACATAGCAAGTGAAGGCTGGAGCCAAGTTTAGTGATTGCTAACCTAAGACTCCTACCACTATACCACACCACCCCCAACATAAAATAAAACTAAATTCTCATCTCTGACAAGATGTAACCCTATAATGCTTCTATATCATTTCAAAGCTGTAACGTATTATGATTTAAAAAAAAGTCCAAGTAACATCTCTACCTTATAGTATGACAGCAGCTAGATGGGATCATTATAGTAGAATTTTGTTGTAACAAGCTTGTTGCTCAAAATGACATTCCTAATCTTCAACAGCTGCAAATGACTGAACTGATCCCTGACTCTTCTGTAATGGTCAGTTAAATAGAAAATGGGGAATCCTTAGAGGAAATAGAAAGGTGACATACACATGACACTTTGTCCTTTCCCTGTCTTCCTCCAAAGATGTGGGGTTTTTTTAATTGTGCATGCTTTTTCTTTCAATTGGTGGTATGAAATTAATAATAATAATATTGATACACTTTAATGCTAAAACATATTGGAGCAGTGAATGGAACACTAGCTCTGGAATCAGGAGAACCCGAGTTCCATCTGATCTCAGACACTTGACACTTACTAGCTGTATGACCTTGGGCAAGTCACTTAATTCTGATTGCTTTGCCTTCCCCCTCCAAAAACAAACAAAAAAAGACTTATAATTCAAACCACATATACGAAAATATTTATAGCGGCTCTTTTTGTGGTGGCCAAGAGCTGGAAATTGAGGGGATGCACATCAATTGGGGAATGGCTGAACAAGTCATGGTATATGAGTGTAATGGAATATTATTGTTCCATAAAAAATGATGAGCAGGTGAACTTCAGAAAAACCTGGAAAGACTTACATGAACCGATGGTAAGTAAAGTGAGCAGAACCAGGAGAACATTGTACACAGTAACAGTAAATATGCATGATATAGTATGATGACCAACTTTGATAGACAACTCTTCTTAGCAATGCAAGGATCTAAGACAACTCCCAAAGACTCACGATGGAAAATGCTATCCACATCCAGATAAAGAATTATAGGGTCTGAATGCAGATTGAAGTATACTATTTTCCCTCTTTTTTGTTTCTTCTTTCTTGTGATTTTTCCCTTTGGTTCTAATTCTTCTTTCCAACATGACTAATGTGGAAATATGTATAATATGATTGTACATGTGTGGCTTATATCAGAGTACATGCCATCTTGGGGAGGGAGGAAGATGGGAGGTGGAGGAGGGGGAAATTTAGAACTCAAAATCTTACAGAAGCAAATGGTAAAAACTAAACATAAATAATTTTTTAAAAGTATTTATATATACTGTTTCATTTAATCTTCATAACAATCCTGTGAGGTAGCAGGGGTCTCAGATAAGATTCAAACTCAGGCCTCCCTGACCCCAGATTCAATGAGATCCAGTTGTTTTAGTCATGTCTAACTCTTTCTGACCCCATTTGGGGTTTTCTTGGCAATGATACTGAATCGGTTTGGCATTTCCTTCTCCAGTTCATGTTACCAATGAGTAGTCTAAGGCAAACAGAGTTAAATTGCTTGCCTGGGATCATATAGCTAATAAATGTCTGAGGCCAGATTTGAACTCAGGAAGATGACATCCACTACACTACTTAGTTGCCATATGAGATAGACTTTCCTGGGAGATGTAGTTGCTTGGTATGTCTGAAGACAGTAAAGATGAAGGGGATTGACAGATAATTCCCAAATTCTATCAACAACAACAAAAATCTAGGAAGGAATAGATCCCAGTTCAGCCTCATGGTTGTTTCAAGAGTGAATTAACCACTCAGGTGAGTTCTGCAAAACATACAACATCAGATGCATTGTGGAGAATGATGGCTATTTCTACAAGAACTGGAGAAAATATTTGTTGACCAGTATAGCAATTGTAAGAAAAATATGTAAGAAAAATGTGTGTAATTGGATGAATAAAGCAATGTCACTGTGTTTCAGCTCCTGAAACAGGAAAAGAACTTCATTATACAGAACTTTTTTTTGACTTCTAGAATTCTTTATGTTAGTTGCTGTAGTTTTTCCACTTATAAGTTTTGAATATTATTATCACACATGATTTTCACATATATCTACTACCACTTAGGGGAAATCTGGCACAGAAAAGGTCCAAAACACATGCCAAAATCCCTTCTGATTCTTTTTTTAAAATTTGTTTATTAACTTTTAGTTTTAAACATTTGTTTCTATAAGTTTTAAATTTTCTCCACCTCTTTCTCCCCTCCCTCCCAAGATGGCATGCAATATGATATGGCCCTACACATACATTCCAATTAAACACATTTTCACTTTAGTCATGTTGCATAGAAGAATTATAACAAGTGGGAGAGACCATGAGAAAAACAGAAAGAAAATAGTCTGCTTTGCTCTGCATTCCAACTCCATAGTTCTTTCTGTGGACGTGGATGGCACTTACCATCATGAGTCCTTCAGAATTGTTTTAGGTCCTTGCATTTCTGAGAAAGGTTAAATCTATCAAATCAGTCATCACACACTGTGGCTGTTTTTGTGAACAATGTTCTTCTGGTTCTGCTCTCTTCATTCAGTATCCATTCATATAAGTCTTTCAAGGATTTTCTGAAGTCTGTCTGTTCATTTCTCATAGCAAAATTGTATTCCATTACATTCATGTATCGCAACTTGTTCAGCCATTCCCCAATTGATGGGCATCCCCTCAATTTCCAGTTCTTGGACACCACCAAAAGGACTGCTATAAATATTTTTATAGTCATGAACCCTTTCCCCATTTTTGTGTTCTCTTTGGGAAACAGTCCTAGAAGTAACCCCTTCTAATTCTAAATCTAGATTCCTATAACCCCAGTTAAGATAAAAATTAGATCAAAGTTAGATCCTAGTTAAATCAAAGTTAATCTATGACAAGGTTATTTGGATGCAAAAGACAGCAACATATATACCTGTAAATTAATGGTAATTATGGAATGAGGTGTTGGATCTAAAGTAAGGAAGACCTGAGTTTTAATCCTGGCTCAAGGCCTTACTTTCTACATGACTGGGGAAAATCATTTCATCACTCTCAGCCTCAGTCTACTAATCTGCAAAATGGGGATAATAATGGAACCTACTTCATAGAGTTATTGTGCTCAAATGAGATAACAAATTTAAAGTATATCATGAATCTTAAAGCCATATATACATGTTTACTATTACTGGACCCACATGTAAAAACTTAGCAGAAGCACTGTAATAGAATCAATAAAGTGTTAGCTTTGAAGCCAGGAAGACCTTTGTTCAAGTCCTGACTCTGACTTGTGATCTGACTGTGTGATCTTGGACAAGTCATGGATAAGTTCTTGGAACTCTGAGTCAGAGGTATCAAATACACAATGGCTCCTCGCTTCCCCTGTCCCACATCACTCCTGAGTGACTATGGAACCAAATTAAAGTATAATTGGGAACTAGTTAAAATAAATAAAAATGCAATAGAAGGTAGATAACAATACACTTTAAGACTAAGTCCTTAATTTAAAACTATGTGACCTGCAAAGTTAGATTGTTATGTTCAGAATAATGGACCTTGTTTCTATTTGGAGTTTAACATTTCTTTATATAACTTTCTAGTCTGAATTTCAGAAAAGAAGTTGATCTGTATTACCAGAGACAGTTTCCTCACCTGGGAAACTATATCAATGAAATGACAAGGGTAGTTTTTATTTCTACCTACATATGAATAAATATGGCTAGCCAAAAGATTCTGAGGAGATACTGAGAGTCAACCTGCACAGAAGAATTTGGAACAATCCAGAATAATTGTTTTGTTAGTATTCTAGAAATGCTAGTGTTAGAAAGTTCATTCACACAATAGAGGAAGGGGCCAAAATCTCCCCCAAAGTTTTTAGTTTCTAGGGGAAAGTTGAATTTTGATTTGAATGCCATCATATATGCTCCCTGCTGGTTCCAAAACTGGAGGTATTTGGAAGAAGCTGTCTTTCTAATTTAATCTTAATTTTTTATGAATAGATACCATGGAATTATAAAATTTTGAGAGAAATACTGCCTAGAGAAAAAATAGTTTTTCATTAAATAAAGGAAGTAGTGAATTAAAAAGTTAATCAAGGAGGAAGCAAGGCTTATAAACTTAGAGCTGGAAGGAACTTTAATGATCATGGAGTCCTACAACCTTGTTTTATAGATAAGGAAATTAATGCTCAAAGAGGTAAGGTCCCTTAGGTAATAGTGCATAGATAGGATTTAAACCAGTCTTTGGACCTTTTTTCCAGTATACTATGATACCTTTCTTATAGAAAGTAGGGAGCTTGTCTTGGAGTCAGAATTGGGCTCAGAATCTACCTCAGACACTTTCTGTCCATGATAGCCTTAAATTCTATGAGCCTCAAACAACTTGGTAGGAGACTAGTGGGATTTATCTACTAACTCACAGGTAAAATGTAATCTATGTCAGTAGATGGAATTCCCATATGTGGGCTTGTCAATATTGATGAAAGTACAGATAGTTTATAGTCAACTAGTAAAGGAGAAAAGCATATTAAAAGCCTCCAGTTTCTAAAACAATAAGGGAATCTACTGGCACCATTTGTGAGAACATGATTCATAGGTTTTTAAAAGTACATTCGAGTTATCATATTTTCAAAAAAATGACATAAGCTCATCTTCACAAAATACATAGTGGAATGTAAGTTCTTTAAGAGTAGAGAATGTTTTATTCATTGCATCAAGTACAGTGCCTGACACATAACAAACTCTTAATAAATAATTGCTCCATTCATTAAGTAGTGAGTTGTGGTTTGGGTAAGTTTAGTTTTGTTCTCCAATTTTCCCAATGTAGGTGGTGGCCCCACAATCCTGCCAGTATCCTTGAGTCAATTTTTGCCTTCTATCTTCATCTCCCATCTCCTCTCTGCCCTGTGTTTCTCAGCTCTTTCCCCTTTCCGCTATGCATACCCTTAGTTGTCATTGCCTCTCCCTATTCTAAGCTACCCCGCATGAAACAGCCAATATCTTCCTTCCTTGTCATTTTGATAACTGATACTTTTTCTCAGCACCCTAAAGGGGGGTTAAAGTGGTTTTTCTGCAGCCACTTAAAACATTTTCTCTCTTTCTTGGGCAGTCATTATTTGAATACTACTTCATAACCCTACATTTTGGGACATCAGATTTAGTGTATTAGAGCAAAAATACCATCGCAATAAATGGGGACAGGGGATCTTGGGTCACAGATCCCATTTCAAATTATAGCTTTTCTTACTTCAGGAAGTCACCATAAGTATGTATATAATGTAGAGCATGCCCTCAGGAAAAGACCTAATAGTAATGTTCTCTCTAGGTTGTTCTGGTAAACCTGGACTACTTATATTTTCCAGGAATATGACCCTGGGCAAGTCACTTAAGCTCTTTTTGCCTCAGTTTTATCATCTGTAAAATGGAAATAATGGCACTACTTCTCAGGGTTGCCATGAGAATAAAAAGATAACATTTGTAAAGCACTTAGTACGGTGACTGGTACATAGTAGGTGCTTAATAAATGCTTTTTTGGCTTGTTCTTATACTCTATACAGAAGTATTCAATTCTCTATTCCTCAGTTTCCTCAATCTGCAAAATGAGATGTTCCTTGAGATTCCTTCCAGCTCTAAAACCAGACAGAATCCTTTATAGTAATATCCACAGAGATAAAGACAAGTTTATTAAAACAGGAGAGGATGCTTTAAAAACAAGCCAAGAAAATATTATATAGCTAAAGATATGCAGATTAGCCACCCAGAAAATATTAAAAATTACAAGTAGTTTTTAATTCTGGCAGGGAATGAACCTGTGATTTCATTGGTGTAAGGAACTCTCTGAGAAAACTCCTAATCAATATGGAACTGTACATGCTCTACAACTTATATTTTAGAGAGTTACCTATGGGCACCGAAAGGTTCATTGACTTGTCTTGGATCAAACAATCAGAAGAGTCAGAAATGATATTTGAACTCAGGTCTTCCTGGCTACAAGGCAGATTAATTATCCAATACAGAACTCTACCTCTCAGCCATTGATATGGAAGGCAAATACAGCAACAAAGAGAAGAGTGGTTTGAGGACTTGTGTTAAGGAAAGAGACTTAAAGTAATTCCTTTTTTAAAAATGAAGGGTAAGATGGGTGGTGCAGTGAATAGAGAACCAGCCCTAGAGTCAGGAGGACCTGAGTTCAAATTTTATCTCAGACACTTGATACTGACTAGCTGTATGAGCCTGGGCAAGTCATTTAACCCTTATTGCCTCAACAAAAAAAAAATTTTTTAAATAGTTAATTCATAGTCCAGCCCTTGAAAAAGGTCCTGGGGACTGGGGGAGCACTTCTGGGTACTTCAAGAATTCACAGAATAAGAAAAGCCCTAAATAAGTTGGTGAAATAAACTCTACACTCAAGTGTAGAGACTAATTGGAAGAGCTATGAAATTCTCATTCTCTATTACAACATTGCCAGTGGCACAAGTTGAAATTGCAGGCTCCAAAGAAATCTGGTGAAAGGCCTTATACTCTATTCTCTTATTTTTTGAAACACTCAACCCTTATAGAAATAGTACATTTAATAGGCTCCCTCTTCTCTTCATTATATCACTATGGATCCCCTCTTTCATATCCTAGGTTAAGATTCACCAATACCATGAAGCTTTTTTTTCTTCCACTAAGTCCTATTATATTTACACATAACTGCAAGGTCAGGTGTGCTAGCACGCCTTAAGAGAGAATCCCCATTGGTCCTTCTCCTCAGGGTAAGAGCCAATAGTAATTTTCCCTGCATGCCCAATCTATTCTATGCACACCTTTGAAGCCCCTCCATCTTTCATCTTCCATCCTACTTCCCAATAGATAGCCAGTGTTACTTTGAAATGTTAAGGTTTCTTCCAGTTAAATACATCTGTATTTATCTTATTTCCTTCATTAGCCTGTCATCTCCTGAAAATATAATGTTCTACAGTCAGTGAGAACTCAATAGGTGGTAATGGACTGATTCCAAGCATTAAATTTAGAGGAATCTGACAAGTGAATGTGTCATTCTATTTAGATGAAAAACTCTGTACTCAGAGCCACCAAATTCCCTTCTGCTTGGTATGTTTGCTTTTACTGGCTGCCCTACATATTGTGCCACCTCTTAAACCAGGAAGCACATGGAGTTTCCTGTCCATTCAGCTTCTGAACAGGAAATGCTTGACTTTGGAAAAGTCAGGAATGTACTGAGTGGACAACTGGTGGAGGAGACAAAGGAGGAAAGAAACACTGAATCCATATGGGGGTACGTTAACAAAACTTTTTCCTGGCTTTGCATTCAGTATTTAAAAATTCTCTATGATTTTACTATGGTAGATAATCTTTTCATTGGTGAGGATCATGGCCCATCCCCACCTTTTGCCTGTGTCCTCCTGGAAATCCTCCACCTGGGGTTCTACCTGATATGCTACTGACTTTCCTTTAAATATCTTGACATCATAGGGCTACAAGTGGAAAACGCCTATGTACCCTTCAGTTATCTCTTGCTTTCATCACATGACAAACCCACCTGCTTTCCCATTCTAAGTCTCAATGAAGACATGGTTGTGGTTATTGGTGTTCTTTTCCCATTCTGGTGCTCAGTTCTTCATTGATAATATCCAGCAACCCATATATGTCCATTGCAATCTCTACATCACCTTTTGGACTACCTCAATCAATGAAAAACATTTATTAAGTTTTATATATATATATATATATATATAATATATGCTGCATATATATTATATATATATATATACACACACACATAAACGTGTGTGTGTGCATGCCATAAACTGTACTAAGAACTAGAGATATAAAAAAAGGCAAAGGGCAACCCCTCAAGTAGCTTATATGTTCCTTGCTATTTGCAAGCAAGCTATATGCCAGATAAATAGGCAGTAATTAACAGAAGTAAAGTCCTAGAACTAAAAGGAGTTTGGGAAGGCTTCCAATAAAAGAAGGGGTTTTAGTTGAAACTTAAAGGAAGCCAGGAAGGTCAGTAGGCAGAGCGTAAGAGGAAGAGCATTGCTGGGATAGGAAATGGTCTTAGAGATGGAGTACCTTGTTCCTGGAATGACCAGGAGGCTAGTGTCCCTGGATGGAAAAGTACATGTCAGGGAGTAAAGTGTAAGAAGACTGGAAAGGTAAGGAGGGTGCAAGGTTATGAAAGGTTGTGAATGCCAAGTAATCATTTTGTATTTGATCCTGGAGGCAACAAGAAGCTTCTGGAGTTTGTTGTATGGGAGGTAGTATAACTTGGTCCTACAGCATTTTAGGATAATCAGTCTGGTGACTGAACAGAGAAGAGATGGGAGTGAGGAGAGACTTGAGGCAGGCACACTCAGCAGCAGACTATTACAATAGTCTAGACATGAGGTGATGAGGGTCTGTAATTTTTATTTTTCCAAAACTGTAGTATTTTATGCTTTGTATACATATAGAAGAAGAAGGAAATGGCAAAACTTCTCCAGAATCTTTGCCAAGAAAACCCCGAATGGGATCTTGGAGAGTTGAACATGACTAAACAATTCATATAGAATTTCTAGAAGAATATAGTGGTTTAAAATCTAATTTAAGGGGGATTATTGGGGACATTGAAAGCACTGCACACTTTTCTAAATGCAGTCCCATTTGCTATCTTCATTCTGTTCGATGTTGGGCCCAGTCTCCCTCTTTCTCATCCCTTCTCACCTCCCCCACCCCTATTGTATCCACAGAACATCAACAAGCCCTTTTCTTTACTTGAATTAGCATAACATGACACTTTATGCCCTTCTCATATATTTAAAAACAGAAAACATAGCTCTAGTCTTTGAATATTAGCAGTATCAGCGAACAGCCCAATTGTGCTCATGTGATTAGGGATTAGAGGCCAAATAATAAGAAATTCATATGTGTGTGTGGGGGGGGGGGATGTCATTTCTTCTCAAAACTCTATTTAATCTACCACCTGAAAATGAACTATTCCTTAACTTCCTAGCCTTAAGTCATAGCCTGAATTGGGAAGAGGAACAGATATGTGGCACAAATTTAGATGACATAAAAACAAAAGATACTGATAAAGGCCAAAAATTAAAATTAAAAAATAGCACCTGAAATTTTGCAAAATGCTTTACATACATTATCTTATTTGATCCTTGAAACAATCCTGTGAGATAGTTGCTATTACTGTCCTCATTTTATAAATGAGGAAACTGAGGCTAAGGAATATTAGTAAATAACTTGCCCATGGTCTCCCAGTTTAGCAAGTAGGGATTTGAACCCAGGTCTTCCTGATTCCAAATTTAACACTTTGGATGAGTGATGTACTATCTCATATTTGTTGCTGAATTGAGATATGTTTAAAGTTCTAAGAGTTACAGTTACCAGAGACATTTGCTGAGAGATGAGTCTGAGAATTCTGAAACAAATCTTGCTCAGTTTTAAATGTGACAAGATGTTATACTCTGGAAATATATGGACAGCAGAAGTGTTGTATAAATTGGGACAAATGTAAATTATCTGATCATGGTCAGAAGATAAGAGGGTTTTTTTGGCGGGGGGGATTATTGTTTTTGTTTTTGTTCTTCACTGAACTTAAGCTAAGGTGAAGTTGTTTACAGATCCGAAGTCTAACCCCAGAAAAAATGAGAGGGGTAAAAGGACAGATTTCAGAAGGGCAACATGCAAGTTTGAAGCTTTAAGTGATAAATACTAGAGCTACACTTGATGAGTAAGTCTACCTGATCAGGAACAGCTTAGTAGTGGAAACAGCTTAGCAGTGGAAACATCTATTCAACTCAGCTTAGTAGTATAAACATTTATTCAAAACAAGAGCTACATTCTTTAAGAGACTTTTATAGACAGTCCTTTAGACAGAGAATGCCAAAGTTTAGAGTTCCAGAGTTATGAGTTATCCTTAGCATTTTGGTTTTCCTCACTCATGTGTTTTCTTGGCAGGTTTCTGTAAGTGCATGCCCATTCCTCCTCACAGTTAGGGGAATGTGGTAGGTTTATGAAGGGGAATATGGCCCAGGTTTATGTATTCATTGCGATGTACTTTACTATTAATGCATTTATTATGATCTATGAGTAAATGTTATGTTATTATTATTACATTTGATTTGTTAAGTAGATGGTTATATTTAAGATCTAAGTGTCATTATTCTGACTACCTATTAGTATAAATAGAAAAATATTTGGCAGGAACTCAACAGTTGGAGTAGCAGGAAGAATATTTTCCCCTTCAACAAGGTTTTGCCAAGGATTTATGGAATTTGAGGATAAATGAATGGTGGTAGAACTTCTCTGAGAATTTAAACCTACCAATATAAGAGCAGATTAGAAGTGAGCCAATTCAAAGAATAAGAGAGTAGCTAGGTGCCCACATGCCCAGGTGAAAGATGTGAGTTGCTACTGTGGATATATAGAGTGCATCCATTACAAATACACTACCTTTTTTAGAAGCCATACCACATTATTGGTTCATTCTGACCTTTTATCCAACTATACCAATCAGATCCTTTTCATAAAGCTTGTTGTTAAGCAAGAAGCCCCTTATCCCACACCTGTCATTTCTTTCCTAAATTACTATATAAGATTTTGCCTTTAATGCTATTCAATTTTGTATTAGTTTCAGTCTCCCTAGCTAGTCTTACCTTGATTGCATGACACCTTACATCTATCTGTCATTTACAAATTTTTTAATGCCTTGTCTAAGATGTTGCTTAAAATTTGTAAAGTTAGAAATAATTTGTGACTATATTTTCAGAAATTACTTTTAAAGACTTTGACTATGGCTCATACCTCTCTTTCCTTTTAACTTTTTGGAATCTGCTTTCATTATGCCTAAGGTTTGTGTCTGGTTATTCTTAGCATTTTAAAACTATTTTAAATAGAGTTTTGATTTTATTAATATTTATTACATACTTTAAAATGACATGGTCACTTCCCACAAGGTTCTAGCCATTTTCATATCCTCAAGTAGTTCTTCATCTTCATTGTAATAACCAGCAAAAATCAGTTAAATGGACTTTAAACAGTTCTTATTCAGTTTCTAATTCTCCATAAATAAAAAAAAATTAATCAGTTCAGAGAATAAATTATTCTGCACAATAGATATGGTGTGTATATGCCTTATATGTAGTACATATGTATTTACATATATACATATATATTCCAAGTAATTTTTAGGGTGGGGCATAAGCAGCTAAAAAATAAAGAAAAACTTTCTATATGAAATGGTACCTGAGCTTCCCTATGAAGAAAACTAAGGATTCTAAGAGGCAGAGGTGAAGAGCAAGTGTATTCCAGCCAAGGGGCAACAGCCTATGAAAAGGCACGGGAAAAAAGATGGAATGCGGTGTATGAGGAGCAGCAAGGGGATCACTTTGGTCAGACCACAAAGTTCATGAAGGGGAATGGTGTATAATAAATTTATAAAGGTAACTGCAACCAGATTTTGAGGAACTTTAAAGGCCAAAGCAAAGCCGTTTCTATTTTGTCCTGGAGTCAGTGGGTAGTCATTGATACTTCTTGAACAGAGGTGTGACATAGTCAGACATGGGCTTTAGGGATACATTTTTGGTAGTTGTTTAGATGAAGGATTCGAGAGGGGAGAGACTTGAAGCAGGGAAACCAATTAGGGGTCTTTGATTGGTTGGTGATGAGGCCTGAGCTAAGATGGCCTGAACTGTGTGCATAGAGCTAACAGAATGGATAAATGATATATTGTAAAGGAAGGATTGATAAGATTTGGAAGCTGTTTGGATAGGAGGAAGTAAGAACCAACCTTACTTAAGAAGTAAGAGCCAACCGGATATTGGAAAACTGTGACTGGAAAGATGGTGATGCTTTCAATGGAGGCAATATTTCAGGAGGGAAATTAAGAAAAGAGAAGTGCTAGGGAAAAATATAATGACTTTTGTTTTGGAAATGTTGAATTTATTCTCTAATAATAGTACCTGATGTTTGATCTAAAGTATGCCCTATAGTATCTTCCCAATATACTTAGGTAAAATCTGTACTTTGGGTACTTTTAGGGTACTTTTTAAAGGCAAGGGAGGAAATTTATCTAATCTGTTGCCACTTCCATACTTCATCCATCTACTTCCACAAAATGTCTTTCATCCTTTTCTCTCTTTTCATATAAACACCAATATAGTTCTAGCCATAGTTGGTCATAGGAAGTGGACCCAGACTATGGCAATTGTCCACCCAGACTATGGCAATTGTCTTCTAATTGGTCTTCACATATACACCTTTTCCCTTCTCCATCTATATTCTACTCACTGCCATCCTGATATTCCAAAAGGACAGGTCTGACTGTGTCACTTCCCTGCTTAAGAAGCTTCAATGATTCTTTAATACCTTTGGGATAAAATGCAGTCTTCTATTTGGTATTTAAAGTCCTTCATAATCTCCTGCTAGCCTACCTTTCTAGGCCAATTGCACTTTGTACCCTCTAATACACTCTCTGTGATGTCCTAACTGACCTACTTGCTGTTCCCTGTTCCAATCTCCTACCCTTTTCATAGGACGCTCTTCTCTCTTTGAATTCACTCCCCACTCACCTGTGGTTTATCCTTGATTCACTTCAAGGCTCAGCTCAAGTGTCACTTCCAACAGGAGAGCTTTCCTAAATAATCTGGTTTTTTACATTTTCTTTCCTTGCTGTAATTATTTTTATTGATTTGATTCTTTTTCTGAATTTACTGGTTGATTATATTTATTTTCCTTAACTAAAAGATAAGTTCCCTGAGGGTAGATATTATTTCATTTTTGCCTTTGTATCTTCTGCGCCAAGTACTATGCTTGACATATAGTAGATATTTAATAAATGTTGGTTGAATTAAGTTTAATTGACTGCATTTATACTCCTAGAAACTCTATTGCATACACTGAGATCATGGGAATTTATTTAATTTGGTGCATAAAATTAAAATCAAATCTATTAAATCTCTTGGCATAGAGATACCTCTTGAAAATAAAGAGGTAAGGAGACACATTGGACTAAAACTAATACTTAGATAATACTAGTACTGACTTTTCTGTGGATGCAGTATAATAATACTATAACATAACCCATAATCCATTGACTTAAAAAGTCAATTTTACCTCAGAACACATTCATTGTGAAAACCTAAGGAATTTTCTCTGGCCACTGAAGATGTTATATGATTGGGTGGCTAAGTGGTCAAAACACAGTTTATTATTAACTGTGCTAAACATGCTGACATTAAAGTGCATCTACTCTCAGTGATGTGTTCTTTATAAATAAAGCTAACTGGAGAAGTGAGGTAATTATTAAGTATCTATGAATCAGTCCTTACTTTTCTTTCCCATATTACCCACAGAAAGTAGTGGAAGAAGGCAATAGGGAGTGGGAGGAATATAGCTTGACTTATCCCACAACATTTTTCAAGTCTCTCCTCTTTAAGTTTGTCATGACAATCAAATGAAAAAAATACACATAAAACTTGATGAATGGTAACATGTTATACAGATGTGAGTTATTTTAGGCAAGTAATGGAATGGCATGGAAAGAGGAGTCCAAGTCAGAAGACCTAGGTTCAAGGTTCAGTTTATTAATTGTGTGACCCTGGGCAACTGACTTGACCTCTCTTTGCTTCATTAGCAAAATGAAGAAAATACTACTATCTACCTCATTGGTCTGTTGTGAGACTCAAATAAGAAAATGAAAGGGGATGGGAACTTTTAGGAGAAGAAAGGCCCCAAATGCTCTCTGTGAAACCTTGCCTCCTCTGTTCTAGTATCCTCATCAAAGAGGCCCTAGACAAGTATAAAGATTCTTTCACATAGATGAGACAGTAGATTATAAGATAAGAATTGTTGTTTTCTCCATGACCCTTTTCAATAATAACAAAGTCGGCTTTTTCCAATCCTTTGTTATCTTTCATTCTTTTAGATACCTTAAGAACGGATTCTTCAATTTCCTCAAAACTGTGAATCCTCCAGTGCAGACCACCTATGTGTATTTGCTCCAGTCCAAATGCTTTTCCTTCTTTTCCTCTATTTCCACTTCCTCTAGTATCATGTCTAGGACTGTGAAAGGAAAGTCCAAATGGTCTGACTCCATTGTCCTTGAACGTGAAGAATTCATGAATATCTCCTGCCCACTTCCTCTTTTGTAAGGTGTGTTAGCCAACTAATGGCAGCCATGCATCTCTCTATTGTTCTTTCGATCATCCCTCATCTTCAGTTCTGCAGATTCTGTGAATTCTATAGCATTTCACAACTTACAGTTATATAATATCATTGGAGGAATCCTTTTGGAAATACAGCCTTTTGTTTCAGACAAGTTTAGATTCCCTAAAAGTGCTTTTCAGCTTTCTAAAGGCAATCCAGCCCGCAGTTTTCCCGTTCGATCGTGGATCCAGTTCATTACCCATTACAATGTCTTTCTCCAACATATATACACATAAATAAGCTTGATAGGTTGTCCATCCAATGATAACTTATTATCTGAACTAGGGTCTTCCTATGTGGATGGTTAGGTCAAACTCTTTTGAGCAGTTACAGATATCATTTAGGAGATTCTGCAGTGTTCTTGGGCTTGAGTTAATTAGTGCAATGTCATCCACAAATAGGAACATCTGGAAGACTTCACTACCTATAGGAAAATCCTCTTCAACTTGATGGAACAGTTATCTCTTGTTACATATCCTTTTTATGTCTCACTGATATTAATGGCCCGTATGGAACAAAGTTATTTCTGTTCTTACATCTTTCAAGGTATCTTCAATAATTTTACATATTCACATAAGATATCTTAAGGAAGCATCTTGTTCTACTGAGTCAAGTGTTATTCTGCGTTAAATTCTAAATCGGTAGAAATGTGCATCATTTATACTTGTCAATCAATTGTGTGATCATAAAGATATGGGCTACTATAGAATATTACTTGTGAAAGCCTTCAAAAACCCAGGGTTCCTTAGGTACCATGATGAAATATTGAAATAGGACTTTATAGAGGGTTAATTTGCATTATTAAAAAATAAATACCTATTTACTTCATGGAGAGAAATTTTCTGGATTTAAAAATATCACCAGTGTCCCATGATATTTGAAAAAAAGATGCCCAGAAGATTAGGGAAGAGTTAAAAAGATATTATTAAGGACACAGCTACTATTGACCTTGTGACACAGTCACCTCCACCAAATCTTTAGGATGTTCTCTGAGATGAAAACCTCTGGCAACTTGTAGAGTAATCTACCACATGAGACTTCTCCAGGAACACACAAAACACAAGAAAATATAAACAGAAAAAGTCATCCAGGTGCACCAGAACCCAAGATCCCTTTGATATGAAAATGCTTTATTGGGCTCTCTTCTTCCTCTAGTGAAGTATAATGGGGGCAATCTAAACATCCCCTTAACAGATTTAGGATTTCTCTGCTTTTATATACTGCCTCCAGGTATCCTCAGAGTAGCAGGGAAACTTTATTAGATATATTAGCAATAGCTGCTGTCTTGCTGTCCACAGACAAACTTCTTGGCCTAAGGGATAATCATAATAAAGATATTATAAACATAATATTTTTAAAGTGTTCTTCCTTGTGCCCCTTACATGTTGTTCTCTAGGTAACTGTCTGGCCTCTCTCCTATTCTTGTTCTAAGTGGTGACTCCCAGTTAAAAAAAAAACAAACAAGAACTTGTTTCAACAATCTTGGCATGAAAGAGAGAATAGATAGAGAATGGTACCTCAGTAATTGAGTGAAGGTTTTATGATAAGAATTGAGCTTGCTTGTAACTTGGAAAGAACCAGTCAAAAGGAAAAGACTGAAGAGGTCTTCAAAAGAAAGATGGAGGTTGATCAGTAGGAATCTCTCCAGGCTCAAATTAAGGATGCAAAAAGAAAGGATTGGCCCTGATGAAAAGTAAGTGCCACCTTTTCCTCTGAAACAAGAAAAGGTGGAAAATATGGGTTGGAATTCTGAGAATTTTAGTTGTCATAGGCAAGGAAGTTGAGGGAGTTCATGAGATATGGCATGTCTTGATCTCAGCAAACTGGGAAGTGAGATCTTTTGCTGTGGTAAGGGAAAGGAGAAGCAGGGTAATTGGACTTTAAGGCATTATTGAGAAGATAGGAAAAGGTTTATAACAGTAAAAGCCAAGAATGATATTGGGAATCATGGTACAGCACAAAGATAGCCAAGTCATAGTTCAGCTGCAATTATATTGCATTAGTTGATGTGAATTCAATCAGCTATTTTTCAAGATTTTTTCCTAGCAATGCTCAGTTATTTAGCCATAAAACCAGAAGTTCCCTGGGGTTGTAGCCAGAACTGCAGATTAGAAGGATGAGAATTACATAAGGTTAAGGGGTGGAGGGATTCATTGAAGTGGTTGACATGGGGTCGGCTCTGGGCAGCTGGCAGCATCCCTAGTGAAGGCACTGGCTTTTTTCTCCACTTTGATGCTGCCTTTATGTCATCTATAAAAGCAGAAAACTCGAATCTGAGCTGATCTTGCTTTCTTTGGAGCTTATACTATGTTTTGACTAGAGGAAAAAGTCAGCCATGCATCTTAGTGGGGCTTAACTTGCTAAGTGGTGGTCCCTGTATCCTCATGTTTTGTTCCCCTTATGCTGTATATGTACCAGGGAAAGTCTCACATACCAAGCTCTGGGCCAAGCTGCCTGATATCTTAGGCAAAGGGTCAGTCAAAGGATTGAGTAATAATGACTCCATCACAAGATCAGGGACAGATGAGTCTCTTCACAAAACTTTGTGAGACTGTCCCTAGTCTTGAGAAGGGCCTGTGTAGAGAACATAGGCTACTGGGATTAACAGTCACATACTTGGAGAGTAACTGCAGATTCTTCACCTCCTCATCTTAAATAATAACACTAGGAGGTAAATAAAGATAATGAATAGAATAGTTGAATAGTAACTAGAAACGGGGTGGGAGGAGGTATGAAATCACTCCACTTGTAGGCCCTGGTATATTCTATATAGTTAACTCTTTCTTCTCCTTCTTGAATAAACTCCTTGAGAAAGCCATCTACAAATCTGACCTCAGACACTTACCAGCTGTGTGATCCTCACAAGGCACTCAACCTCAGTTTAATCAACTATGAAAGAGGGATGATGATAATAGCACCTACTTTGTAGGATAGATAGGAAGATCAAGTGAAATAATAATATCTATTAAATCCCATAGCACAGTGCTTGGAACATGTGTTTGATCAGTTGTTTTAATTGTGTCTGACTCTTCATGACCCTACCTTGATTTTTCTTGGCAAAGATTCTTGAGTGTTTTGCCATTTCCTTCTCCAGCTTATTTTACAGTTGAGGAAACTGAGGCAAACAGGATTAAGTGGCTCGCAGAGGGTTACACAGTTAGTAAGTGTCTGAGGCTGGATTTAAACTCAAATCTTCCTGACTCCAGGTCCAGCAATCTGTTCACTATAATATCTAGCTGCCCCACCCAGCACATAGTAGGTCCTATATAAATGCTTATTCTCTTCTTTCATCCCCTACCAATGATCTTTTATTTGTCAAATGTAATGACCTTTTCTCAACCCTTTTATCAACATTCTTAATAATGTCTGAGGCATTCAGTGGAATTTACACTGAAGGAGAAAGGAGGTGGTGGAAAGGAGGAAAGGCAGTAGTGGGCCTGGGAAGGACTGGGGTGCAAGGCTAATTTTGATAGGATATGAAATAGAAAGAATGAGTTGGGACACATATCTTGTACCTACAATGACCAAAACAGGTACTGGAACAAGTAGGTAAGGATACTTATTAGAATACCACTAATTTATCTAAAAATTGAAAAATCTTTATTATAACTTATTCACATAATATTTTATGGGCATGAAACAATTTATGTACATTATCAGTTATGTATTATTTCACCTTGTAGGATTCTAAAGTGAGAAACAAATCCAATATAAAATGCACACTAAGACCATTTTCACCACTATAGGAAGCCAACAGCTGCTTAACAGCTACATAGCAATACAATATGCCAGTTTTCAAGAAAATAAAGGTTAACACATTCAGTTGAAACCTATAAGTGAAAGCTCTTATTTATGCTAATTTTGTTGACAATAATAAAAATCTCAAATATTTTCTTCTGTTCACATCTGAGCTTTATGAAATCATCTAGCACATTAAGCACAACTTAATCCTCAAAGCTTAAATAAGAGAGAAGAAAGAGGCCATCTAAGACCATCATCTACCTTATAAATTCCTATTCAAAATTCAGAATCCAATCAATCAAGACAGGTCTACCCAGAATATTCCCTAAGAAAACTTTTCTTTGCCAAGGGACCAAAACAATTCAAGATTACAACAGCAACTTGAATTTGTCTAGCAGAGCTAGAAGCAAACTCACATGTGGAAAAGGTCAAAAAAGAGAAAGTTTAATAGAACAGGGAAGCCTTGGAGTTAATTTTCCATGTCAATTCCTTCACATAAGGTGGGGTTTCCTTTTATGTCAAATTTAGACATTGACAGAAAACTCAGGCCAAAGGAAAGTGCTTGAAAATGTGCTGACAAATTTAGTGCTGATAGTTTAGTGCTTCTGTTTAGCTCACCAAGGCCCCATGTGATGTAGAGAAAGTATGCTAGGTTTGGTGACAAAAGACCTACGTTTGAATCCAAAACTGTCTGTTTGCCTTTGTTGAAGCCACTTCTCTCTGACCTTCATTTTTCCTAAAGACTTCACCAGTAAAACATGAAAGGGTAGAAGCAGCACAGCATAACAGATAGGAAAGACAACTTTAGAATCAGGAAAATCCGAATGCAAATCACTTGACCTCTTAGAGACCTAGATAACTGTCTAAAACTACATGCAGCACAGGGCTCAATCTGTGTGGTTAAAAGAGAGTTAATTCCCTGAGAATTTCCTGCACTGCTGAAATCACAAGACTTGACCCCTTTCCTACTTTAAATGAAGAGAATGGACAAGATGACTTCTAGGATGCCTTCCATCTCTACTCCTACAAATCTTAGCCCTTTAGTGGAAAAAATGCATCAGGTTGTGTATGTGTGTGTGTGCATACATGCATATATATGTATATATATATATATATAACAATCTTTTAAAAATATTTTGAGTTCCCTCCTCATCACTTTGTTCTGCTTCTTGAGAAAACAAGCAATTTGATATTGATAATACATGGGAAATCATACAAAATGTATTTCAACATTAGCCATGTGGCAAAAGAAAACAAAGCCAAAAAAAAGTAAAAATAAGTATGATTTAATCAGCATTCAGAGATCATCAGTTGGAGGTGAATAGCATTTTCCATCATTGGTCCTTGGGAATTGTCTTGGATTATTGCATTGCTGAGAATAGCTAAATCATTCACAATTGATCATCATACAATATTGCTATTACTGTGTACAGTGTTCTCCTGATTATTTCACTTTGCATGAACTCATATAAGCCTTCCAAGATTTTTCTGATAGAATTCTGCTCATCCTTTTTTAAAGCACAAAAGTATTCTGTCTCGATCATGTACCACAACATATTCAGTCATTTTCCAATTGATGGACATCACCTTGATTTCCAACTTTTTGCCACCAAAAAAGAGCTGATATAAATATTTTCGTACACATAGGTCCTTTTCCCTTTTCTTTGATGTCTTTGGGTTGGGTCAAATGGTATGCACAGTTTATGGCTCTTTGGGTATAGTTTGAAATTGTTCTCTAAAATGATTAGATTAGTTTACAATTCCACCAACAGTATATCATTGTTCATATTTTTACACATTCCTTCCAATTTTGGCCATTGTCCTTTTCTGTCATGTAAACCAATCTTATAGGTGTGAGGTAGTACCTCAGAGTTGTTTTAATTTGCATTTCTCTAATCAGTAGTGATTTAGAGTATTTCTTCCTGTGACTGTTGATAGCTTTGACTTCTTCCTCTGAAAACTACCTGCTTATAAACTTTGACCATTTATCAACTAGGGAATGGTTCTTATTTTTGTAATTTTGGTTCAGTTCCCTATATATTTGAGAAATGAGGCCTTTATCAGAGAAATGTGGTATAATTCCCTACCCCTAGCCCCAGTTTCCTGTTTTCCTGTTAATTTTGGCTGTATTCATTTGATTTGTACAAGTGTTTTAATTCCATATAATCATCATTATCTCTTTTATTTTCCATGATCCTCTTTATTTCTTATTTTGTTATAAACTCTTCCCTTTATCCATAAATCTGATAGGTACATTTTTTCCATGCTTCCCTAATTTGCTTATGATATCACCCTTCAAGGCCATATCATTCTCTTTAAAGTAATTATTGGTTGTTTTTGTGATTTGTTCTTTGACCCACTCATTTTTGGGATCAGATTATTTAGTTTCCAATGAATTTTTAATCTATTCTTCCATAGCCCTTCATGAAATGTAATTTTTACTGCATTATAGTCTGAAAAGTGACTTTAATATTTTTGCCTTTCTGCATTTGGTTCTGAGGGGTTTATGCCCTAATACATGGTCGATTCTTGTGAAGGTGCCATATATAGCTGAGAAAAAAGTAGGCTCCTTTCTGTGCATATTGTTTTCTCCAGAGGTCTATCTAACTTTTCTAAAATTCTATTCACTTCCTTGACTTTTTCCTTATTTGTTTTATGGTTAGATTTATCTAGCTCTGAGAGGACAAAGTTGAGGTTTCCTACTAGTTCATTTTTTTTTTACAATTTTACAGTTTATTTCCTCCTGTTAAACATTTACCTTTTCATTTAAGAATTTGAATTCTATATTATTTGGTGCATATATGTTTAGTCTTTTTACTTCCTTATCTATTATTCCTTTTAGCAATATGTTTCCCTGCTTATCTTTTTTAATTAAGTCTACTTTTGTTTTTGCTTTGTCTGAGATAATGATTTTTTCTCCTGCTCTTCTTTTTTTAAGCTGAAGCATGATAGATTCTGTTCCAAGACCCATATTTTATCATTCTGTATGAGTATTTCTCTCTCTTTCAAATGTGTTTCTTGTAAGCAACATTTGATTGGATTCTGATTTTTAATCCATTCTGTCATCCTCTTTCATTTTATGAGTGAGTTCATCTCATTTGTATTTAGTTATGAATACTAACTATGCAGTTCCTTCCATCTTATTTTCTTCTGTATATAATCTTATTCTCTCTCTCTGTCTCTCTGTGTCTGTCTCTGTCTCTCTCTCTGTCTGTCTGTCTCTCTCTTTCTCTGTCTCTCTGTCTCTCTCTCTCTCCCTGTCCCTCCCCAAAGTCTGTTTTTCTTCTGAGTATTACCTTCTTTTTCCCCCCTCCCTTTTACTATCCCTTGCTTTACATTGCCCCTTTCTCTCCTACTTCCCTGTTTAGCAAGATAGAGTTCTACTACCAACTGAGTATATATATTCCCTCTTAGTACCAATTTAGATGTAAGTGAAATTCCCATCAGCTATAAAAGCTCTTCCTTGCATACTTCTTTTATCTGAGTTAATTTATCCTATTCTCTTTCCCCTTCTACCAGAGAATCCTTCATTTCTGCCTATCCATTTTTTACATCATCCCAACATAACCAACTCACTCTCATGCCCTCTTTCTATGTAGAATTATTCTAACTGCTCCATTAATAATAAAGTTCTTAGAAAGTTACATTATCATCTTCTCATATACGAAGGTAATCAGTTTAAATTTATTGAATCCTTTTTATATGTCTTTGATGCTTGCCTTTTTATGTTCCTCTTGAGTCTAGTATTTGAATGTTAAGTTTTCTATTCAGCTCTGGTCTTTTCACCAGGAATGTTTGAAAGTCCTCTATTTCATTAAATTTTCATTTTTTTCCTTTAAGGATTATACTCAGTTTTACTAGAGGGGTTGTTCTTGGTTGTAATCCCAGCTTTTTGTTTTCCAGAATATCATATTCCAAGTCCTCCAGTCCTTTAATGTAGAAGCTGCTAAATCTTGTGTGAAATTGACTCCAGCTCCGTGAAATATGAGTTATTTCTTTCTGACTGCTTGCAATATTCTCTCCTTGACTTTGGAGCTCTGGAATTTAGCTATAATATTCATAAGCAGTTTCATTTGGGAATCTCTTTCAGGTGATGAAAGGTGGATTCTTTCAATTTGAATTTACCTTCTAGTTCTAGGATATTGGGGCAGTTTCCCTTGATAATTTCTTGAAATATGATATCTAGGTCTTTTTATTTGATCATGGCTTTCAGGTAATCCATTAATCTTTAAATCACTTCTCCACGACCTACTTTCCAGGTCAGTTGTCTTTCCAATGAGATATTTCACATTTTCTTCTCATTTTTCATTCTTCTTACTTTGTTTCTTAATGTCTTATGAAGTCATTAACTTCCACTTATCCAATTCTAATTTTTAAGGAATTATTTTCATCAGTGAGTTTTTTCCCCATTTACTCAATTCTGCTTTTTAAGAACTAGTTCTGGTTGTTTGGAAGTTTTCACTGCTTCTAAGGTGGTGTGATCTGGGGAGAGGTATGATCACTGCTCTCCTGGTATATACTCTAGTCCTCACAAAGGAATGGTCCCTGATTCTTCAGGACTAGAAATGATGCTGTTCCTCAAGGTTCCTGATCCTTTGTAACCAAAAATGATACTGCTCCTCCATTCTGATCAAAAGTGTTCCTCTCTGTTCTTGAGCTATAATCCAGAAGTGGGTATAAGCAATGGGTTTGGCAGTGTCTTGTCCTTCATCCAGTACTAGCACAGGTGTATCCTGTAATCTCTTTTTGACCACTTGCCAGACCCCCTTACTGTCTCTATCTTAAGCACTCTTAAAGCTGATGCTTCTTATGTCACTACCATCTAGTCCCATCACTGGTGTTTGATCAATGTAGGCTCTGGGCCAGCCTCCACCCCTGGGACACAGATCTCTCTTTCCAACTTCCTAAGATTCTTTGGGCTGGAAGAATGCCTCACTCTGACCTTTTCTTGGCTCTGTCACTCTATAATTCAATTTGAGGTTTTATTTTAAAGTTGTTTGGAAGGGAATGCTGGGAGAATCCAGCTAGGTGTCTTTTCTACTCTGCCATCTTGGCTCCACCCAGAAGCAATTTTCACTTCAAAATCTAGCACTTTTGATAAAAGCAGGTCTCCCTAGCAGACTAATAGTTTGGGTGATGAGTAGCACTAATTACAGTTGGATGGACCTTTGAACTGAAAAAGAGTAAAAACATTAGGCCCTCCAAAGAAAGCTTGCTATAAAAGAAGGGCTAGGATAATATAAAATTATTCAAAAATAGTATATTACATCTCTGTCCTACTTTCAGGCTCCCATAGTACTTGCCTTGAAACAATTAAGTGAACTAGGAAATGAAGGCATCATTTCCATTTCACAGAGGAAATATCTGAAGTCTAGAGGGGTCAGGTAACATGCCCAGTGTCAAGCAGCTTATGAATCCTAAACCAGGATTCTACATTGTCTCTTGACTTTAGATCTAGTGCTCTCTGCACAGAATCACAGATTATCAGATTTGGAATGATCCTGAAAACCCATCATGTACACCAGGCATCTGAACAGAAATTACCTCCATGAAAACACTGGCAAATAATCTTTGATTGGGGATGTCTTGTGAAGAAATTTCCAGTATCTTTCAAAGCTATCCATTATCAGACTGCTGTAATAGATAGGAAAGCTTTTTTTTCTCCTCACATCATCCCTAAATATGCCTCTCTCTACTTTATACCCAGAGTTAGTAGGTCTGTGTCATAGGGCCAAGCAGAACAAGTCTATTCCCTCTTCAACCCAACAGTTTTTCAAATTTTGAAGACAGCCTTTATGACCCTAAGTATTCTCTTCCCCAGGTTAAATACCCCAAATTCCAGTGACTCACTGTTGAATTGGATAGTCTCTAGTCCTCTCACCATCTTGGTCATGTTCCCCTGCATGCATTCTCATTTCTCAGTGTCTTCCAATCAATTTATCAATAAGCATTTATTAAGCACCTATCTCATGCCACACGTTGTGCTAAGGCTCAGGCAAAAAAATCAAAGAAAGTTCCTTGAGATACTCCACTTAATTCCAGCCTCCAAATTTACATCAATCCATTGACAACTGTTTTGGGGATCTAGACACTAAAACAGGTTGGAATCTTAATCTACTAGAGAAGGAAATGCCACTCCAAGAAAATCACATGAACAACATGGTCCATGGGGTTGTTAAGAGTCAGACATGACTAAATAACTGAACGACAACAACAGAGTATCATAGGGTCATAGTTCTGTTATCTGTGACTTAGATCTAAATGTTAGCCCCTGCAGCATTCTTTTAGTATATCCACTGTTGGGAGAGTTGCAATGGCATTCATTCCCCGAACCAAGAATCATTTATTAAGCACTTCCTAGGAATCAAGCCCTGAGCAGAAATAAGATCATAGAGAATCATTTGATTTAAAGCTGGAAGGGACATTTAGAGATTACCAACCCCTTAATTTTCAGATGAGAAAATTAAGGGCCATAGAGGAAAACATAATTGTTTAACCTCACAGAGATAGAGGAGTCAAGATCAAACCCAAGTCTGAGTCCAGATCTAGAGTTCTTCATTTTGCAAATGTTTTAGAGACATTTGTTTGGTGATGGAAAAACTGATTCATGCTTCAGTTCAATTTAAAGATAGCTGGAAGTGACTGCATGAGAAAGACTTGTAGTTTCCAAGACTAGAGAGATATTTATTGTAGGATACAAAAGATCAGGTCCACCACCCCCAATAGCCTTGAAAGGGCAACCCTGAACAGTATATCCAATCCCAGACCTCATCCTTCACCCCGTGGTACTCTTTGAGATGGCTTCAAACATACATGGCAGTAATAGTATGCCTTCCAGCCTGAGTTGATTCATGTCCCTTTGTTACTGACCCTTTTATGGTGTTTTGAGCAAGAAGTGTCTAGGGCAGTATCACCTAAACTATTTGCTGCATTAGAGATTGATCCATCTCAAAGAAGCCCCTATCTTGACCTTGGTTCTCCTGTGCTGACTCTGTATTCCTTTTCCCAGCATTTCTCATGAGCTATATGTCAATGAAGAGAGTTGAATTCTTTCCCCCTCCCTGTGTTCTAGGAAGCTGAATATGGCCACAAATAAATTTTAATGTTGATAATTCACAGGATGTGGACTCTAGCTGAGAAAGGGAAGCAACATATAGCACACCATTCATCATCCTGAACAGAGGTTCACTGTCCACTTCGTGACCTTGTATAGATGCCAGTAAATCTGTCCCTAGTCTAAGTATATGATTTAGTCCTCCTGACACAATTCTTTGAGGTGTCTCTAAGGGAAAACAATAAAACGTGAACTGAGGGAAACAGTTATGCCTGTCTTATCTCAGAAGAGGACAAAGTTAGGAGCTAGGCAAGATTGGTCTCTGGGAAACAAAAGCTTAAGCATAAAAACAGAGCATATGACATATATATCTACCACAGAGGAGATAAATGGTATCAGTAGATAATTTGGGCCTTTCAAGCCAATGCTAAAGCCAAAAATACATCGACTGACCTAGAGAACTCAATGACAAGTTCAATATGTATTCGCATGTGGGTCAGTTACTGGTATAATAGTTTGTTGGACTGAAAATACTAGAGTTCAAATCCTGCCTTTCACATTTACTAGTAGTGTGACCAAGAGTAGTCACTTAAACTTTCTGAGCTTCAGTGCCCTCATATGTAAAACTGGGATAATAACATATTATTATGTTGCTTTTATACCACTTCCCTCCTTGCTACTTCAAACTATTGCCAACTGTGGCACAGAAATCCTTCTCATCCCAACCCTGAAATCAGTGGAATAATGGCCATTTTAGGCATGCCAGGAAACAGAAATCAGTAACTAGACCCCAATGTTTGAAAAACTAGTGACCCCTGCTCTGAATGGTACGTATGAAAGACATGCACTTCATGGAGCAGAGTGGTTTGGGGAAACCAATAGATGACGATTTCAGATGACAACTAACAACAAATCAAACAATACGATGCATCTACTTTGTTTCCACAGCCACAACAAAACCTTTCACTACTTACGTCCTAAGTGACATTTTCAAATGTAGGTCACAGAACCAGTGACCAAATTCTGAGCTTTGTGTGGAATGGGGAAGGGAGAAAGAAGGAGGGAGTAAGAACAAAAGGAAAAATGCTGTAAAATTCCAGGATACCATTATCCTTTTTCACACAGCACTGGGCAACTTAATTAATGTACAATTATTACAGGAAAATAATGTGAAATGAACTCCATGTTTCATGTGTCAGTTTTCAATAGTACTATGCTCCTATCCAGGAGTTTATGATCTACAGTTGCTTGTAATGAGTCCTTTTAGACACTGGGCAACTAATTATGTTTAATGATTAAATAGCTAGCCCTAGTTAATACGTTAGAATCAACAACTAACTATTCTCTGAATCATAACACCATGTGATAGACATTTAACTGTCCAAAGTCATGAAAGTCAGGAGGTAGAAATTTGGAGCTGTGCAAAATTAATTTTCCTTCACTGTAACTTGCAAACTGAGGGTGTGGATCAATGCTAGAGAACCATCCTTGAAAACCAGAAAGACCCAGGCTCAAGTAATACTTCCACACACTGAGTATAACCCTAAGAAAGTTTTTAACTAATTCTCAGTGGCCAAGTCAAGTCTCTAAGGCTATACATTGAGAGAAAAGTTAACTTGCATTGGTAGAGGAAGTGAGGAATTCTCTACAGTCATTCTTCCTATCCCTAAAGCTCCCATATTTTATTTCCAAACAAGTTTTCTCTGTAACAAAGCATTCTGGTCCAAACTAGTATAGAGTTCAATATCCTTTAGGCTATGTAGCACTCAGACCAAGAATCAAGACTTTAGGAAACCCTTTAGAGTTCCTTTGGGAAGTCAAGGTGACCTTTCGAAAAAAGTACCTTCCAGTGTCGCACATAATCTTTCA
The DNA here is from genome assembly GCF_028583685.1 of Petaurus breviceps papuanus. NCBI lineage: Eukaryota > Metazoa > Chordata > Mammalia > Diprotodontia > Petauridae > Petaurus > Petaurus breviceps. The sequence continues at coordinate 9,967,768 of NW_027187391.1, forward strand.
GCAAGGCAAACAAAGAGTCCATTCAAGATTATTTGTATAAAACCTGGTTTGCAGCTGGATAGATAAAGGAAAGCCAGTTTGTGTCAGTCCATAACATTTAGCAACATTATTAAGCTTTCAGATCTGTTATCCTCTTGTTCTTGCCCTTTATCAGCATATGAAAGGAAAACATAGAAAGAACAGAATTGATCTTCAACAAAATGAAGGGAGAAAACACACTACCTTTCACTTATCAGAGCTATCAATGAGGCTGCCAAGTGCTGTGCTTGAAAAACCTGACAATTATCTGCAGGGGAAAGGGCAGAGAGGAAAACTCAGGATCCAACCTACCTCTCCAGCTTCCTAAAAGCAGCTTAACTCCTTCTCTCCTCTTGCCAGGTTTTTGTGCCAGAAGTTGGAATATTTTACTAAGGGTTGTGGCTTGTATTATTCTGTGCCTATCATCTACAAGCCCGAAAAATCAAGAAGAGGTTGGAAAAGCAAAAGTGTCTATTCTCTGCCTTCTCTAGTACCAATCTGACACAAAATTGGGCAGCTAGGTGGCACAGTGGTTAGAGTGCCAAACCTGGAATCAGGGATACTCATCTTCCTGAGTTCAAACCCAGCCTCGGACACTTAACTAGCTGTGTGACCCTAAGCAAGTCACTTAACCCTGTTTGTCTCAATTTCCTCTTCTGTAAAATGAGCTACAGAAAGAAATGGCAAAGCACTCCAGTATGTCTGCCAAGAAAACCCCAAAGAACTAGAAACAACTGAACAACAACAATAAAAGAAAGGCATGAGTCACAAGACTCTAATTCAAACCCAAGCTTTGCCATTTATTAGCAGAGTGACTATGGGGAAGTCACTTATATTCCCTGGGTGTCATAGAATCATAAATTGAGATCTGGAAAGGACTTTAGAGGTCATTTAATCTTACCTTTTAATTATGCAGATAAGAAAACTAAGGCTCAGAAAAGTTAAGTAATTTGTTCAAGGTATAGTGTATAGTGTAAATGGAAGGTAATTGTAGAGGGCAAACACTTACTGTGGGAAAGGCCTCCTGAAAGAGTAGGTTTTAAGCTATAAGTCTTGAATAAAGTGAGGGAAACTCAAAGGCCTAATGAAAAGGGAAGTTTGAGTATTCTGATTCACATAAAAGAAGTTTTTCTATTTTCTTCAGTCATTTCAGTCATGTCTTTTGTGACCCCATTTGGGGTTTTCTTGGAAAAGATACTGGAGTGCTCTGCCATTTCCTTCTCTAGCTCACTTGATAGATAAGGAAACTGAGGTAGACAGGGTTAAGTGACTTGCTCAAGGTCACAGAGCTAGTAAGAATCTGAGGTCAGATTTGAACTGGCCAGCTAGGTGGTACTTTGGATAGAGTGCTGAGCCTGGAGTCACAAAGATTCATCTTCCTGAGTTCAAATCTGGCCTCAGGCACTTATTAGATGTGTGACCCTAAGCAAGTCATTTAACTTTGCCTCAGTTTCCTCATCTGTCAAATGAGCTGGAGAAGGAAATGGCAAACCACTCCATTATATTTGCCGAGAAAGCCGCAAGTGGGGTCACAAAGAGTCAGACTCAACTGAAAAATGAGTGAATAACAAAAGATGAAAATTCCTGACTCCAGGTCCAGCACTCTATCCACTGTGCCATCTGGCTATTCTTTAAAGGTAATTAAATCCTTGTGAGCCCATTTAGTAAAAACCAACTTTATTTCTCCATAGAAACACCAAAAATTTCTGTAACTTCATTGCCTCTCAAAAAGCTCAGATATTCTTTTGCTACATTCCAGGAAATTGCTACATGTGGGAACTTTGGGAGTCAATTTCTGGTTGTGTCTGACTTGACCACTGAAAGTCTGCTGGTTAGCAGTGGAATTAGAACTGATCATATGTCATGTCTCTTGGTAAAGGAAGAGGCAACTTCTGACTGGTAGGGGCTCTTGGATGAGGCCTAAGTAAATGGGTGAGTGATATGGTTGGACCTGCACTCCCAGAAAATCACTTTGGCAACTGAGGGGAGACTGGATTGCAGCAAGAAGATACTTGAGGCAGTGACCTACACCGTATTAATAAAGAATTTTTAGGAGCATTGCAATATTATACAGAATAGCATCTCTCAACCCAAACTGTAATACAAACTGGACCCCCCCCCCAAAAAAAATCTAAATTCTTTATCACCTACCATTCTTTTCTCTGCAGTCTATGCATAGCAGTTTCCAGAATTCAAGAGAATGGGAGCAGGAATACAGAAGGGAGCAAAGCTTGGAAGAAATAGGACATAAAGAATTGGAGAGAGAAAAGTGGGTGAAAGGAAGGAAAGCATTTTTGAAATTTATAGCTTTTAAGAAATAAAAATCTGTGATATAAAAAGTTTAGCTGACTGGCTAGGGAACATTGTATTAAAATAGCTACCTGAATTCAAAAACTGCAACTTTATTTCCTAACTCAGAGTCTATCCTAATTGACATTTATATAACACATTAAGATTTGCAAAGGGCTTTGGGGAAGTGGAAGAATGGGGGTGGGAAAACATTGGCAGAGGGGTTTGAAATGATGATTTCATCTGTTTCAGGGACTTTCAGTAGGGAAACTCCTTCATTGGCTGCAGATGCCTAGTACACTGAGAGGTTGATTTTTCTAAAGTTATTCATCAAACATGTGTCAAAGGAAGTGATTTCCCATTATCTACCACAACCATGCCATGTTGCCTCTCTCAAAGAGCTAGGAAAAGTTAAAGACTTTAGCCATTACACTTGAACTTCACAACTCTAGCAGGTATGTACTACAGACACTCTCATTTCCATACAACAATCAGGAAATTGAACCTCCTAGAGGTTAAATGACTTGCCTACAGCCACACAGTTAATAAGTGTTAAAGGTGGAATTTGGACCCAGAACTATGCTGTTCTGAGTATTTTGTTCTTTTCTTATGTCACATTGCCTCCCAGGAGTTTTATCTCCTATCAGAGAAAGCAAAACATCAAGGAAAATTTGACCAATCAAACGTGTTTAGGATCCTTGTGTTTATAGGGGATCTTGGAGAACATTTAGTCCAGGGGTTGGCAAACTGAGGCCTGAGGTCCATTAGATTAACTCACTGCCTCTTTTTGTAAGTCCAGTGAGCTAAGAATTGTTTTTACATTTTAAAATATGATAAAATTCTATTTAAAATATAAAAACAATGCTTCTGGATCTGACCCTTGGTCTGCCTCCTGACTTAGGCCATCCCCCTCATTTCACAGGTGAAGAAACTGAGGCCCAGAAAGGTGAAATGCTTTTCCCATGGTCACACAGGATTTTAGAAGGATTTGACTCCGGCTATTCTAACTCAACACTAAGGACTCTTTCTACTCAAACATGCTGCCTCATTTTTTTTCTTAGAAATGATAACCTAACTCTTAAATAGTCTCCATTTATCTTCTTAATCATGTATAAGATAAATACCAGATGTAGCCCTAAAATCAAACTGTGTGCTAAACTATGTCAAGCCAACATCTACAAAAGAGTTCAGCAAAGGGATGCAACTTTCCCCTGAGGATTCAGGACCACTAAGGAGGCACAGACTTAGCTTTTTGATTAGCAAATATAATGATCACTATCATGATTACTGTTATTAATAATAGCTCAAGAGCTCATCTCTAGACAGCAGGCTTACACAGCATGTTACACAACTCCTGTGAGAAGCATCTCATTTTGATCCTCATTGCAACCCTGTGGGCAGGTAAAACAGGCATCATAAGATCCTACATGGAGAAAGAAGCTAAGGCTTAAAAAGGCTGATTGAATTACCTGGTGTCACACATCTAATTAATAATGGTAGAGCCAAGTCCAGACCCTAGGTCTTTCAATAGCAATTTAATTCCTTTTTCTTTCTTTTTTTCCTGATTCGGCATTTTTTCCAGACAATATTAGGACAAGAAAAACTACTGTAACTGCAGAGGAGAAGCTAAGCTGCTGGGTTAAGAGGAGAATGTAATAAAAAATAAAGTGGATGTGTCATGAATGCTTGCCTGAAAGGTTGCCTTGATTTGGAAATCAAGGAAGCATTAGACTATATTTCAGTGACTGCTGTAAAGTGGATGAAGATCCAAAGCTTCCTGTATACATTTTAGATCATCCCTTAATCAACAAGAATTTAAAGGATAGGGAATATAGGAGATGTGGGAAGGGGGTTGGTTCTGAAGAGTTTTAAATGTCAAATGGAGAATTTTATATTTGATCCTTCGTATAGGAAGTAATAGGAATAGGTAATACGAATACCATTGGAGTTTATTGAGTAGAGGCAGGGTGACATGGTAAGACCTACAACCACTTTGGCAGTTCAGTAGAGCCTAGACTGGAGTAGGAGAGAGATAAGGCAGGGAAATCTATTAAAAGGTTATTATAATAGTCCAGGAAAGAGGTAATGAGGGCCTCTAAAAAGGGTGTTGTTTTTTTTAATGGAGAGAATGGCGTATATATATCAAAGATGTTAAGATAAAAATAAGAAGTTTCGATAGCAGATTAGACATGTGGGGAAAATCTGAGTGAGGAACTGAGGATGAAACCAAGGTTGTGAGCCTTGGTGACTGAGAATTGGTGGGGTACTTGGAAGTAATAGGAAAATTTGAGAGAATAGAGCATTCTGCCCAATAGGAAAATACCTGTGAAGATCAGAGCACAAATGTTACTTCCTCAGTGGTGCCCTACAATGATCTACAAATAATAATACTGGTGTCTACAATGAAAGGCTATGCAATAGAATAAAAAGAGCAATGAATCAGTAATCAGAGAATCTGGGTTTAAGTTCTGGCTTACTACCTGAGTAAACTTATGCAGGTCTCTCAATTGTGCTGGGCCTCAATATTTTTTAAAAATAGTATTTTAGGAGAGGATTCCAGAAGATGGCAGAGTAGGTCAGAAAATTGCAAGCTTTTAAGATATTCCCCCACAAAAGAGATAAAATAGTACCTTAGGGCAAACAAAGTGCAGGTAAAAATAAATAAGAATGGGGCACAGCGGAGGTCTTCCTGGGACAATTTGAGAAGATGAGAAGAAAAATCCCAGGAGGAGGTTTGGTCAGGGTGAAAAGTAAACACCTCCAGGATGGGGTCTGCTTTAAGGACAAGCAGAAAGACATTTAAACAGCTATCACAAGCCACATAAATGAAAAGAGGCAAGCCTTGTGGTTGGTTGGTTTGAGAGGCTGCATAGGCCCCAGCCACAGGAACTTTTACCCCCAGGTAGTGGGGCAGTTAGGCATTTGAGCTCAGGAGGATCAAGGGAACCTCTGATGACAAGGAATACCAGACCCAGCTGTGCTGTAAAGAATGGCAGGGGTGAGAAGGAATCAGCACATGTCCAGTGAGTACAGAAGCAGTGGGGCAGAAAGCCACTAGCTATGGGCACTTACAGGAGGTTGGACGTTTGACTTTGGTTCCAGGCTATAGGGAAGAACTGAAGATCTGGGGTAAGAGGCACAATTTCCCACATCCTAGGGCTAGAGGTGATCACAAAAATTAAGCTATTGCCACAAAAAAATTCACAGGCAAAAGAGAAAGAATTCAACCATAGAAAGCTGTTATGGGAATAGAGATGACCAGGGTTCATATTCAGAGGAGGATATTGAAGTAGAGAAACCCCCAAAGAGTAATGTCAAATGGTCACATGCCCAAAAAGAATTCATAGAAGATCTTTAAAAAGACTTTAAAAATTCAATCATAGAGATAGGAGAAAAACTAAAAAAAAGAGTAATCCAAGAAAAACAAGATTATGAAAGGAAAGTCAACCAGTCAAAAAAAAGAGATCCAGAATCTTAAAAAAGAAAATGACACATTGAAAATTGGAATTGGGCAAGATGACAATAGTGAAATTATAAGAGATCAAAAAATAATTAAGCAAAATATGAATAATCAAAAAATAGAAGAGAAAGCAAAACATCTTAAAAAGAAAAACAATAGAACAAGAAAACAGATCAAGAAGAGAAAACATAAAAACCTAAAGGAAAGCTATGATCAAAAAAGAATCTTGATACAATAATATGAAAAATAATTAAAGAAAATTGTCTTTGAAGAATTAGAACAAGGGAGGGAAGTAGAAATAGAAAAAAAAATCCTTCAATCTCCACTGAAAAGAGATCCTATGAGGAAAACTCATGGGAGTATTATAGTCGAATTCTGAAACCCCCAGCTTAAGGATAAAATATAAAAGCAACAAGAATAAAACAATTTAAATATGATGATGCCACAATAAGAATCACACAAGACCTATCAGTGGATACATTAAAGGACTGTAGATCTTGGAACACTATATTGAATAACAAAGGACTGGGGCTCCAGCTGAAAATATCATACCCAAAAAAGTTAAGCATAATCCTGAATGAAAAAAACAAACATTTGATCAACTGTCAGACTTTCAAAATTTGGTAAAAAGAAAAAAATGAACTTAGTAGAAGATTTGACATACAAAAGCCAAGAGAAACATAAGGTACATACCAAAGATTGATTAAAAGGGATTCATTAGGGACAGACCACTTACTTTTTATATATGTAAAATGCAAAATGTATGTATAAGATTCCTATTAATAATTGGGTAGCTCATAAGAAAGATTGGGGTAAACCTGAATATGATATGAATTTTAAAAAGTAAAACCATATAGGAACAGCTAAAAAGGGTAATTATTTTATACAAATAAGGGGCAAGAGAAAGAATTGATACAGAGGAATTAGATGTGGGAGGAGAGCTGGTAGTTCTGGTAACCTACTTTCATTGATAATGTGTTTAAGAGGGAACAATACATACACATTTAGAAGAGTATAAAAGTCTTCTAAATTCAGAAGAAATAGAATGGCAAGGGGAGAGGAAGGGGGGAGAGGACTAGGGAGGGATCTTTAGAAGGGAGGGTGAGGAAATAGTTAAAATAGGGGCATAGAAGGGTGTTTAGATTTATGGGAATGGGAGGATAGGAGAGGAATCCTTGGAGGAGGTAGGCAAATCATAGAAGGGTGAGGTAGCAGGTAGAAGTAAAGTAGAAGAGGCAGGAGGAATATGAAACAAGAGAGCACAAATATAAAAACAAAGATCAGAAGTAGAATATATTAGGAAAAGTATATGTCTATACATGTATGTATATATGTATATGTGTATGTATATATCTATAGCTACAGAGAAATATATCCATACTTAATTGTAGCCTTCTGGGGAGAGAAGGGGAGGTAGAAAAAGAACAAAGCAAAAATAGTACACAACAGAGAACAAAAGAAAATTTACAAAGAATCAAAGACGGGCAGTTCTCAACACAATGTGTAGTATTTATCATACAGACTTTCTTGAAATGAAAATTTCTTGTTACATACTTTGAATCCTCTCTTATACTCTGCTTTGTACATGACATGTTAAAAAAAAACTTAGAAAAAAGAAAAGAAAAAATACTGTTTTTTCCCTAGCTACATGTCAAGAAAACTCTTTAGCATTCATTTTTACAAGATTTTGAATTCCAAGTTTTTCTGCTCCTGAAAATGGTAGACAGTTTGATATAGTTTATGCATGTGCTATCATGTAAAAAATTCCATATTAGTTATTGTTGTGAAAGCAGAAACATAAAAAAGCCATGAGAAAGAATAAAGTAAGTGAAAATAACATATGCTTCGATCTGCATTCAGAGTCCATTAGTTCTTTATCTGGATAGCATTTTCCTTCATGAGGATTTTGTACTTGTCTTGGATCATTGTGTTGCAGAGATGAGCCGAGTCAGTCATAGCTGATCATCACACAATGTTGCTGATACTGTGTACAATGTTTTCCTGCTTCTACTCATTTCACTTTGCATCAGTTTGTCCAAATCTTTCCAAGATTTTCTGTAATCTGCCTGCTCATCATTTCTTATTGCACAATGGTATTCTATTACATTCACATACCACACTTATTCAGCCATTCCCCAATTGATGGTCATCCCTTCAATTTCCATTATTTTACCACCATGAAAAGGGCTGCTATAAATATTTTTGAACACATAGGTCCTTTTCCCTTTTTTGTGACCTCTCTGGGATACAGACATAGAAGTGATATTGCTGGATCAAAGGGTATGCATAATTTGGTTGCCCTTTAAGCATAGGTCCAAATTGCTCTCCAGAATGGTTGGATCAGTTCACAACTCCACCAATAATGTGACACTGTCCCAGTTTTCATATGTGTTCTCCAACATTTAGCATTTTCCTTTTTTTGTCATATTGGCCAATCTGATAAATGTAAGATGGTATCTTGGAGTTGTTTTAACTTGCATTTCTCTGATCAAAAGTGATTTAGATCACTTCTTCATATGCCTATAATATATAGCTTTTATTTCTTCATCTGAAAACTGCCTATTCATATCCTTTGACCATTTATCATTTGGGGAATGACTTGTGTTCTTAGAAATTTGACTAAGTTCTCTATATATTTAATAAATCATGACTTTATTGGAAACACTTGCTGTAAAGGCTGTTTCCTAGCTTTCTATTTTTCTTCTAATCTTGATTGCATTGGTTTTGTTTGTACAAAGCTTTTTAATTTAATATAATCAAAATTATCTATTTTATACTTTGTTTCTGGCCATTGTAGTATTTTTTTTCCTTGACTAGATAGTTCCGAAATTTGGCTATAATGTTCCTTGGAGTTTTCATTTGGGGATCTTTCCTGAGGTGATCAGTGGATTCTTTAAATGCCTATGTTGCCCTCTTGTTCCAGAACATTAAGGCAGCTTTCCTTGATAATTTCTTGAAAGATACTATCCAGGTCTTCCTTTTGGTTGTGTTTTTCAGGTAGTCCAGTGATTCTGATATTGTCTCTCCTGGATCTATTTTCTGGGTCAGTCATTTTTCTGATGAGATATTTTACATTTTTTTTCCATTTTTTCATTCTTTTTATTTTGTTTGATTGATTCTTGATGTCTCATAGAGTCATTAGCTTCCACTTGCCCAATTCTAAATTTTAAGGTGTTGTTTTTTTCAATTAGTTTATATATTTTATTTTTCTTTTGGCCAATTATACTCTTTAAGGAGTTGCTTTCTTCAGTGGATTTTTGTATCTCCTTTTCCATTTGACCAGTTCTACTTTTTAAGCAGTTATCTAAGCTGTTGACTCTTTTTCCCCCCTCATAATTCTCTTGCATCATTCTCACTTCTTCTCCCAATTTTTCTTCTACCTTTCTTCTATGATTTTAAACTCCTTTTTGAACTCTTCCATAAATTCTCTCTGGGCTTGAGACCTCTTCCTTTTCTTCTTTGGGGTTTTGTCCATTAAGTGTTTTGACATTGTTGTCCTCTTTTGAATTTATGTCTTGGTCCTCATAATAATTTTCTATGGTCTGATTCTTTTTGTTGTTGTTGTTTTTTGAACATCTTTTTGCCTTTTTTTATTTCTTTTAAATTTTATTTCTGCTCCCAAGGTGGAAAGAGCTCTTTGTCAGACTTCTTGTAACAGTGGCTGCAGGCCCTGACTGTTTACCTGGTGCTACACTGATGTTGCCCTGAGGCTCACAGAGACCCTCTATCTGGTGCTGTGTTGAAGGGATGGAATAGGACATATCTGACCCTGCTGGAGGCTGTAGGGGTCTAGAAACTTGCCTGGTGCTAAGCTCTGTTTGTAGTGGTGGTGTCTTGCATGTACTGAGGCCCACTGGGGTTTTTTATGCATTTTCTGGGGTTACACTAAAGCCCACAGAGATCTGGTTACTGGAGGGTGCCTGTTTGCTCTTGGTTATCCTGAAACACTCAGAAGTCCCAAACCCCCCTTCCCTAACCCTACCCGAACTGGAAAATGCCTGCCAAGACTTGGAGGCCCAGCCACAGAAGAATACCTGGGGCTATTCTGAAATACCTGGTGGTTCTCGTTGCTGGACTCTGCTGGTACCCCTGGCTATATTCAAGGATGTGGCAGGGTCCTGGGGCTCAGCATCTCCTTCTGGTTTGCTGAGGTGGAGCTTGCTGTTGTCTACTGGGACTATTCCTATCCCAGACTGTGTTCCCCTTTTACTCATGTGAGACAGACCTTTCTTGTTGATCCTCCAAGTCTCCTGGACTAAAAGACTACTCTACCTCATCTTTCCACTGGCTCCACTGTTCCAGGATTTGTTCTGAGGTGTTATTTTTATGGTTGTTTGGATGTGCATGTGGGAGGGCTGCAGTGATTTACTCCTTACTCTGCCATCTTGGCTCCTAGAAATCTCTCAATATTTTTGTCCGTAAAATGAGAGCTTTGAATTAATATTCTCAAAGGTCATTTTCAACTACTAAATTTTGAGACTTCATAAAATGCAAACAATAGAAATTTATGGTTACCAAACATTCAGTCAGTCAGTCGGTCAAAAAGCTTTTATTAAACACTTGCTATATGCCAGGCACTGTGCCAAATACTGGGGATACAAAAATAGAAAGATGTGAATAGTCTAAAAGAGAAAACAATGTGAAAACATTGAGGTACAAACAAGATATTGACAGGATAAAGGAGATAATCAACAGATGAGAGAGACTAGCATTAAGGAAGATGTGGGAAGGCTTTTATAGAAGACGCGATCTTAACTGAGACTTGAAGGAAGCCAGAGGACAGATGGAAGTCAATGTCACTAGACTGAAGAGTAGTTTAAGATGTTAGAAGACAAGAAAGGTAGGAGGGGGACAGGTTGTAAAGGGCAATTATGAAGCTGATGTACAAAATCTTTCAGAAGGATTGTATGGCAGATGAAGAATGACACAAATAGTTACAACTGAAAAATGCATCTGAGGTACTACCTTTTATGTTGAGCTAATAGTAACAAAAATAATAGCTGGCATTATATGATGGTTTAAGGTTTCTAATATGCTTTAGATATGTCTCATTTGAGCTAGGTTTCATATAGAGGATGACCTAGATGGATGGATTGTTCAATTATCATAGTGAATTTTTCAAAAACACAAACTAACTGGGAGGCCAATATCCTAATAGTGGAGACTGTGTCAGACAGAAATGGAAGCAGTGAATATGAGATGTTTGCTTTCAATATTCAATGGAGCTGCAGCTTCATCCTGATGAGAGACATATACCAGTACCCAACTAACTCCTGAATATCAGAGAAAAATATAATGCTTTTTGCAGACTTTACATTAGGTTTTAGTGCTGCTATAGCAGTAGTATGCTGAGATGATTATGAAATATAGGATATTTATATACATTTATGATATATACATGTGTGTCAAATGTGTATATATACATGTGTGTATATATGTAATTCTTTGAAAAATTTTAAATTATAGGTGGCAACACATATCATTATTACAGCAAATAATTCAAGCAAACATTCTGCAATGCTGCCTTAATGGAAGGAAGAGTAAAAGAATATAAAGATTCAGAAATAATTGCTACAAAATCCCTACACAAAAATCATACTGTTTCTGAGAACTCACTCAGTACCCTGTTGAGAAATCTACCAGAAAAATGATCACCTCAACTTCCATCAGATGTTGCTTAGTGTACCCCCAAATTTGATGGGTATTCTAGAATTTGTAAAATCTTTTAGGCCTCAATCATAGTATGCCAACAAAGTATGAGACTTTGTTTTTGCTTGAGAAATAAGAGATATATTTAATGGGGACCATAAATATGAAAACAATCCCTGCCCCTGGTCTTTACCAGAGAAATAGGAAATTCTTCACTTAGGAGCAGACATACATATCTAATGTAAGTTGAATTACCAAGCATGTGGACAATTGGATGAATTATTAATTCAATGACAAATATATCAATCTATACAAAAATATCTATATAATGAAAATAAAGTCTTTAACAATAATTCTAAGCACAGAAGGCACACAATAATTGCTGAAAAGAATATTGCAATGGCTTATAATAGACACCTGTCCCAAGACTAATAGGGTCCACTTGAACATTGGAACAGATGGATTTCCTTAAATCTTAGAGAGGAAAGATAGGAGTAGAGGGAAAGGAAGAGAGAAAAAAGAGAGAAAGGGGAAAATTGACTTCTGATTATCCTTCCATTTATCAGAAGGGTAGAATGAATTTGGAGGGGGGAGGCTTTTAGTGTTGTACTATTCTGTCCTTTTGTAGATGGAAGGAGAAAGAAATCAAAGAGGCTAAAGAATTTTGTACTACACAAAAGTCACATCTATACATCATCAACACTTTCTTCAAGAAAAGGAAAGTGAAAGGAGAACAAATAGACAAAATATGGAAAAGCTCTGCAAAGATATTTTAAACTTCTCACTATCAAGGAGAATAAAGTCACTCATATTTAGACTCTAATATTATACCCCAAGATCTACTTTTAGGGGCAGCCAGGTGGCTCAGTGAGTAAGAGCACTGGCTCCAGTGTTGGAATGACCTGGGGATCAAATCTGGGCTCAGATACTTGGCACCACACCCAGAAATAACTGGCCATGTAACCTTGAGCAAGTTACTTAACCCCAATTGCTTAAAAAAAAAAGATCTACTTTTAGAGGAAGTGGAAATGCCACTGAAGGAAACAGAGAAGGAGAAAGTACCTGGTCTAAACCAAACATACAAAAAAAATAGTGCTACACTGTAGGTGATAAAATTTTGAAAGTATTAAGAGATCTATCCTCAAGGTATTTGCAGGAAGAAAAGACTACTTCTAAAAGCATGGAAAATATTAGTTCTTACTATTAATAACAGCAGCAACAAACCAAAAAAAATCAATAACTACCAACCCATCTATAAAAATTTATGAATATAATAAACATATATTATCAAACATCTACTTGATAAGGTTATCACAAGGGAAAAAGTAGGCTTTCAAAAGTTCTATTCCACAGTAGACGTCATGTTTGCAGTCACATAATTAACTGAAAGATGTAGAGAATATAAGATCTCACTATGATTATTCTTTGTTCTCTATAAAAAACATTTGATCTGACAGAGCAAAATACTATCTTGAAGGCTCTTATTCCACAAGGCATCTTCCATGCCTATGTCAAAAACATACAAAATTCCTTGAAAGACAAACAAAAATAGCATTATTTAACAACTCTATGATCACTACTATCAAATGAAACACGACACAGAGAAACATATATAAATCAAAGATCTTTGTCACTGTAATGATGAAGTTTGATTATCAACTAATCAACAGGAATTTATTAAGTAGTAGGTATTGTCCTAGGTACTAGAAATTTTTCTTTTTGGTTTTTTTGGAGGGGGAAGGTTGGGCAATTGGAGCTAAGTGACTTGCCCAAAGTCACACAGCTAGTAGGTGTCAAGTGTCTGAGGTCGGATTTGAACTCTGGTCCTCCTGACTGCAGGACCAGTGTTCTATTCACTGCACCACCTAGCCACCCCAGTACTAGAAATTTAAAGACAAAAACAAAACAGTCACTGCCTTCAATAAGCTTTTATAGTTTTATATTTAGTTTTGTAGTTTTATGAACTCCAGTCCCACATCACAGGCCTTTTGAGAATCTGAAACTGAATCTTTGACAGTCAACTCAAACTCAATATGTCTAAAACAGAACTCAGTATCTTTTTCTCTAAACACTCCCCTCTTCCCAACTTTCCTATTACTATTGAGGGCACCACCATTCTCTGAGTCACTCAGGCTCACAACCTTGGTGTTATTATTGACTTGCATTCATTCTACATGTTCAGTCTCTTGACAAGTCTGACTGTTTCTATGTTCACATCTCTAATATGCATCCTTTTCACTCCGCCTATTCAGTGACAATCTTGGTCCAGATCTTCCTTACATCATCCCTGGATTATTGTAATAACCTTATTTTTCTCTACCTATTTCAATACCTCCTCCATTCAGCTGCTAAAGAGTTTTCCTATAGTATGGGTATGATCATGTCATTCTCTACTATATAAACTCTAGTAGCTCTTATTACTTAATGATCAGATACAAAATTCCCTGTCCTCACCATAACCTGTGCCTTTCTTACTTTCTACTTCTTAGATTTTACTTCCCTCCACATACTCTATGATACATAAATACTCACCTACTTACTGTTCTTTGCACACAAAAATCTATTTCCCAATTACCTTCCATCTACTTTGTCAGAATAACATAGTTAATTGCAATGTTGTATCTCCCATCAGATTATGAGCTTTTTGAAGGCAGAGATATCAGTGATTAACATAGCTCCCCCCACCCGAAGCACTTAATAATTGAGTGTTTACCAATTGGCCTCCACCTCTCAGGATTAGTTGGCGCTGGATCTTAGAGGTTCAGAATGCTGAATCTTCAGGGACCTCTATGACATCTTAGGACAGAGTACTGGGGACATTAGCCTTTCTGGCCCTGAAGTATCTTGATCTGAGCACTAATGTGGTTGGAATGCTTGCTCCTACTCACAGGCTTTTCCTACTTCCACCCCTGCTGTGGGTTTCTAAATATCTTGGGCATTTCTCAAGGACAACTTCTCTCCCTAATCAGTTTTCCCAAGTATATTTGTTAAATAACAAATTTTCCCCACGATTTCTGTTACACATTTCTCAATATTAATTAATACTGTTAATATTAACATAAAATATTAATAATATATACATATTGGTGATATAGTTAATATTAATTAAATTATTATTGCATTAATATTTTTATCTATTTGCTTGAATGTCTCATATTTCTAGTTTTGAATATTTCAGGAATGCCAGTATGATCCTTGGATTGTTATCCCTTTTTATGTTAGCCTATCAGTTCTTTAGAATAAAAAAATGTTATAAATTTTGAATTCATAGGAATCTTAGTGGTTATCTGATTTTTTTCCTGTCATTTTACAGTTGAGAAAACTGGGAACTAAAGAAGTAATTGAGATAGAGAATGGGAGAGTTTAGGTTTTAACCCAACTCCTCTGACTCCAAATCCAAGATTCTTTGTACTGTACCATGATGTCTCCCTCTATAAGTCCTTGATAGCTATTATGCAAGTGACAACACTTAGAGACCATGTTTGCCCACCATGCACCCTTGCATTGTCCTCTAGTTCATCAGCAGCTTTAATTATTCTGAGCTCATGGTATTCCATGATTCAGAGAATCACTGGGAAAATACTGACCCAAGAAAGTGTCAGACAAGTGACAAGATCATTGGAAATGCTAGTGAATTGCACACATGGTATCCAACCCAACCTTTCTCTTTTATTGGGCTCAGCTACTATTTACATCAATGAACAAAGCAAACAAGCTACCTTACAAATTCATATCCTAACATGGACATAATATATGCTTAATCTACTTTAACTTCATCTGTGTAAATTACTAGGTAGATTTCCTTGGAATAGTTATTTTCTCTGGGACAGCATTTATTATCAACTCTGGCAGGATCTTAATATATGTCAGAGACACCATTTTGAAGAAGAGGCTTTGAGGTTAGGGTTTGCTTTTTTGGTGCATGGGATAAAGCACTGGACCTAGAGTCAGGACACTTGAGTTTAAATTCAGGTTTAGACACATACTAACTGTGTGGCCATGGGCAAGTCATTTAATCTACTTCCTAGGGTTCTTGTGAATATCAAATGAATTAATATTTGTAGAGTGCTTTGCAAACCTTAAAGATCTATAAAAATGCTATTGTTATTAATTATAATAATAATAAACACAAAAAGACTTTTTATCTTTTTCACTATTTAGTCAACTCTATGACTGAAGATGTGGCAAGCTATAGAAAACTATCTGGGCAAGTCTTTTGATTTTCTTTGCATCTAAAACAGTATGATACATAGTAGTATGTATCATAAACAGTATCTAAAACAGTATGTATGTATCTAAAACAGTATGATACATGATGGTTGATTTCTTCATTTCTGAATAGAGGGCAATTGATACATGGTCACATTATTCCAATAAAGATTTTGTGAAGCTCAGAAAACAGGTAATTGAATCAATAGTTGTCCTTGCCTTCTCCATCTATTTTTGGGGTATCAGTAGCATCTGGGATTTTTTTTTTGCTTTGTTTATAATTTTTTCACTTTTCTAGCCATCTTGAAAATTTATCTGAGTAACATTTAAGTTGTGTCACCTTTATTCTTTCTTGCTTATCTTAATATGTATTCTGGATCAGCTACTTTTACTGACTTGAACTGTTTTCATGCCATTTCCCCTTCATCACATAAGGCACTAATGTAGTAGAATCTCAGCGTGTGGGTTCTGCTATTGTTAGGATGAAAATAGATCCTTACAAAGTACGGACAATTCTGTTCATGCCTATTTGTCTTCCTTTCAACTTCATTTATACATGCTTTGGGGATGATCACATCAAGTTTTCCACAGGCTCTTTTTCTCCACTGTTTTTCACTCTTTGTAAAGCAATAATTTTCATAATCTTCCATCCCAAGATGTTTCCCATGACTGCCATATGTCTTCACTTGGCAAGAGATCAAGTGTTTGGTGGATGAGGCAGTTTCTATGTTCTTTTGGCCCCTTCGCTTTAGTGACTATTATTTACACCAGTTAAACTCCTATGAAATGGTAACAATCAGAGTGCATGTCTTTAAAGCTTTTCCAATCTTTAAAAATCAATCACTGGTTCAAATAGGTTAGATTATGGATGAGCTTTTTGAAAAAAAAATTTAGCAGAGACAGTGAAGGGAATAAACATTTATCAAATGCCTAATATGTATCAGGCACTGTTCTGAGTGCGATGTACAGTTTATCCTCATAGCAACTCTCTGAGACAGATGCTATTTTGATCCTTATTTGAGGGTTGAGGAAACTGGGTCACAATGCTAGTAAGACTCTGAGGTTACATTTGAACTCAGATCTTTCTGACAACCAGACCCTATGCTCTATATATCCACTGTGCCACTGAGCTGCCCTTAGTTTTCTAGGTCCCAATAGTAAGGACTTAATCATCAATAAAAATAAATATTTCAGTACACAAAACCATGAATTATAGTCACATTTTTAAAGTAATATTACAACTGCATAAGATATTTTCTCAATCATTTTATTCCTTATTTCTAATCTATTATTTTTTTCATTTAATGATCAAATGCATTCGTAATGAACCAAAGTTGACATCAATATGCAGTTGTTTTCGTAATTAAATATTTATTAAATTCTATTTATTGTGACTATTATTGCTTGCTATGTCTATTACCCTCTTTTTGAAGAAAATAGTGATTAAGTTTCTGAGTAGTCTACACATATTTGGTCTCTTTCAGTTTTTAACTGTGAGTCAGTGCAACTCAGGTCAGCTGATTTAACCCTACACCCCAGGATACCTTATGATGCGTTAGTGTTAAGGCTTAACTGACCCAGGTACCAGGCATTACCCATTTCACCTGCCCTCCACTTGTTTAGTGTAGCATAGGGTTAGCCTCCCTGCCCCTCATTCCTTATTAGGCATTTCAGAGACTCTCCTCATCCCATTAATACAGACCACCCTACTCCCTTGCCTCACTGGTTACAAGGTAGGATTTAAACATAGGTCCTCTGATCCCAGTCAGTTTTCTTTTTTTTTCTTTCTTTTCCTTGCCTCTTCTTTTCTTTTTTCTTTTCTTTTCTCTTCCCTTCCCTTCTTTTCTCTTCTCCTCCTCTTGCTCCCCCTCCTTCCCTCCCTTTTTCCTACCTTCTTCCTACTTTCCTTTTTCCCCCTCCTTCCTTCCATATTTCTTTCCTTTCTTCCTTCCTTCCTTCCTCCCTCCCTACCTGAATTCCTGCCTTCCTTTTTTCATCCCTTTCTCCTTTTTTAAATTAATAGCCATTTTTATTCTCTCCCTTTCACTTTCCCTCTCTCCTTTCGAAAATAAAGGGGAAAAATTATGCAGAGTAAAGCAAAACAAATTCCCACTGTTTTGGCTATGTTCAAAATTTGTCTCATTTTCCATGTTGAGTCCATCACCTTGGTGTTTCCTGATAGGGTGTGTAGAATGTTTCCTTATAACTCCACTTCTCCTTGTACTGGGTCACACACCTGTCTACTATTCTTGATCATTTTCTTTTCTGCCTCATTGTATTCCCACCCCTCACCAACAAACTTGGTTTCAAAGGTTCCTTCCAATCCCAAATCTATTATTTGGTAATCCAAGAGTATTTGGATTCATAGTCAGTTTTCCTATATAAAAGAACCCAGTTCAACCTGTGTCTTATCTAATCTCTTAACTTTAGAAAAGAAGCCTGAAGGCCAAAGAAGCCAGATGACTTTCTGAGTTCACCTATTTAGTAAGTAACAGATCCAGGAATGGAGCCCAGATCTTCTAATTCCATAGCCTATAGTTACAGCAGTTTTGCTGCCAATGAGTGCAACAGAGACTGTTGGATATTCAACTTCTGAGAGAATTTTGAAATATTAGTCGCTAAAAAATTTATCTTTGGGCCACAAATTGAGATTAGTTTAATGGTCTGTAATTTAGAGCAAATAAAAAGAGAATTCTTTTGATTGATTGTAAGCTCCTTAATGGCAGAAACTGTATTGGTTTTTATCTTTGATTTTCAGTGCTTAGCGTAATATCCTGGATATAATAGGTACTCAATAAACATTTACTGAATTCAAAGTTATTTTTATTCAATTCCTTGTGCAATGTAGACCATGTGGCAAGGTATATAGCACCATTACTTAGGAATATGCATTGGAAAATTGGTTTCTTCATCTATAAAATGTGGATAATCATACCTGCCTCACAGTGTTGTTTTAAGATTTAGATGAGATAATTTGAAACAAAGAAATTTATATTTGACCCTAGGAGCGGTAGTGAGTCACTGGAATTTGTAAATTGTCAAGTGCTATATAAATAAGTGCCAGTTATTATGATTGTGCTTTTTGTTGTTTTTCTATCCATGAAACTTCATATCATCCTTGAGAAAAAAAATCATATACATTCTTTTGGGAAATGCAAGTTTCCTAGGAAAAAATATTTCCTAACTTTGTAGGGATAGACATGTGACTATTTTCATGGCTAATGTGAAAGCACTGAGGTGCTTCAGATAATTAAATATCATTAAAATGGAAATTCTACAAAGTCTGGTAATTCACAGGATGTTAGGTGTTCAGAATTTCATATACTAGTGCCAGAACTACTTCTTCATCTCCATTTTTTAAACTTGGAGTCAGGAGAAAGACTTCTATTCAAATCCCTTTCTGACATATCCTAGGTCCATGATCTTTACCTGGTTACTTCAGTCAGTGAATCAATAAACATTTTTAAGTGCTTACTATGTGTCAGTCACTGGGCTAAACACTGAGGTTACAAAGAGAAGTTAAAAAAGCAGTCAATCTGATCTCAAGGAGCTCACAAGCTAATGGGCAACATGGAAACAATTATCTTCAAATGAAATATATACAGGATAAATTTGAAATAATTATCAGAGGAGAGACATTAGAATTAAGAGAGATTGGAAATCCTTACTGTAGATAGTAGGATTTGGATTGGTACTTGAAATTAGCCAGGGAAGCCAGGAAATAGAGATTAGGAAGGAGAACACTTCAAGAATAGGGGACAGACAGTAAGAATGCTCAGAGTTGGGAAGATGTTGTATGTTGTCTTGTTCAAGTAATATGAGCAAGGCAAGTATCACTGGATTGAAGATTAGGGATGGAGAGCTTAAGGTATAAGAAGACTGGGAAAATAGAGAGGGATAGGTTATGAAGGGCAATGAATGCCAAACAAAGAAATTGATATTTGACCCCAGAAGTGGTAGTGAGCCACTGCACTTTAATCAGTAAGATTCCTTATTTTCAAAGGAGTTCCATTTATTTCAATGCTCTCTAATTAAAAAAAAAAATAGGCGTAGATGTTGTATTTTGCAAAAACTTTCTGTATCTATTGATATACTTATATGATTTTTATTGTTTTTGCTATAGTTTCCTAATATTGAATCAGTCATGCATTCCTGGTTTTTAAAAAATGCCACCAGGGTTTAGTGTATTGTCTTTATAATATATTGTTGTAATCTCCTTAGTATTTTATATTTAAAAAATTTTGCATCATTATGCATTAGGGAAATTCTCTGTTTTGCTCTCCATGCTTTAGGTACCAAAATTATATTTGTATCAGAGAAGGAATTTGCTAGGGTTTCTTTTTTTATTTACTTTTCAAATAATTTATTTGATATTGGGATTTTTTTTCCTTTAATATTTAGTAGAATTTACATGTAAATCCATCACCTCAGCCCTGACTTCTGTTTTCATTTTGCAAGTCCACTGTCCTTACAATTTTTTCTCCTGTTGTCCACTTGTTACAGTGCAAGACCAGGAATGTCCTGTGAGGGGCCAAGAAATCAGTAGGGACAGTTGGGATGGGAGTTAGAAGATTTGAATCTCATAAATTCTTCAATGGTCAAATGGCATGAAAAAAAAAATTGTACTACTACCTGACAGGTTAGTCACAGGGTTATGGTAAGGAAAAACTTAAAAACCCTCCAGAAATGTGAGCTATTATTTTGGCTATCAAACTATCAGGCTAAACTTTTGAAAATTAATTTAAACCAGATCAGACTAGTTAAACAGGTTTAAACCAGCTTAGACCAATTAAAACCCACCAAAACCAATTTGAATTGTGTTGGGCCAGTAAAAACCAGCTAAAACAAATTTAAACCTGTTCCAACCAGTTGAAACTGGCCAGAACCAGTTTAAACTTATTCAGACCAGTCTGAAGGATAGGGAAAAGGGTAGGGTTATAAGCATTATACAGCTGTATTTTCCACCTTTCCAGATTCTAGGGTACTGTCAAAGGAGCTAAGAAAACTTTCTGTACCTTGTAAAGTCTTTTTGTTGAAACAAATTATCTGAATATTCTCAATGTTAACCTTTTAATGTAGCAGGCTTTTCACTGTAGTGGTCACATTAAATATTTGTCATACAAAAAAAAGTCAAGACTAGCAGTCTTTTCAAGAGCTGTTATAACTATGTGTTGACAAACACCCCTGAAATATTGATTGGATTTATTTATTCGTTCCTTCATCGTTTCTGTGTGTGATTTTTTTAGGTCACCTATCAGCTGGAATGGTGGTTTGAAGCAAACAATGTAATTTCATAGGATAAATATTAATTATTACATTTGGATTTTTAAAAAAATAAGTTGTAAAAGATAGGGCAACATTGTTGAAAGTAGTTATTAGAGGAAAAACCAGAGTTTCATAGGACTGAAAGCTCAATATAAGACATTAGTATGATTTTATGAAAAAAAAAACAATAAAATAGATAAACCATTGGTTAATTCGATTTAAAAAAGAAAAGAAGAAAAGCATCAAAAATGAAAGGGGTAAATTCACCACCAATGAAGAGGAAATTTTAAAAATTTTTAGGAGCTCTTTTGCCCAATTGCATGTCAATAAATTTGACCATCTAAATGAAATGGATTAATATTTATAAAAACCTAAATTACCCAGATTAACAGAAGAGGAAATAGAATACTTAGATAATTCAGTCTTAGGAAATGAAATTGAACAAACCTCCCTAAGAAAAAATCCTAAGGACCAGATTGATTCATAAGCAAATTCTACCAAACATTTAAGCAACAATTAATCCCAAAACTATTTAAACTATTTGGGAAAATAGGCAAAGAAGAAGTTCTGAAAAATTCCTTTTTAGACACAAAAATGCTGATATCTAAACCAGGATGAATGAAAACAGAAAAAAGAAATCTATATCCCAATTTCCCTAATGAATATTGGAACAAAAATTTTAAATAAAATTCTAGCAAGGAAATTACAGAAACATATCACGAGAATCATACACTATGACCAGATGGGATTTATGCCCATATTGCAGGGTTGGTTTAATATTAGGGAAACTATTAGCAGAATTGACAATATCAATAGCAAAAGTAATAGAAATAATGATTATCTCAATAGGTCTAGAAAAAGTCTTTGATAGTATATAACAGCCATTTCTATTAAAACACTAGAGAACATAGAAATAAATGGACCTTACCTTAAAATGACAAGTAACATTTATGTAAAATCATCAGCAAGCATTATCTGTACTGGAAATAAGCTGCAAGCCTTTCCAATAAAATCAGCAGTGAAGCAAGGATATTATCACCACTATTATTCAATATTTACTAGAAATGTTAGCTATAGAAATAAGAAAAGAAAAAGAAATTGAAGGAATTAGAATAGGCAATAAGGAAATAAACTATTAATCTTTGCAGATAATATGATGATAGAAAATCAACTAAAAATTACTTGAAAAAATTAACAACTTTAGTAAAGTTGCACGATACAAAATAAAGCCAAATAAATCATCAGCATTTCTACACATTACCAATAAAGTCCAGCAGCAAGAAATAGAAAGAAAAATTTCATTTAAAATAACTGTACACAATATGAAATATTTGGGAGCCTACCAGCCAAGAAAAACACAGGAACTATGAAAAAATTACAAAACACTTTACATAAAAATCACAAAATTCTCATCTAAAAAACTGGGGAAATGTTATTTGCTCATGGGTAGGCTGAGTCCATAAAATAAAAATGACAATTCTACCTAAATTGATCGACTTATTTAGTGCCCTACCAATCAAAGTACCAAAAAATATTTTGTAGAGCTAGAAAAAGAAAATTCATCTGAAAGAACAAAAGGTTAAGAATTTCAAGGGAATTAATGATAAAAATGTGAAGGAAGATGATCTAGCTAGACCAGATCTCAAACTGTATTACAAAGTAGTAATTATCAAAACAATCTGGTACTGTCTTAGAAATAGAATGGTAGATCAATATAATAGATTAGGTACACAAGACTAGTAATCTAGTGTTTGATAAACAAAGATCCTAGCTTTGGGAACAAGAACTCATTATTTGACAAAAAACTGCTGGGAAAATTGGAAAATAGTATAGCAGAAACTAGGTATAGACAAACATCTCACACCATATACTAAGATCAGATCAAAATG
This sequence comes from Petaurus breviceps papuanus, assembly GCF_028583685.1. Classification (NCBI taxonomy): domain Eukaryota; kingdom Metazoa; phylum Chordata; class Mammalia; order Diprotodontia; family Petauridae; genus Petaurus; species Petaurus breviceps. Next base: position 9,990,547 of record NW_027187391.1, read on the forward strand.
TGTATCTGATTTACACATAAAGGATGATACCATAAGCAAATGAGAAAAGCATGAAGTAGTTTATCTGTCTGATCTCTGCATGAGAGAAAATTTTAGAACCAGACACAATATAGAGAGCATTACAAAATATAAAAGGAATCATTTTTATTATATAAAATTTAAAAGTTTTTGCACAAACAAAACCAAATGCAATCAAAATTACAATGAAAACAGAAAACTTGGAAATAGTTTTTACAACAAATATCTTTGATAAAGGCTCAATTTCTCAATGATAAAGAGAACTGAATCAAATTTATAAAAATACAAGTCATTCCCCAATTAATAAATGGTCAAAGAATATGAACAAGCAGTTTTCAGACAAAAATAAATCAAAGCTATATATATAGTCAAATAAAAATGTTCTAAATCACTATTGATTAGAGAAATGCAAATTAAAACAACTCTGAGGTATTACCTCACAACTGTCAGATTGTCTAAATGACAAAAAAGAAAAATGTTGGATGTTGGAAGGGATGTGGGAAAACTGGGATACTAATGCAGTGTTGGTGGAGTTCTGAACTGATACAACCATTCTGGTAGCAATTTGGAACTATACCCAAAGGGTTATAAAAATGTGCATACCTTTTGATCTAGCAACACCACTTCTAGGTATATATCTCAAAGAGATTTAAGAACCTATTTTTAGAAAAAACTTTGTAACATCTCTTTTTATTGTGGCTAAAAATTGGAAATTGACAGGATGCCCATCAATTGAGGAATGGCTGAATAAGTTGTGGTCTATGATTTTAATGGAATATTATTGTGCTATAAGAAATGACAAGCAGGATGATTTTGGGAAAACCTAGGAAAACTTACATAAACTGATACAAAGAGAAATGAACAGAACCAGGAGAACATTGTACACAGTAACAACAATATTGTACAATGAAGGATTGTGAATGATTTAGCTATTTTCAGGAATACAATGATCCAAGACAATCCCAAAGGACTTGTGAAGAAAAATGCTATCTACCTCCAGAGAAAGAACTAATGTTATCTGAATACAGAGTGAAGCATACTACTTTTCTTCCTTCCTCCCTTCCTTCCTTCCTTTCTTTTTTCCCTTCATTCATTCTTTCATTCTTTCTTTTTTGTTTTTTCTTGTTTGAGTCTTCTTGCACAAAATGACTGTTTTACATGATAATATATGTATAACCTATATCAGATTGCTTTTTATATCAGGGAAGGGGCCAAGGAAGGAAGTAGGGATAGAATTTGGAACTCAAGCTTGAAAAAAAAAATTAATTGTTTTTACATGTAATTGGCAAGAAGAGATATCAATTTGATGCGTGATGATATGTGATCTCTGGATGAATTAATAGAAATGTGATATTTACAGCAAGGGGGGGGTGATTAGTTCCATTGTCATATGTCCTGATGAGACCACATCTGGAGTAGTCTATCCAGTTCTGGGCACCATAGAAAAGTTATTGATAAGTTAAGATACATCCAGAGGAAGGCATGGTGAGGGATTAGGTTACCATATACCTTGTCAAATAAAGAAACTGGAAATATACTTCTTTGTGTTTCTCTGTATTTTCCCCTGTAGAAGAAAATATTTGTTATCTTAGAGAAAAAAAGTACTTGTTCAGGTGGGAATGGGGAAGGAGTGTGGTTAAATTAACTGTAATTAGAATTGTACCATAGGGGCAAGATAAAACTTATTTTGCTAGATTCCAGAGGACAGAACTTGGATCAAGAGGTGGACATTACTGAGAGGTAAAGTTAATCTGATACAGCTATAAATTTTCTAACAGTTAAAGTCATTAAAATATTTAATGGACTGACTCATGCATTAATCACTTGTGGTCTTTACATGGAAGTTGGGTGATCTCTCATTGGGATATTGTCATTAGAATTTGTGCCTTGAGTAGGGATTGAGCTACATGCCTTCAATGGATTGTTCTAGCTCACAATTCTGTTAGTCTATAAGTCTTTAAAATTCCATATAAGACAAGCTCTAAGGAATAATAAATTAGATAGGTTTTTATTTTAAATATTTGTGTTATGGGACATCCTTCATGGAGTCACAATGCCTTTGTTTTTTCTTTATTTCATTAACAAGTATTCTACTTTATGGAATTTTCCATTCTTTAAAGCAAGCTACACTCAGAAATATTAATATAATGTCATGATTTCTCTTTAAAACTAAATAATCAATCTTTGTATTGGTGTGTTTACCCATGCTTAGACATAGAAGAAAGGGAATCTGTCAGTATGTCACCTTAACAATAAATTTCTTTTATTTTGACTATTTAAGACATCCTACCTACAAAACAACCATAGCACTTTCTTTTCTGCAAGGGTTTGTAACCCTCCTCAGGGTTATCAATCTAGAATTCAAATGACAAGAAGAAAAATATTTTTCTCATTATCCAGCTAATGCCTCAAAATGCTTTTACTCCACCAGAGGTTGATGATATGAAATTTGATTTCCTGTAAAAAAAAATTATCTGTTGAGTGTTCTTAAATACATTTGTATTGATGGCTAGGTTTGTCACTGTAGATGTCAATGTAGATGTGGCATTTAGACTTGGTTGACTGTTTTTTATTTTTATTTTTTTGCAACTCTCCAAATCTCCACAATTGAGTTTTAAATTTTAATTTATTACCTTCCTTAAACACTATATTTTCTATCCAAATTCCCCTTATTATTGTACTCGAACATAAATACACATATATTATTAAAGTTTGGCATTAACCATGCCTGTTAATTTATGAAAGCCATCTAAGTTAGTCATCTCCATAAATTGTAAGAAAACTCCTCTAATATTATTAATAGTAATATTAATAATAATAACTGGAAAGGACTAAGAAAGTAAAAACGATCTAATCTAGGTCTTCCTTTCTGAAAGGCAGACTTAAACAAAGAAATAGGAGAGTTCTTCCTCTTCTTAAATGTTCCTGGTAATAGTCAATTAAAAGCTTCATTTTCCAATAAGACATGTGTGTGTGTGATTCTAGGAACTATACTTTCTATAAGGAAGTGCTTCCTTTGGTCTAGCTGACATTTCACCTGATACAGTAGAAAACCATTTCCTCCTCTTTTGTCCTGAATACTAATTTATATATTAACATAATAATTTATATAGAATATGAATTAATGAAATTATATAATATTCTATTATAATATATTATATTATCAATACAATTAATATTAATTATAATAATTAATATCATGATTTATATATTAATAAATTCCAAATAGAACAAACTTCATTTTATAGGTAGAAGATCAGCATGAGGAAATTGATCAATTTCTCTTATGTCACCCAATAGATTAGCAAAAGAATTGGGAATATGCAGAACCCAATTTATATTTCCTAGTTGCCACTATTCCGATGAGTTTTGCTATAATAGGCAGGGGAGAAAAGAGATTTATAATCCCACCAGAAAACAGTGTAGAAGCAGGATATCAAACATGATCCAAAATATGGAGAAAACATACCTCTGTCAACATCTTGGGAGATATTATAAGGGAAAATCAATGGCTGTGTCTTTTCATTCTCTACAAAATGTCTCAAAATTTCTACTGAGTGTTTCATAGGTTTTTCCCTGCAGTGATGTATGGAATAATAATAAATTAACATAGATGAGAAATGGTGATAAAGAGCAAATAGGCATTACTAATCTGAGGGGAATAGCTTGTGACTTATTTCATGCTGCTAATAGAAAAGGAAAAACATTTCTGTCTACTATTTTTTCCCTACCTTGCAGCTCAGAGTTCTGCTAATAAAGTAAACATAGACTCATAGTAAATAATTATATAATTCTTCATATACAAAACTATCAGGGGAAACATAAAAACAAGACAGAGGATTTATACAACTAAATTATACTTACCTTCTTATAAAGCTTATTTAAAATGGGGGTACACTTTTAATAAAGGAAAGAGAAGTTGACAGGGGGAAGGATCTAAGTATGAAATGTGAGCAAAGGTGGCCCATCTTCACGTCCTTCCCTTTCCTTCCCTCAGGCTCTTTTCCACATTATCCTTCTGCCCTTTGGCCTTATAACTGTAGCACTTATCAGTAAGGACCAGGTGAAGATAGTCCTGGGGGGCTACAGGTCTGCCCTTCTATCTGCTGGTACCCAAGCTGTCCAATTTTCTCAGTTGCCAACTTTTCCAAACCTCCTGTTTCCTGCTGGGAGATAAAACTCATGCTTGGGGGTTTTTCTCCATAATACATGGTGAAGAGGCTCAGGAAAGAAACAATCCTCAAAGAGCCACAGGGAAGTATCAAGAAAGAGCTAGTCACAATTTGGGCTATGGAATCCGTTCCCTGAGTAATATAAGAATCTTAAGGCAACTTGGTGGTACAGTGGATGGCCTGGAGTCAAGAAGACCTAAGTTCAAATCCAGTCTTGGATATTTACTAGCTGTGTGAACTTGGGCAAATCATTTACCTTCTTTTTGCATCAATTTCCTTTGCATGGGAGCAAGCATGTTTCACTCCATTGGTGACTGGGAATGCACAAGAACATTGTTCATTATCCAGAACCCAGGCAAGCATGCAATCATGAAACTGATGCACAATGCTGTTGAACTTCTCCAGACAACCAAATTTTGACATAACTTTCCATAAGCCCTCATGACTGACAGTATCAAAGGTCTTGATCATATCTACAAGCATTGTGTACAGACGTCTGTTCTGCTCCTGGCATTTCTCCTGGAGTTGTTGGGCAGCAAAAAACCATATCAACCATTCCTTGGCCCCTTCTGAGGCCACACTGGCTCTCAGGTAGATGACCATCTTCCAAGTGAAGGATCAAACTTTTAAGGAGGACTCTGACAAGAATCTTGCCAGTAGTGACTAAGAGAGAGATCCACTCCCTGTGATTGTCACAGGACAATCTATTTCCTTTACTTTCATAGAGATAGACAATGGAGATATTCTTGAACTCCTGGGGGATAACTTCCTCTTGCCATATCACTTAGAAAATTTCAGTGAGTTTTTGTATGCCCAATGGAACTCCTGCCTTGTAAACCTCAGCTAGAATAGAATTAGCACCAAGTGTTTTTCCACATGAAAGGAGCTTAATGGCATTCAACACTTCTTCAGTTGGAACTTCAGCTAGGGAGGGATTGACTTCAACCCGAGGTAAATGGTCAATGGCTTCAGCATTGATTGATGGAAGTATTCAGCCCATCTCTCTAGAATCATGTCCTTATCACTAATCAATGTGGCTCCATAAGAACTAAGTAGTCAAGATGCATCATAGGTCTTTGGCCCATATTTATGTCTTCAGAGAATGATAAAAGTTCCTTGGATTGTTACTACCAGCATAAAACTAAATTTCATCTGCCTTCTTACTGAGTTAAGAGTCCTGCATCTCTCTAAACTTTGTTTGTACTTTTCTTTTGATGGAAGTAAATGTCGCCTTCTTAGAGATGGATGAACTATCCAGCTGGTAAATCCTGTGGAGTTCTCGTTTTTTCATTTAACATATTCTGAATTTCCCCAACATTTTCATCAAACCAATCTTTATGTTTGCTAGTGTTCTGACCCAGATGAGTAAACACAGTGCTATATACAAAATCTCTGAAAGCAGCCCACTCCTCTTCTGCTTCAAATGGGACTTGGAGCTTGAATGAAGGCAACTTTGAGAGAAAAAGGAACCCCAGTGGGAGAGAGATTCCATATAGATGTTGGGGTCTTTCAGATGCCTCTACTTATGGATTACTTTGTACTGATTATATCAATCCTCAGAAGAATCAAAAGGTGAAAGCACATCTACTAAATGCTTTGTAGCATAGGAGGGATGAGCATACAGGGTGTTCCAAGCATCTTAGTGAAGTTTTAAGCTATTGAGGTTTAATATTTTATTAAAATTATTATTATTAATATTTTATTAAAATTATTAAAGGTAAAACTGTGCTAAGACTTTTTGGAAGTCCTACATACATAGGTAGAAAGGAAACTAATAGAAAGAGATTGGTAACATGTGGAAGTGGATGATTGGTAAGGTCACAAAACAGATTAGCAGAGGTGTGATTGAGTACAAATCATCTAGGTGTCCCACTGGATAGAATGGTGGACCTAAAGTTAGGAAAACTCATCTTTCTGAGTTCAAAATTGGCCTCAGATACTTACCAGCTGTCGTTTGATCCTGTTTACCTCAGATCTGTAAAATGAGCTGGAGAAGGAGATGGAAAACCACTCCAATATCTTTGCCAGGAAAACCCCAAATGGAGTCACAAAGAATCAAACATGACTGAAATAATGACTGAAAACATGACTGAATAATAGCAAAGTAGAAAGGTTAGTCTATGCCAAGAAGAGAGCCATATCATTCTATGAAGTTAGACAAGATCATAAGCTGAGTGGGGCTATAGAGACTTTTAGATTGCAGAAAGAATTATGGGTGCATTATGGGTGTGGCATTCTCTAAGCATCTAGAAAGTGTTGCCATAACTTCTCCCTCCAGATTCACACTGGAGATTGTAGTCTAGATCTTCTTGACCCAATGCATAGGTCAGTCATAACAAGAATACAAAAGAGAGCAATAATATAATCAAAATCACTGAAGGGATTAGTTTTCATTCCCAACACTGTCTCTACTAGGATTCTGTTTTATGGGTATCACTGCATTAAAAAAAACCGTAATTTTATTTGTTTTACAAAGAGGTTATATTTAATGATTTATGTGCGTATGCATTCCTACAACTTTATTTTGCCACTTCTTGGTTATTAATTCAAAGTAACCAAAAGCAAAATCATGAAATCAGAAAGATAAAAGTTTTAATACATTTTATACCAACTAAACTCTTACTTGATATTACAAAAGCATTCATCTATGCTTGTCAGGTTTAGGATTTCAAGTAACAGTGACCAAACCTCAAACAGTTTTCTAACTATGAAGTTTATTGATGCACAAATGATTAGACTCTTCATATATAAAGGTGCAAAAAGACCTATATATTCCACTTCACTATCCTCCCCTGAGTCCCTACCTCTTTCTGACCTGGGAAAATGAAACCATAAAATGGCTTACAATGTATGACCTTAGGCAAATCACTTGACCCTGTTTGCCTCAGTTTCCTGATCTGTAAAATGAGTTGAAGAAGGAAATGGCAAACCACTCCAGTATCTTTGCCAGGAAAACACCAAATGGAGTCAGAAAGAATCAGACATGACTGAAATCACTGAATAATAACAAATTAGAAAGGTTAGTCTATGTCAAGAGGACAGCTGTATCATTCTATGAAGTTAGAAGAGCTTATAAGCTGAGTGAGGCTTTAGAGACTTTTACAATGGAAATATGACTCTATCCAGACTATATTGTTATTAGAAGTTGTATGGTTTTATACTTAACAAGAGAAAGGAAATTGGAGCCTCTTAATAAATGCACCAATCAAGTATAAGCATACCAAAGAAACTAAGCTATCAATAGAAATGAAAAAAAAATATTCTAAAATTCTAATAATAAGAGAAAATAACGTTTAAAAAAACTCTTTGGTACAATCCCAAAATCACTAGATTGGCTAAGATGATAGAAAAGAAAAATGGCAGATCGGGGAGGGGATGTGGGAAAATAGATACACTAATGCACTGTTGGTGGAGCTGTGTCCAACCATTCTGGAAAGTAATTTGAAACTATGCCCCCAAATCTATTGAAATGTGCCTAACCTTTGACCCAGTAACATCACTATTAGCACTATACCACAAACACATCAAAAAAAGTGAGAAAAGGACCTATATGTACAACAATATTTATAGCAGTTCTTTTTGTGGTGGCAAAGAATTGGAAACTGAGGGTATGCCCATCAGTTAAGCAATTGCTAACCAAGTTATAGAATATGATGTGATGAAATCTATTATGCTGTAAGAAATGATTAAGAAATTCTTAAGACAATGGTTTCAGGAAAATCTGGGAAGATTTGTGTGAACCAATGAAAAGTGAAGTGAGCAGAAATGAGAACAGTTTGCACAGTAACAGCAATATTGTAAAGATAATCAACTGTGAAAGATTTAGCAACTGATTAATACAATGGTCAGCCACAGTTTCAAAGTACTCTTGTGAAAACATGCTATAAATCTCCAGATAGAAAAATTATGAACTCAGAGTATATATTGAAGAATATTATTGTTTCTTTTTCTTCTTTTTTTTCTGGAACATAGATAATGTTGAAATATGTTTTTCATGAACTTCATATGTGCAAAAAGTGTTGCATTTCTTGCCTTCGCAAAGAATGTAGAAGAGGGTGGAGGGAAGGAGAGTATTTGGGAAGGAAAATAAAATAATTTTAAAAAATAAGCATATTTCCCTTAGGATTGTGAAACAAACACTGGCTCTCCATGTGAGACCTGGAGGTTCAGACCTTATCTCTTATAATTTCTTGCTACCTCTATGACCTTGTACAAGTTACTTGACTTTCCTAGGCCTCAGTTTATTGATCTGGAAAAAGAGGGGGTTGGACTAGAAAGCCTTTAAGGTCCCTCACAGCTCTCTATGATACTGATTCTACTCCAGCTGTTTTTTGTACACTTGTCACCCTTTTCCCTCTAGGGAAGGGTCCTGATCTAAATAGCATTCATTACCATCTTTTCACAACTGATCATTTTATTTTAAGAGAGAGACAGAGAGACAAAGTGAGAAAGAGACAGAGACAAAAACAAACAATTATGAAGACAGAGTGGACTGGTTTTTTTTTTTCATTCCACAAGTATTTATTGAAAACTCACTATGGACTTAGAGCTCTGTGCTAGATACAAAGGAGGAGATAGAGTGGAGAGAGGCTACAAAAAAATAAGTCCTCTGCCTTCAAAGAGCTTACAATCTTTGGAAGGAAACAAAATTTTCACACATGAGAAAATCAGGCATAAAACTATAGAGAATAATATAAAACAATGCCTTAGAACGAATAATCAAAAGACTTAACAGATGACACAGAGAAAGCATAGGGCTCTTTACAAATTTGTGTGGGCATGCTATTCCTAAGATATTTTTCCAAATAAGATGCTTTTTGTTCAGCTTTGGGGTGGTTTAAAGAATGGTTTTCAAAATGACACATGTTTCTTGTTTTCTTTAATATTTCATCTGAGAATTTACAAACAAGAGGCACTAGCTATAAACCAGGCCTGTAATTCAGTAGTTACCTCCAACCCTAAAGAGCTGTGTTTCCTAATATGGAATTTTAGTGTTACTGAAAGACACTAGATTGGCAGCAGGGGAGATCGAAATCATCTGCTTTTCTATAAAACACAAGCCTAAGCAATAGTAATACAAACTTCCCAGACACCTCACCCACTGTTGGGCCTCAAAGCAGAATCTTGCAGACTCTTTTTAAAAGATTGAGAAGTTAAGAAAAATACAATAAAAACGTTTTTGCAATAAAACCTACAAGCAGAATTTTATACCAGTCAAAACTGAGACAGTGTTTAACCGTTAGAGGATGTCCATATGATCCTTTCAGAATCAGACCGGACTTTAAAAAATGTGGTTGGTAGCCTTGACTTATAGATTCTGGTTGTCTTGGTTTGGTTAACTCCTATGTAGGTTTCCAATATCAAAAGTAAAGGGTGGGGAGAAAGGATGGAAAAAAGGTTTCATATAAATGGTCATGTTCAAGTTGTGTCTTGAAGGAAGAGAAAGATTTCATGAAGTGGAGGTGATGAAGGAGTGCATTATAAGTATTATAGGTCCAAAGACATGGAGATGGCTGATGCATGTTATGTGTGGGGAAAAGAGAGAAAACCAGTTTGGCTAGATCACAAAAGTGCAGAAGGGGAAGTTAAGTATAGTGAGCCTAGAGCAAGGTTACAAAGAGCTTTCAAAGCTAAACAGAGGGGTTTCTATTTTATCCTAGAAAGCATTGGGAAGGCACTAGAGTTAATTGATTAGGGGAGTCTGACATGGTCAGATTACCCCTTAAAGAAAATCATTTTGGCAACAAAATGTAAGATGTCCTGGAATGAAGAGACACTTGAGGCAAGGGGACCAATTAAACTGCACCACACACCATGAAGCACAGCTATGTGGTTATTAAAGAAGATTTGCTGATTTATTACCTGTTGTCATCAAATTCAGAAAGACTGTATGAGCTCCACAGGCACGGACTGAAAGGGTATTTCCAGACTGCAAGTTTCTTTTTTGAAAGCTTCTCCCCAATCTACTGTCATGTAAGAGTTTCATGAAAGAGAAATCATGAAACTTTCATCTGGAGGAAAAAAATCTATAGCCAGAGAAAATTTGACCTAAGAAAAACTACAGAATGGAGCAGAAAATACATGGTTGTTTCAAAGCAAAAACCACAGACTTAAAAGACAAATAGGATTCAAAAGTTCAAAAATATATGCCAAATTCTTTTTTTTTGTAATCACAGTGATTCACATAGCAGTAGTAGACCAGAGAGAATTCTTCTTTTACAAAGGACACTTTCAAGAATGTTTTAAAGCATCAGGGGAAGATATGGAAATAATCAACAGTATAAGAAACATAGGCAGTATAGTGAATTTGAGTGACATTACACTCAAAGTTCACATTTATAATGAGTCGTCAAGGGAAGTCCCCTCATTTCACAGGAGTCGGTGGAGACCAATTCCAATTTTCAGTCAAGCCTTCAAATCAACATAGCATGCCTATGTGTGTCTTGGAGCTCAAAAGGATTTATGAGGTAAATAGAAATGACTGAGAATCACTAAATTTTAGAGCTATAAGGGATGAGTTTCCCAAACAAAACATTACTAGAAGATCTCCCCAAATTCCAAAGCTAGCTTGGGACAGAAGTCAAAAGGAAGGCCAGGCATATATTCCACTGAAGTTGCTTTTATGAATAATGTGATTTTAAGTATGCAAAATTAAAGGCTATATATTATACCAATGAGGGAAAATGAAGTAATGAGAAGCATAAGGAAAAATAACAGTGTCCTCATGGCATAAAGAAAAAGGTAGATGGTTACAGAGCTATAAATAGGAGTATTTTCAACTGAAGCAAAACAGTTGAAATTGGTGGGGAGGAATGGGGACCTGCCCAATGCCACACAACAAGCATCAGAGCTGGAACCTGAACCCAAATGCCACCTTTCATGTGAAGCCATTTCTGATCTCAGTTGTGCCCACTCTCCCTAACTTCTTGGTGTTCATTTTGTATATACTATCTATCTATCTGTCTGTCTGTCTATCTAGCTAGCTAGCTAGCTAGCTATGTCTGCCTATTTATATGTCTGACTATCTATCTGTCTATTTATCTCTCTATCTATATGTCTAGCTGTCTGTCTAGCTAGCTAGCTAATTCACCCCCCAATAGAATGTAAGCTCCTTGAAAGCAGGGCCTTTTTCATTTTTGTCTTTGTACGTCTAGCACCTATCACAGGGCCTGACAGATAGTAAGCATTTACTAATATTTATTGATTGACTCCAAATGCAGTCCATCATTGCATTTTTTTCCACATGATTTCTTTTATTCCATAATTTCTTATTTTAAAAATATGGAAACTGAGAATGATAGATCAAATGACTTGTCTGGGTTCACACAGTTTCTTACTAAAAAGGTCTAGGATGTTGGTTGTTGAAGGTCCATCGGGTAGGATAAGATTTGATCTGTTTGGCCCCAGATGACAAAATAAGGAACATTAGGTACAGAGAAACCAAGCCAAGTTTGAGGAGAGAAAGCTCTTAGAAGTAGAGCTCCTTTCAGTGAAGGTTATCAAGCAAAGGCTTGATGACCACTTGTTGGGGACATTGCAGGGGGATTCTTAGATACATGTCGAACTAGATGGGCTCTGGGATCCTTTTCATCTCTGAAATTACACAGTATAATCTGAACACATATGAGGCGTCAGAGAAGAACGTTAAGAAGACAGCTTAGGATTTTAAAGAAAGATGAGAGAACTGAACCAGCTAACACTAGAAGCTGAGGCAGAAGTGAGGAGGAGTCAGATTTGGGGAATAATCAGCCTGGGAGAAGGAGTAGTCCAATTCTTGGCTCCTTGATTTAAGACTAAGAGAGATCATAGGATCATAAATTTAGACCTGGGAGGGACCTCTGAAGCCATCTAGTTCAAAACTCTCATTTTACAGATAAGGAAACTGAGGCCTAGGGAGGTTACTTGATTTGTCATGTCAAAGGAATGTTGTCTGCTAAAGAGGGTTCATAGAAATGAGAACCCTAGGAGTGATGGTTGGAAGCTGCAAATGCCTTGTAAAGATGATAGAACTGATAGAAAATTTAAAGCAATCTCTGGGGGTTACAGTTGCTATAGTAACAGATCCTTCTAAGGAGAAAGTACATTTTCCTCATGTTGGTAGGTAACCTGGGTCACAGCTCCAATATCCCTATGGCAGGTACAGCTCTGAATGGTTGTATAACCAAAAAAAAAAAGGGATCAATTACAAGATGGCCAAGATGAGAATTTGGACCCCTTAATTATCATTTGTGATTTCTGGGTTTGCAAGTACAATGTATGAAATAGAGCTACTATTCCAAATCCCCTTCCTACTGGCACTCTGGGTCTCCAGAAAAGTTGATTACTAAGTGCCCTCAAGGTTCTAACTTTAAGTTATGGACTGGAGGGCTGGGTGCCTTCATAAATTCTATTGATCACAAGCCCCTACTTGTGCACTAACCCCCATTATTACTTGTTGATTAGCCAGCTAGACTTAACTTTTTGAAGCAGAGGTTTGCTATGCAATATAGTTGATGCAAAAGAACTCTTCAGAAGTCTGTGACATACTCTCCCACAAGTATATAAAGTCCAAGAGAAAGTGGGCTCAAGGTTAAAAATACATATGGAAAAGAGGGTAACTCAAAGCTTTAGGAATTCCCTTTTCTGGAGGACCAGAGATGTTTTCTTAGGTAGCATAGCTTTATGTTATGCCCAAGGCATCTCTCTGAGAATCTAAGTTATAAAGAGGTTGTTCATCAACTTTGGTGATAGAATTTCCTCCCCAGGAGCTCTTTATATGGATAAAAGCTCAAGTTTTGGGGTAAAAAATTTTGCAATAGAAACAATTGATGTGGCTCATTGTCATTGATACTTTTGAAAGACTATAGGTAGTGAACCAGCATCTATCATGGTGTAATGGGAATGTAAATTTTGAAGATCTTCCCTGCCCCTAGGCTAAAGTGCACCTGAAGCCTGAGGTGGGAGGCTTGTTTTTTAGTAGATACTTCTTGATTGGCCAGTGAGTCAATAAGGTTGTTACATTCTCTGAGCCAAGAGAAGGCTATATAAGCCCTGATGTGTAGCTTTGTTTTGGGGCTCACTTTGAGAAGTGTTCTGTGATTTGATCTGGATTCTGGTAAGGCGTTGTCCAGAGCCCCCCGGCTTTAAAAAACCCAGATGTTGATTGGGTATGGATATAATGGTTGGACAGTTTGGAAATCTGTCTACTTGATCTGTTTCTGACTTGATAATGCTATCTGTATACTTTGAAGTTCAGGGTGCTGACCTTTTTCCCCTGAACTAGGTAAATGATACATATCTGACTGATTAAAGTAAGCTTGTTAGCCCATTTTGAGTTGCTTTCCTTTAACAAAGCAGATCCAAGAACCTGTGTGAGCAGCCACCCTGGGAACGCCGGGGTGCTTGCTGCCACACATGGTCCTACTGTGCACAGTTCAGTAAGGAAATGGTTTATAGGAAAACAATGTGGACTTGTCGCATAAACAGAGGTGCTTACAGGTGGATAGCCTGAGTGCTCCACTGGCATCCTTCTTGCCAAGAGAAAACAAAGCAGTCCTCCAACATGTTTGGTGGACTCACAGATGTGAGCTTATGAGAAAGCATGGAACAAAGCTGTACAGGATAAACAGGCAAGAATGAACATGATAAACATTAATGAGAACATCCATTCAAAAACATCAAAGATCCATTTGAGTATTGTGTACTAAGTATTTCAGGAGGACAGTCATTTGATCTAAAGTGGAAAGCGCACAGGATTCAGAGTCAGAGGACTTGGAGTCAAATCTGTTTCCATGCTTACCAGCTGGGTGACTGTGGACAAATGTGGACAACACTTCCTGATCCTCAGTTTCATTCGTAAATTGGGGTGCTTGATCTATCTATCTTTATGGCATTATTGTGATGAAAATATTTTGTAAATATTAAAATGCTGTATAATTATGATTATACTTTTACTATTAAATGTTATTGGTTTCAGTCAAACTAGGACCCATTAAAGACCTTATCTCGAAAAGGCCAACGTTACCCACTGCATCCTGGGCCATCTCCAGTTGTTCTGATCTCTATCTGGTCACTGGACCCAGATAGCTCTGGAGTTGAAACTGAGGCTGGTGACTTTGCACAGCCCTCTCACTTAAATCCAATTCACTTGCAGGCCATAGCATCACCTTCCTGATGTCATGGTCCTCTTTGAGAAGGAAGGACAAACAGCGGCAAATGTTATGGGGAGTAACATGAGGAGGAAAGGGTTGATTTCTTTCTCAAAAGAGGCTACCTGGGAGCAGGAAAGACATACATTAAAATTAGTGATAGATACGGACCATAACCAATGAAATCTGGGTGATAATGGGATAGAAAGTAATCAGGGAAGAAGGAATTGACTCTGTAAGTCAGCTCGGGCTGATGAAAGTCCCAAAGCTTCACTTTAAATCAACTTATAAAACCCACAGTTGTCACTGAAGAAAATCAGCTGACTTCCCCCCCACCCTGGAGCCCCCCAAATTCCCCCCCACCCCGGGCTTTCCCACACACTCACCCTACTTCCTTCGAAGCTAACCTTGATGTTCATTTTATCATAATTTGCCTTGGGTGTAGAAAAAACATCAGGGAAGGAAGGAATTGGAAGGAATGTCTTTGCATTTGATCAGGCCCAAGTCAGGAATTCTCTCTAAGGAAGATAGTCTGATATTTGAAGGATTGAGGGAAAATAAGAGTAGGAGAATACCTGGGACAGGAAGGAAGGAAGGAAGGAAGGAAGGAAGGAAGGAAGGAAGGAAGGAAGGAAGGAAGGAAGGAAGGAAGGAAGGAAGGAAGGAAGGAAGGAAGGAAAGAAGGAAGAGGAAGGAGGGAGGGAGGGAGGGAAGGAAGGAAGGAAGG
>NW_027187391.1:10005600-10037652 GCF_028583685.1 Petaurus breviceps papuanus
AAGGAAGGAAGGAAGGAAGGAAGGAAGGAAGGAAGGAAGGAAGGAAGGAAGGAAGGAAGGAAGGAAGGGGATGTATGTTTTATTTTGACCAGCAAGTGAATCATCTCTGATTAGGCATGGGGCACCCAGTATGGCTCATGTATTCACTTTGTATCTCTGACTATGATATCCAAACTGACTTTCAAAGTTGGAATAAAGCATTGAGAAAGGGATATAGACAACAGTGCAGTGTCGGTACTATTGTGTTAAATTTCTTATGTACTTTAAAAAATATGCTGTACCTAATATAGATTCATGGTTTCATATAAATCCTATTTCTCTTCCTTGTACATGGAAATGGGTGTGTTTGATGATGTCTGTCAAGTTTAGCTTTTGAAAAACTCATATTTTTTAAAAGTTTAAAAGTATTAAAAAAGAAATAATGCATTTTCAAAGCAATAATTCCCCTATCTCAGGATCTCCAATACCCTCTTCATATGGAATTCTCTATAGTCAGCTTTCCTGAGGATAAGGGGAGAGGATACTTCTGAAAAATACACAATATAGCAATCTTAAAATAGTAAGCCTACTCACAGCTGAGCAGATTAATCAATTGGTAACAATGCCCAACAACCTGCTTGCCACCACTTCTGAGGTAGGATTGGAACCCAAGTCCTCTGATTCCAGAGTTCCTCTGCTTACTCCTGTACCATGTTATTTGGGAAATGTTTCAGCTTTTAGGGGTAGGGATCAGACTGAACCTGTGATGTTGCTAGTATGGAGAATTCCCAGGTGAGTAAGCTTCACCTACCATGGCAGATAAGTCACCTTCTCTGCAATGTTTACTCTTTGAAAATTGCATAGAACATTGAGAGGTTATGTGATTTTTCCCTGAGTCACCCAGCACTTGGTATAGTGCCTGGTATGTAATGGGCACTTGATTAATGTTTATTGAATTGAATATGTCAGATGGGAGACTTGGACTCAGGTCTTCCCACCTCTAAAGCCAGCTTTCTATTCACTATGTCATGCTGCTGAAACTGTCTTTTGGATGCTAGTACCCTGATATTTTCTCTCTTTTTAATCTTTTTTCTTATTGATTTTTTTTTGACAAATCTTACATTGATTTCTAAATATATCCCCTTTCCCTGTCCCAGAAGAGAACCATTCCTTGCAACAAAGACTTTAAAAGAAAGGAAGGAAAAAGGCAGTTCAGAAAAACCAACATTAGCCTGGGCACATCATCTGTATCTACCAGTATATGTAATATTCCACACCTATAGCCTTCTACCTGTGGAACAAAGGATGAGAGGTGCATTTTCTCAACTCTTCTCAGGCATTGAAATTAATCATTAACACCATTCAGTGTTTAGTTTCCTTTTTTAAGATTTTTTTCAGTTTACATTGTTATGGTCATTGTATATATTGTCCTGGTCCTTCTTCATCTATCTCAGTTCATTTAAATCTTTCCGTGTTTCTTTGTATCCATCATGCTTGTCATTTCTTGAAGCACAATAATATATTCATGTACTATCACTTCTTTGGCCATTCCTGAATTGATGGGCATCTACTTTGCTTCCAGTTCTTTGGTCCCACAAAAAGTTCTGCTATGAATATGTCTGTGTATATGGTACATTTCTTTCTAATTACTACCTTCTTGGGATATTTGCCTGGGTCAAAGGTATAGATGTTTTAGTCACTTTTTATCACAACTTCAATTACTTCAAAGAATAGTGTTCTGGAGCCAGATTGAGAGAGTTGATTGTTACATTTTTATTGTGAGCTTTTACATCTGGAGAGTTGGCAAACCCTTAAGAAAGTAATGGAGAAAGTTTTATTAACATTAGACTTAAAAGTATACCCTATGTATGTGTATATGTGTGTATACATATGTGTATACCAGTTGTTAAATATTATAAATAAACCAGGATATGCCTATATTAATCCACAGCAAGATCATAAGGAAAGCAGAAAATTGACATTTTCTAACTGTTGTTTATGGTCATTACATAGCAAAAATTTCCTATTTTCAATTGTTTTCCTTGGAGACTTTTTAAAGCCCAAATGAATAATGCACTGATGCAGGAAAGCATTTCCAACACTGCCATTCTTACCTGTACATCATATGTGTGTATAAAATCTATGCATGCATGCATGCATACATATATACATACATACATAATACACATGTATTGTGTATGTATGTGTGTATATATATGTAAAATCTCAAGCTCTGAAGTACTTATTATCCTACACAATATACTAGCCCCATTTCTTAAGCAACAGAATGCTTATGAATTATCCGCTTGCAAAATAATTCCCCCTCCAAACCTAAAACTGTTCTGAAATATTGCCATCTGGTGGCAGTTTGAAAGGAAACAGAGAAAACATTTGTGTAATTAATTATCCAGATGCATTTGTTTTACAAATAATAAAATAAACTTCCACTAACAAATCTCTTCACAGGAGATAAATGAAAGTGTCATTTCAACAATACTATCTCCTATTCAAATATCAGATAATTATGTTCCTCTGTAGGAAATATTAGTTTGATGGAGACAGAGTATTATGGGTCTGATGAAATTAGAACTAAGGCATCAAAAAAATCCTCTGTATAATCGGTTTGTCTAATTCCTCACAAATGTTATAGTTGTTTCAATCAGTTGCTTTCATCCCACATGACACTGTTCCAGTTTGACCTCTCCCCTCTCCTCTACTACTACAGTAATTAGAAGCAACTGATGTAAAGAACCAATATAGTTGGGGTGGCTAGGTGACACAGTGAATGGAGCACCAGCCCTGGAGTCAGGAGGACCTGAGTTCAAATCTGGCCTCGGACACTTGACACACTTACTAGCTGTGTGATCTTGGACAAGTTACTTAACCCCAATTGCCCTGCCATCCCCCCTGCAAAACTAAAAAAAAAAAAAACCAACTAATGTAGTTGATATATTTGACTTACAGATCTTACAGATCAAGGTCCCTCAGAAACTGAATAAATAGAATTTCCAAAAAAAAAAAAAAGGTTTAAATTACGAACCTATTTTTTCTTCTTCTTTGTTGTCTCATTCTTCATCAAACAGGTAAAAGAGATAATGAAATCAGCAACAGCTTATATTACCTACTGTTAAATGACAGGGGAGAGGTGGTGAGAAATAAGGTAAATGGTGTTACCCAGGAAGTTATAGAATGAGAAGTTTAGAGCTGGAGAGGACAATAGAAGCATCTAATCCAATCCCCTAATTTTGCAGATGAACACACTGGGGTACAGAAAAGATAATTAACATGCACAAAATCACCAAGGTATTATGTGAGTCAGGCTCCTTTCACATCAAAACCAGCTCCTTTGACTTTGAATTAACTCCTTTAACTTCAAAGACATGATTCGTTCCAATGTTCCAGGCTTCCTCTCTGTCTGCCCAGGACCACTTAATTTTATTTCAACAAAGATTTATTAAGTTGTGCTGAGCACAAGGCATTATGCTAAGTACTGAGAACACAAAGTAAAATGTAGTACTCACCCACTTCTTGAAGCACTTATGAGTTAGTCTAGCCTAGAGAAGGGCTTTCTCCAATCTGTAGCATTATCTTGGTCTGTGATTATTCCTATGCCTCCTTTCAGTGAGAGGCTGGAGGACTGGGAGAACAAAGAAGTCACAAGAAACTAAGGAATAGAGGGGAAGCTGAGTCAAAGTATCTCACTCATAGGCTCAAGATCAGAGAGAAAATGAATGAAGCCGAAAGTGACAGAGGTGTAGCTCAACTCTTTACTGGGGTTTGCTGCCAAATCCACTCTGCTTTGCCAGGTCCCTTCCAGGATGATACAGTCAACCTTTGTGGAAGTGCCTATTGTGATATATAAAAAGTTTCTTAGTTTCTGGGTAATTAATAATTTTATTAATTATGGATGGTGAATAATTAAAGGATGGCCATTTGACTTTCTCTCATAAACCAAAGACCCCCTCATGGAGGCCTCTTGATGCTTATATACCCTTGGAAGGGTGGGTGTTCCCAACAGGCAAGAATTAACTCCAGTTAACAATTAATGAGAGAATGATATTATAATTGCAGGTGGGTCTGTTCCAATGAGGGGCTGGGTATAAGACTCTAATTATGTGCTCAAGGACAAAGAGAGACTCCTCTGAAGCCAGACTACTTCTACCTCAAGCAATCTGTACAAAAAGATCTATCCTCCACCCAGTCAGTGAACAGTGAATGATGGTGCGTTAAGAATTCCACTTAGATTAGATTGTCCATATGAGGTCTTCTGGTTGTGTGGGGTGAGAAGCATGTACCCAGAAGATTTGGGCAATCTCATCTATTAGCAATGTCCTTCACACAAGGACTAGCTGAATTACCTACAGGGGTTTCTTTCTGAATGAAGAAATAGTAAGGAAAAATCTTAATCTCAATAGCTGGTTATTAATATAAGAGAAGAATAATCATTTCTCTCCCTATCCAGCTGAATTCCCTACTTTCATTCTGTGAGTCCCAGATCCAGGGTTCCTCCAGTGTTTTTGTCTCAGGTAGTGAACCAAGCCTCAAGAGGGTTCTCTTCTGCCTGTGGCAAATAAATGTAAAGACTTTAGTTAGGACAGAATTATGCACATAGATTTTTTTTCAAAGTAGCTTAAATGAACCTTATAGATTTTTCTAGAATTATACAGACTTCCATAGATTTTTATTTTTGGAGACAATTTGTTTTCTGTTTTGTTTTGTTTTTGCTGATGAAAATCCCTTCCTAGTTCCTGCAAACACACACTTCTGGATTTCATGGTGGCTGGTATTTATGGTCATTTCCAATATTAAGCTATAGGAGTGTCTATGCCATACATCATTGCACCTGATATTATTCTCATGTTTTAATTTAATGTCATTAACATATATGCAGTTTATCCATGATGTTTTTTCTTGCACTCTGCATTTATGCCAAGGAAATTTGCCCATTTGTTTGAATTCCTGAATGGTATTTTGCATTCATGCTAATGATGAAAATACTTAGGTGGGAGGAGAGTGTTAAAAGGATTGATTGGGGAAGTCACTGATCAATTTGATGTTCCCCCTCTCCACCCCCAATTTAACTTGACAAGACCCAAGGGTATGGGGCTTTGTTTGAAGCACAACCATTGGCACTTTGAAGAGAAAACAGATGGAATTCCTACTAATCAGCTGCCTTGGACTCAGACAGATTGATTCTTATCAGAAAAATTTGAATCTCCATCAAGATCTATAAAAGAAAGTTAAGATACTAGATATCCAGATCTCTCTGTCTTTCTCTCTGTCCCTTCCATGACTTTGTCTTTTAGAGTACAGAAAAGGGCATATCTCTCTTTCTCTTCCCCCCCCCCCCCCCCCCCCCCCTTCCTTCTTTCCCCCCTCCCCCCCCCCAACAGCTGTCTACTCTCCCCCCCTCCCCTTTATCTCCTAAATATACACCTTCACCTAGTTAATGGCATGTGCCTGCCCTAGGTAACCTGAGATGTCAGTTTCTACACATCAAGTTTCTGACCATGCTTTACCTTCCTGTTTCCTTTACAGAGAAGTTAAAAACCAGAGACCTGATCCTGGACTTCCCCAGTGAGAGACTTGGCAGAAGCTATGGGCTATACAGAGTTGCTGAAGGGGCACTTGGCAGAGGCAACCACATGCATATCCAATCAGTTTGTGTGAGCCAAAGGATCACAAAACTACAGTGTTTGAAGGGCTGGCATGTAGAATAGGTTTCGATTTCTTCTGTTTGGTCCCAGAGAGTAGAACTAGGAGCAGTGAGTAAGCATTGAAAACGACCAGTTTAAGTTTGAGGTTAGGAAAAATAGTAGTGAGTTGTTGTACAGTAAGTACAGTAAAGTAAATAGAGTAAAAACCCAGGTTACTAGATCCAAAAGATATAAGAACACAGATAATCAGTGGATAGAGTACTGGACTTGAAGTCAAGAATTCACATTCTTCCTCAGACAGACTAGCTGTGTGACCCTAAGCAAGTAAGTCACTTAACATTTCTCAGCTTCACTTTCATCATCTGTAAAATGGGGGCAATAATAGCATCTACCTCATAGGGTTGCTATGGGTACCCAATGAGTTTATAAAATATATTAAGCATTCTGTAAATTTTAAAGCACCATACAAATACTAGCTATAGGGAGGGCACTTATACAAAGTGGTTCTTTAAGAACTCACAGTCTTTTTGTCAGTTATTCCCATCAGGAGTAACCATAGGAACTGTGTATCCCCTGCTCCTATGGCCAAGTCAGAGCTCCTTTGAAAATGAAGCTCTCAGCTTTAAAATCTATGATATGATTCGTTTGAATTGGACCAACAAGGAAAACTTAAAATGTAGACAATTGACCAACTATTTTCATCCTAATTTATGATATCTTCTTATTCAGCCTTTATGTGACTTAATAGCTAATTATCCAGTTTGGATAAAATGGAGAATGAAGTAATGTGACTAACCAATTCTTTATGATATTGTAATTCTGAAGTGTGAATAAGAAAAGATATAAGGAATGAGATTTAATGTCACAAAAAGACAAAAGAGAAAGAAAGCACCAGAATGAACAACAACTTATCCTTCAGACTTGAACTTAATCACACAGAAATAAAAGCTATTTAAGGCTATTTCCATTGAAACTGATGGGCTGATTGATATCATGGTTGGCACTAAATGGAGATTTCTAGAAGTTCAAAATCCAAATCACGCTTCTTCCTCCAATTTTGACAATTCCGTTCATTCAAGAAATGTTTTTAAACATTTATTAGGTACATGACACTGTGTTATGTGCTAGGGAGGGAAACAAAGATACAGCACCATAAGGAACAATGCTCTCTAATTCTTCTCCTCCCTATCTGTTCCTTTTCAGTCTCCTTTGCTGGGTCCTTGTCCACAATACCTATTTCAACTGTAGGTATCTCACAAGTTTCTATCCTGAGTCTTTTTCTCTTCTCCCTCTATGCTGCTTCATTTGGTGATGTCATTGGCTCCTATGGATTTAACTATTAATTAATTAATTAAATTTATTTAATTAATTTTTAATTAATTATCATCTCTATGCTGATCATCCTTAAATCTACCTATCCTGCCCACAACCTCTCTACTGATCTCCAATTTAGCATCTGCAATTGTCTTTTAGACATTTTCAAATGGAGGTCTAGTAGACATCTTAAATTCAGCATGTCCAAAATGAAACTCATTATCCTTTTCCCCTAAACCCTTCCCCCACCCCACCCTGTAACACCAAGCACAAGCAGCTTCCCAGGGCACTGCTGCTGTAAACAACCTTCAAGTTTCTGATTACAAGCATAATGAACTCTCCATTTATGCAGTAACAAATTAAGGCAAAAGATTCACAGAAAATCAAAATACAGCATTCACCATGTCACAACTCAACAACTTAACACTAAAATGGCCACATAGTTTTCATCAAAGTGGTCACATAGTTTTAAACAAAGTACATTCATTCAGTAACTCAATCATTTAGTAATTCTTCAATTCAGTCACAAAGTACAAAGGTTAAAGTTCTCTTTTAAATAAGGTACATTCATGTGACCCCTAGGTCACAGTCTTAATCTCTTCCATCAAAAAGTTTTCCTTCTTAAACAAAATACATTCATTTAGTCAATCACAAAGCACAAAGGCCATCCACCCCTAGGTCATCAGTCAGCATTAAGTACCCAAGGAGAGTCTTTTCATCTTGACTCAAGGCAGATTCTCAGCTTCCATGGTTCCTGTTCCCACAGTTTCTGTTCCTGTGAAGACAAGCTTAACAAAGCCACAATAACATTCATTTACATTGCTGGCATCCTCATCAATTCTCTTTCTATCTGAAATCAACCTAGACCCAACAACAAGGTTTGAGGCCTTTATCAACAAATGAATCTGACAAAGTAACATCAAAACAGACAGATAAAACACTGGCACCACAGTCATGCCTCCTCAGTTCTTGGCAGCTCTGGGTGATCCTCAGAAGTCCTAGGCAGCTCCAATTGGTCCTCAGAAGTACTGAGCAGATCCTAACAGTTCTCTCTCTCTGTCTTTCTCTCTGTCTCTCTCTCTTTCTGTTTCTGTCTCTCTCTGTCTCTGTCTCTCTGTTTCTCTCTCTGTCTCTCTCTCTGTCTCTCTCTCTCTCTCTCTCTCTCTCTCTCTCTCTCTGTCTCTCTCTCTCTGTCTCTCTGTCTCTCTCTCTCTGTCTCTCTGTCTTTCTCTCCCCCCCCCACAACAATACTGCTCCCAGAAGTTCTTCTGGCCTCTCTCAGCTTGGGCTTTTCCCTATAAACTGAAACAGCTCCTCCCTGTTCAAACCCCTCTTGTCACATCAACAAGTCCATCCCACTGTGAGATTCACAAGCTCTGGGTTAGCTTGCCAATACAAGGGGATCTTCAAATTCCATTACCATTATACACCCCCACACCTATTACTGTAGAAGGCATCACCATCTTTCCAGTTCTTCAAGTTCACAATCTAGAAGTCATCACTCCTCACTATCACTCACCATCTCCCCTGGACTATTGCAATGACCTGCTGGTGGGTATCTGACTGTGCCAAGTCTTTCCCCACTCCAATCCAAATTCCATTCAACCACTAAAGTGATTTTCCTAAAACTCAGGTCCAACCATGTGTAATAGTAATGGAATTTAAAGATCCCCCTGTATTGGCTTGGTTTTTGGATTGATTGTGTTAAAACCCAGAGCTTGTGAATCCTACTTGTGGGATGGACTTATTGATGTGAAAAGAGAGTGTTGAACTGGGAGGAGCTGGTGACGTAAATTGAGAGAGACACAAGAAAAGAGAGAGGCAGAAGAACTTTTTGGAAGCAGCATCTTGGAGGCAGAGAGAGACAGAAAGGATTGCTGAGGGCCAGTTTGAATTGCCCAGGACTTTTGAGAGCTGCCACCCAGAGCAGCCAAGGACTGAGGAGACATGGCTGTTATGCTGGTACTTTGTCTGTCTCTTTTGATGTTGTTTTGCCAGATTTGTTCACTGGTGAAAGATAGTCCTGTTGTTGCAGAAGTTCTGGAACCTGGCTGTTGGTTAAGAGCTCCTGAGACTGTTCTGCAGACAGAGAGTGAATTGTGCCCACTGGTGAAGGCCAATGCTGTTGTTGCAGGGGTCCTGGAAACTTGCTGTTTGTTCAGAAGCCCTAAAGAAGGATTTTTTTGTTGTATGTTTACAAAAATCCTGGAAGAGGGTTTTGCTAATGTTTTCAGGGGTCCTAGGACTGTTCTGCAGACAGAGAATGAATTAATGAAGACACTGGCAATGTATCTTGTGGCCTTGCTAAGCTTTGTCTCCCCAGGAACAAAGATTGCTGAGAACTTGCCTCGGGTCAAGATGAAGGAAAGACCTCTCTTTGGGTATTAAATGCTGTGCTTAAGCTTGTTGTAACTCTGGGGTAGATTCAATTGTGATCCAAGGGTGGGCAATTTTTAACTTTTTTGTGCTTTGTGGTTGACTAAATGCATGTACAGCCTAGGGGTGGAGTAGTACTTAGAAGAGGGTCTTTGGGATTGATTAAATGAATGTGATGTCCAGGGGTGGAGTAGTACTTGATTGAATAACAATTGGTGAATACTGTATTTTGAATTATGCTATTTTTTTTATTTTCTCTGTTCTTAATTTGTCACTGAATAAAATGGAGAGCAGCTATGCTGGTATTTTGAACCTTGGGAAGTTGCCTTTGCTTGGCATTACACCATGCCATCCTTACTCAATAAATTCCAGCGACTATTGCCTCCAGAGTCAAATACAAAATTCTCTCCTTGGCATTCAGAGCTTTTAATAACCTAGCCCTCTCCTAACTTTTCCTTAATGCCCAATGCATACTCTTCAATCCAGTCACACTAACCTATTTGCTGATCTATAGACAAGACACTACATTTCCTGGCTCTAGCCATTTTCTCTGGCTGTCCCTCATGCCTGGAATGCTTCTCCCTCATCATCTCAACCTACAGGCTTGACTGTTTTTTTTTTTTTAGTCCCAAATAAAATCCTATTTTTTTTTACAGGAAACCTTTCCCAATCCATTTTAAAGCTAGTGCTTTCCCTCTGCTAATTAATTTCTATTTATTCTGCATTATATTTGTATAGATTTGTCAGCATGTTGTCTCTCCCATTAGATTGTGAGTTCATTGAGGACAAGGAATGTCTTTTGCCTCGTTTTAAATTCTCACAGCTTAGCACAGTTCCTAGCATATAGTATGTGCTCAATAAATGTATATTGATTGACTGATCAATTGATAGCACAGGCCTCTACCTTCAAATAATTTACAGTCTAGTAGGGAAGAAATCATTATAATGCCAGGCAGAAGCAACATGGAACATGTAAATTATTATCTGAATTCAGAGGAGAATATTTTCAGCCACAGAGATCAATGAATATTTTTGGTGTTGGTATCATTTGAGCTAGATGTTAAAGGATGGGCAAGATTTGGACAGAAGGAAAACATGTTAGATAGAAGGAAGAAAATGAGCAAAGGAATAGAGATAAGAAAGACATAGGGAATATTTAGGAAATAGCTAGTAGCTTAGGTTGGCTGAAATAGAGGGTGATACCAGCATTTTCCATTCAGTATGTTCATTGATTTTTCATGCTTGGTCTCAGTCTAATGATGAACTATTTTTAAAAGTTCCAAGCACATGTTCAGTGTTGCTTTTTGTGTTTTAAGCCAAAAATTATGTATAGGGATGAGGAAGAGGTGTCCATTTTAAATCTGATTTAATCCAATTTAATCAGTATTTGAATGTTCACAAAGTATACAGCAGCATTGTACTAGCCAGTTTGGAGAAGGTAAAAACATTAAATAATTTTTAAGGGAATGGACTTCGTATTTTTAAAATAGGTTTAGATAAAGTGGGAAGATAGTATTTAAGTAGACTGTTGTTCCTTTAAATTAACTTGTTAATTTGTTTGGGAAAAAAATACTAGATTGGGCAAAGATAAAGCTGAGGAGAATTGAATCCGAATCTTTTTTTTTTATTTCAAATATGTGGGGACCAAGTAAGTTAAATTTTATGGTAACAATACTTGGAGTGATGCATTTTGTTCTCTCAGCATATATATATATATATATATTCTATCCCAATGCAATGCAATTCAATATAAATTTATTAAGTGCCTATTATGTGCAGGGAACTATGTTAGGTATTAAATGAAAAAAGATGAAAAAAAAATCTTGCCTTAAAGTAGCTAACATTCTTTTGAGGGGGGAGGAGTATTTATATTTTCACAGATAAATGCAAATTAATTGAGGTAGAACAAACAATTAACAATATGGGAAAATCAGGAAAGGCTTACCAGAGTTAGATTTTCCTTTGTGCATTTAGATACTATATGTATTTAATATTAGCTTTGTTTAATTACAAATGTTGCCATTAAACTTGTAGTTTTCCCTGCTTCTATCTCTTAATCATTTCTGTTTTTATTATTACTTTGTCTGAGGCCACAATTGCTACCCCTGCTTTATTTTTAATTAATCTAAGGCATAATAGATTCTCTTACAATATTTCCTTTAACTTTGTGTGAATATAGTTTAAGTGTATTTCTTGTAAAAAAAATTGTTGGGTTTTTCCTCTAAGGTCCATTCTGTTACCATTCTCCATTTTATTGGGTGAATTTTTCCCATTCACATTCATAACTGTTAAATTAATTTTTCTTCTCATCATTCTCTACTACTATCTTTGTTCTCTTTATTCCTCTTCCTAGCCTTCCTTTTTAAATGGAAAAATAAAGGGAAATTAAAAGAAAGAAATTGCCACCAGTTATCTGTAGTCAACATTGTGTGATTGCAACTCTCACCCCTCCCCCAATTCTTCTAGCACTGTCTCAAATCAACAGATTTTGTCCTTTTCTTAATTTACTTTTTCTTTTCTCCCCTCTTTCATAATTACCTTGATTTGCTTATAATTGTTCCCTTCTCAATTCTAACATTCTTTCCTGCCTCTTTCCAGTTACCTGTTTATTTCTTCTATTTCTATTGTACAATCCCTCATAACACCAAAAAGAACTATAGATGCCAGGCTCATACAAGAATAAGGTTCTTAAAAACTAGACTATTTTTTAAGGCTATTATTTTTTTCTAGAATTTTTGGTATCTGCTTTACCAACTGTTGACTTGTTTTTCATTATTTACTTGAATCACTCTCATTTCTCCTCCCACTTTTTTCTCTACCTCTCTTACATCATTTTCAAAATTCTTTTTGAGCTCTTCCATGGCCTGAGACTAATTCATATTTTTCTTGGATACTTTGGATGTAGGAGCTTTAACTTTGTTATGTTCTAAGTGTGTGTTTTGATCCTACTTATCACAGTAGTAACTTTCAATAACAGTCAGAGTTGTTTTTCATTGTTAGGTTATTTTCCTAGCCTATTAGTTGACTTTTGACTCTTTGTTAAAGTAGGGCTCTGCTTTCAGGGTGGAAAAAGTACTGTCCCATGCTTCAGGGGTTTTCTGAAGCTGTTTTCAGAGATATTTCTAGGACCTATAAGTTTTCAGTTCTTCTAAGGTGGTATGATCTAAAGAGAGGTGTTTATTACTCTCCTAGCCTGTGCTCTGATCTATAAGTGACCACAAACAGTCTTTTTTGTCCTGGAATTGTGGAGAGCATCCCCATCTCCCCTCCACTGTGGCCCCAAGCTCTGGTATGGTGGTGCTTATTCTTGCTCTGAGACTTCCATCCACTTCCACCCAGCATTCCAAACCAGATCTGACTACGGGCAAAGGAACAGAGTCCTGCCCCAGTGTTAACAGAGACACCTGTAATCTTTTTCTAACCAATTGTTTGACCCCCTTATGGTCTGTGGACTGAAAGCTCCAGAAGCAGCCACTGCCAGGGCTGATTCAGTGGCTCCAAAGGCCTTCTCTGAGTTTGCTGTGGCATGTTCTGTGCTGACACAGCCTGGTCTGGGCTGTGCTCCCCTCTCACCTGGTGCAACAGACCTTTCCCACCAATCTCCTAAATTATCTTGGTCTGGAAATGTGTTTCACTCTGTCTTTTCATGGGTTCTGCTGCTCTTGAATTTGTTTTCCTACAAGGAAAAAGAGTTTCAATGAAATAGAAGACTTTGAAACATTCCTGATTGGGGGAAGAAATGGAGATGAAAAGGAACTTTTAAAACAAATAGGAGTTGAGAGAAAAAAATAAGGCAACTATAAGTGAACAATCAGAATTCAATTTATAGGGATGAGCTGTTTGCATTCTAATGGGGGGGACGTTAAAAGGGTTCTTTCAAAATATAATATCATATAGAGTCATAGAGGTAGCCAGTTAAGATAGACCTATAATTTTGTAATGTTTTGAAAATGAAGATTCTGTACTCTTTTGTAAAGGGAGGGGGAAGGATACAATAAGACAACATGGGAAGAAAGACAGGAGAACTTTATAGGACTGGGTCACACAAGCAAAACTAAATACAAACATAGAAAGAGAAAGAGATGGAGGTCATTCATACTTCATTTAAAATGAAATTGTTCAAAAGGAGGAAGAATACATGTACACAAAGTTCAGTGTAGGAATATATTCAATTCAACAGGGATACAGATAGAAAGAGGAAAAAAAGGAATAGAGTCAAAGAAGAATTAGGTTATGTGTAATAATTTTGAAAAGGAAATAGTGAAGAGAAGATTAAAAGAAAAAATAAAAGGCAGCAAGTTGAAATAAACTGGAAACAAAACATAAAGAAGTAAATGTAAAAGAGAATGGGATGGATGTAAATAAATAATTATCATGTGAATGGGATGAAGTAATCCATAAAATAGAAGTGGTTAGTATAATGGATTAGAAAGCAAAATACAACAAAATATTGTTTAAAAGAAACACAAAAACTCTCACAGATTTAAAATAAGAGGCTCAAGAAAAATCTATTATGTTTTACCTGAACACAGAAAAGTAAAGGAAGCAAACAGGATTTCAGATAAAGCAACAACAAAAATAAATTTAATTCAAAGAGATAAAGAAGGAAATTACATTTTGCTAGAAAGTGATATAAAAAATATATTTCAATATCTAACACATATTCACCAAATGGCATACCTTCTAAAAACTTAAAGGAAAAAACTACCAATAACAAAAAGAAATAGAGACTAAAACTATATCAGTGAGAAGAACCTCAATTTACCCACAGCATCACTAGAAAGTTAACTTTCTAAAAAGAAAGAAGAAAGGAATTATGGACCTGAAAAGAATTTTAGAAAAAAAAATAGATATGATGGACTTCTGAAGATTATTAAATGGAAATAGAAAGGAATACACATATTTTGGTTGTGTATAACAACTTTACAAAAATTGATGTTTAAAGACATAAAAAACACATGATCAAATGCAGAATAATGGAAACATTATACACATCCTTTATCTATCACAATTCAACACTGTTATATTAAATAAAGAATGACTGAAAAAAGTATTAAAAATTCATCAGAGATTGAATAACAATTCTAAAGAATGGATGAATCAAAGAAAATGTCTTAAAAATCACAGATAGTTTCATTAAGATAATGACAAAAATGGGGAGGCTAGGTGGTGCAGTGAGTAAAGCACTGGTCCCGGAGTCAGGAGGACCCGAGTTTGGTTCCAGCCTCAGACACTTAACATCCACACACACACACACACACACATCCACACACACACACACACACACACACACACACACACACACACACACAACCTAGTCGTGTAACCTTGGGCAAGTTGTTTAACCCTGATTGCCCTCCAAAAAGCAAAAAAAGATAATGACAAAAATAAGAGAACATATCAAAATTTGGGGGAGACAGCCAAAGTGGTCATTAGAGGTAAATCTGTATTTCCAATCACTTTTATTGGAGAGAGAGGAGAGAAAAGGAAAAGAGAGAGATCAATGAATTTGGAATGTAATAAAAAGACAAAATTTTTTTAAAATAAACCCCAAATTAGAAATCCTGAAACTCCAAAAAAAGATTATCAAAATTGAAAGTTAAAAAATAGTAAATAAGATGTTTAATTAAAAAGACTAATAAATAGATAAATCTTTAGGTAGAGGAAAACCAAATTACCAGTACCAACAATGAAAAAGATAATTCACAACACATTGAGAAGAAATAAAGAATATTATTGGAAACTGTTCTGACCAATTATGTTCCAATAAAATAAATAGCTTAAATAAAATAATATTTACAAAAATGTAAAATACCCAAAGTAATAGAAAAAGGGATGGAAGATTTTAAACAACCCAATTTCAGAAGAAGAAAATGAACAAGCTATAAATTAACTCAAAAAACAAAAAACAAATTCCAAGATCAGATAGTTTCACAAGTGTATTCTGCCGAACATTCAAAGAGCAATCAATTCAAGTATTATATAAAATGTATCTAAAAATATCAAAAGAAGGGATCTTATCAAATTCTTTCTCTCACACAGTTGTATTGTTGATACATAAACCAGGGAGAGTTAAAACAAAAAGATTGTATCCCTAATGAACATCAGTATAAACATTTGAAATAAAAATTCAACAGAAACAAAAAAAAACCTCATAAAAATTACATATTACCAGGTTTAATTCATACCATAAATGCAGGATTATTTTAATATTGGCAAACTATCATCTTAACCATATTAATAACAAAATGAATGAAAATCAAATGTTTATATCAATAGTTGCAGAAAAATCTTTTGACAAAGTACAAAATTCATTTCTTAAAAGAAAAACACTAGGAAACATAAGAACAAATAGTCTTTTCCTTAAAATGATAAATCAGATAGATAGATAGATAGATAGATAGATAGATAGATAGATAGATAGATAGATAGATAGATAGATAGATAGATAGATAGATAAAGAATTACCATTATACATAATGGAGATAAAATCCCTTTCAGTAAAATCAAGGGTGAAACAAATATATTCATTGCCACCACTTCTATTTGACATAGCACTAGAAATACTGTCTACTGCAAGAAGATAAGCAAAGTTAAGAATCAAGCAAAATTATCACTTTCTTTTCAGATGGTATGATGAGGTACTTGAAGAACCTTAAAAAGCTAAGGAAAAATTAATAGAAATAATAACTTTAGCAAACTTTCAAGATGTAAAAACTTTCAAGATGTCCAGTATTTCTTTATAATACAACAAAATCCAACAGAAAGAGACAGAAAAATGAAATTGCATTTAAAATAAATATTGAAAATATAAAATATTTGAAAGTTTACCTACCAAGATACACATAAGAACTTTATCAGTTCAACTAATAACTACTATTTACAGAAATAAACAGACCAAAAAATTGGAAAAATGTTAATTGTTCATGAGTAGGACAAGCTTTAAAAAGAACAATTTCACTTAATTTACTTACTCAGTGCCATAGCAATCCAACCACCAAAGGATTAGCACTAGAAAAAAATTAATAACAAAATTCATGTGGAAACAGTGAAGTCAAGAATTTCAAGGGAAATAATGAAAAGAATGGTGAAGGAAGGGACCCTAGCAGTACCAACTATCAAACTATACCACAAAGCAGTCATTCTTAAAACAACTTTATACTGGTTAAAAAATAAAGAGATTAATCAGTGGTACAAATTAAGTATACAACAAACTGAAGCAAATGTACTTAGTACTCTAATAATCAGAAACATAAGCATCACAGCTACTGATTTTTAAGACTCTATTTGGTAAAAATTTCTAGGAAAATTAGAAGAATGAAATAAATTAGATTTCAAAAGTAGACTTCATACTTTATGACAAAATAAATTCCAAATGGCTATTTGGAGTAGAGATAAAAGGTTACATCATTAAAAAAAAATAGAGAAACATAGAAAAAAGTTACTTGTAAGATCTATGGATAGAGGAAAAATTCATGACCAAACATAAAAATTGAAAAAAACAAAATGAGTAATTTGGATAAAATAAAATTTAAAATCTTTTGCAGAAATAAATCAAATGAAGCTAAGGTTGAAAGGGAAGGAGTTGGTAAACATCTTTGCAGCACATTTCTCTGGCAAAAGTCTCATTTCCAAGATACATATGGAACTGATTCAAATTCATAAGAATAAGAAACATTTCCAAATTAATATAGGGTTCTAAGAATTTCTCAAAGGAAGAAATTCAGGCCACTTATAGCCACATGAAAAAATTCTCCAAGTCACTACTAATTAGAGAAATGCAAATTAACACAATTCTGAGATTCAACCTTACATCAATCAGATTAACAAAGATAATTTACAAAAAAAAAGATAAGTATTAGAGGGACGGTGGGAAACCAAATACATTAATACATTGGTGGTGGACCTGTGAATAGATGTAGATATTCTAGAAATTTGTAATTATTTTGTTGTTCATTTGTTTCAGTTATGTTCAGCTCTTTGTGACCTCATTTCTGGTTTTCTTGGCAAAATTACTTGAATGGTTTGTCATTTTCTTCTCCAGTTCATTTTACAAATGAGAAAACTGAGGCAAACAGGGTTAAGTGACTTGCCCAGGGTCACAAAGCTAGTAAGTGTCTGAGGTCAAATTTGAACTCAGGACAATGAGTCTCCCTGACTTAAGTACCAGCATTCTATCCACTGTACCACCTAACTGCCTTCAAACAACTTGGAATTATACACAATTACTAAATAGTGCATATAGTTTGGTTCAGTTACATCAGTCCCAGGTCTATACACTAAAGAGATAAAAAAAATACAAAATATATATTAATATATATCCAAAATATATATTATTTATAGCAGCTCTTTTTGTGGTGGCAAAAAAAAGTGATCTATAAAGTGATGCAAATCAGTAGAGGATTGGCTAAATAAACTGTGATATCTGCTATAAGAAATTAGGAATTAAGATTTCCAAGAGTATTGGAAAGATTTGCATTA
Organism: Petaurus breviceps papuanus; assembly: GCF_028583685.1. Lineage (NCBI taxonomy): Eukaryota > Metazoa > Chordata > Mammalia > Diprotodontia > Petauridae > Petaurus > Petaurus breviceps. The sequence continues at coordinate 10,023,408 of NW_027187391.1, forward strand.
ACTAAGGAAGAGTGAAGTAAACAGAACCAAAACAATTTATCATATCAGTATTATAAAAATAAATCATTTTAAAGATATTGTAAAATGATCAATAATGTAACGAATAGAACCAGGAGAACAATTTATATGATAATGACAGTCAAGATAAAAAATTTTGAATGTTATAATAATTATAGCCAATGAGGGGATTTTTTTTGTTTGACTATGCATATTTGTTTTGTTTTTTAACCTCTTTTTTTCCCAATTACAGTGGAAGGTGAGAGAGAAAGAAAACAGATTTCTATTATTTTTTTTTCTTTAAATTAAAGACAAAGAGGTAGTAGAAGTACTCCAGGTCTGGAATGTTGCATGTACTTTCAGATGAGGTCACTATATTGTTAGTTTTGCTTAATTGTTTAATTTATCAGAAGAGACCTCTCACAGAGTGGAGCTAATCTAAATATTTTTAAGGTAAGAAACAAAGCACATTAGTAAAAGTTTTTTAAGTGGAAAAAAAAATTCTTAAAAGAAAGGTATTCTTATCTAGTCTGAAGTGTTCCCAGGTCTAGCTACTGACTCATCCCTCACAAAACATAATATATGAAATATATGAACCCAGATTATAGGATGGCAGCTGCAAAATTACTTCCTAACTTTCCTTTCTGGATAGAAAAAAAATGCCATCTTGTTTAAATGAAAAAAAAATTGGAGCTTCCATATTGCAAGTGGTATCTGTCTCCTTCCCTTCTTTTTTCCCCCTAATTTAATATTGATTTTGTCCTTTGCCATTACCTGTCAAGGACCTGACATCACACAGCTTATTTTGAAGTGGTTTCCACAAGAGTAATTGGCTATTTCCTGTCTATTATGATTGAGGAAAATTAATTTTTATGCTATTTCAAGCTACTCTTTTCAATTTTCCTGTAATAAAAAAATGTTATATAAATATAAAAATTTTAAGTTGTTTACAAGTATTTGATCTTGTGCAAGTATCAATGGTCTTAAACCATATTTTCCACACATAATTTTCATTTTTCTTCCCTGTACTTAACATTTATCTTATAGTCACTGAGTATTAAGTTTAATGCTGACAGTTTGGATGGTCTTGTCAAGTTTGTTATACCTTTACAAGAAGGAAGGAAGGAAGGAAGGAAGGAAGGAAGGAAGGAAGGAAGGAAGGAAGGAAGGAAGGAAGGAAGGAAGGAAGGAAGGAAGGAAGGAAGGAAGGAAGGGAGGGAGGGAGGGAGGGAGGGAGGTTCAGTGGATAGAACACCAGGTTTGGAGTCAGGAAGACCTGAGTTCAAATTCAGTCTCAGACACTTACTAGCTGTGTGACCCTGGACAAGTCACTTAAGCCTGTTTACCTCAGTTTTCTCATGTCTAAAATGAGCTAGAAAAGGAAATGGCAAACTACTCTGCGAAAACTATCTGCCAAAAACACAAAAAAACAAAGTGAGGTCAAAAGAGTCAGATACAACTGAAATGACTCTATGACATCAACAAATTCAGATTCTAACATACTATGGTTTTACTCTATTTCCTATGGTTTTATATATTTCTATCCTTTTCTTTTTCTAAAAGAGGATAGAATCAGATGTTGACCTTTTAAAAAAATGTAGTATAGATAAAACTGTCAAGGTTAAGGATAATTTTGATGACAATATATGCCAAGTTACTCTATGATCATTACCGTTATGTTTTTATTATATACAATTTGTATATAGTTTGTTCACAGTCTATATATAGTTTGTTCATTCCAGGAAATCCTCCTATTCAGTATGAATATCCTACAATGTATAAGGGGTGGGGGGGGGAATTACTAATGAATTGGAGGTGATATGTGTGCACCACTGGGGTGCCAACTCTTCAAGAAAAGCTAAAAATATTTTATCTGTTATTCTGCTATCTATGGGAACAAGTCTTTCTCCCTGAACTATGCTGCTCTGTTCTGATTTGGTCTGTCCACTTCTGCAATAGTGAAAAGACTAGTAATTCACTGTTTTTTAATAATGATTACAAGCAAAGAAAGTCATTCTTTGTATTCAGAAAAATTATGCATGAATAATTCCTGTTTTGTATTGGATTATCCCAGGAAAGAGTGAGAAAATAAAGGAACTATACATTTTCAGTGTACCAAAGAAACTCAAGATAATTTTAGTTAAAGAACATTTAATGTATTACAGAATTATAATTTTAAAATTAATTTGCTACACTGAAAAGTCACCATCCTAGTCCTTAAGAGACAATCCGATACCATGTGGAGAAATTATAGAGTCTGGATTTATTACTAGACACTGTTAGGTACTGCCATTTTTTAATATCCAATTTTTCACAAGAGATTTTCAACTTGGCCCTTTGAAGTGAATGTGAATTATATTTTACAAGTTCATCAATTTAGAGGCCCTTAAGTGTATTCTCAGTTTTAAATCTTTCACTGAATATGTGGAATAATTCATCATTATTACCACTTTTTGTGCCTCTCCATCAAGAAGAGACAGAGAGTCAGAGAGAGAATTTGAAGCTGAGAGAATGCCATTTATTTCTTATTTTGAGGGCTTATATAGGGGGAAATTTTTAAAGAAACCTATAAACAGATATAAGGTGCTGCAACTTTTTTCATATCTGGATATTTTGGTTGTTTTTAAGAGAAGCAGAAAATGAGCATTTATGTAAAGAATAAAATCAGCTTGAAAAGAATCACTGCCTCTCAAATCATCGTAGAGAGACATAAATAGTACTAAGCACTTAAGTGGGAGTGGGGGTGGGGGGAGGAAATGACCCTTGGATAAATGTGCTCATGAATGGCACCTCCATTTTGGGGAGGTACCCAGGCTTGTCATCGCTTCATTTCTTTCTCAGAACTGCTTCTTTCTAAACTTTATGCCTCAGCTGCCATCTCATTTTGAAACTCTCTCTGTGCCTGGATCCTTTTCACTCCAGATCATCTTTCCACCATACTGCCCCCCTTCTCTTCTTGATAATCTCTTCCTAGGCTCTCCATTTTAGGGATGATCCCAGGACAGCTTTCCTTCATTCACCTCTGGGATATTTTATTGATTCTCTGGATTTTGACTTGTAGGACTCCGAAAGCCCATTGTTATGAGAATCTCTCCTCACTGGTAGAGATCAATGACTCAGCTGCATGAGAGGCAGGCTGAAGTTGGAGATGAGATGAGAGTTACTTCAGTCTCTTTGGGTTTCTTGAGTCTTTTGGGGCTCTAAAGATTATTCAGGTACTTTTGACTTCAAGCATGGAGAGAGAAGATGAACAATGTCAAGCCCACTTCAGATTGTTGAAGTGAGAATAAAACTCTTGGAAGAAGTTGATATGAAAAGAGTTAACACTCTCCATCATGTCCCTATGACCAGCTTGCTATACTGAATTCTTCAAGAAATTTCCCCTTGAGTGAGATCTGGGACTCTCATTGAACTGAATTACCTCACTTCCAATGAAGTAACCTACCTTTCTCATTCTTTATTGCTTGGTATAGGTTCTATTCATATTTTTTCTGATTTCAATTTTGCTATTGACTTGGATAAATGGTTCTCTTCGCTTACTGGCTATATGTTCATTGTGGAATTGGTATTGGTTGGAAGGGAGATCAAAACTTGAATATAAAGCTGTAGGTCTTTGTAATGTAATGCCAAGGAAAGGCAACTTCCCAAGGTTCAAAATACCAGCATAGGTGCTCTCCATTTTATTCAGTGACAAATTAAGAACAGAGAAGATCAAAATATGACATCATTCAAAATACAGCATTTACTAAGTATGATTAAATAATCTCCAAGTACTACCCCACCCCAGGACCTTACATTCATTCAATCAATTACAAAAGTCCCTGTTCTAAATACTACTCCACCCCTAGGCTGTACCTTCATTTAGTCCATCACAGAGCCCCTCTTCTCAAATGGAGATTAGTTTCCAATCATAAGTAAAGTACATTCATTTGTTCAATCATAGAACACAAAAAGGTCAAAAGTTCCCCACCCCGGATCACAATTGAATCTACCCCAGAGTTACAACAAGTTTAAGCACAGCACTTAATATCCAAATGGAGATCTTTTCTTCATCTTGACACAAGCCAAGTTCCCAGCAATCTTTGTTCCTGGGGAGACAAAGCTTAGCAAGGCCACAAGATACATTGCCAGTCTCTTCATTAATCCATTCTCTGTCTGCAGAACAGTCCTAGGACCCCTGAAAACATTAGCAAAACCCTCTCCCAGGATTTCTGTAAACATACAAGAAGAAAATCCTTCTTCAGGGCTTCAGAACCAACAGCAAGGTTCCAAGAATTCTGCAACAACAGCACTGTCCTTCACCAGTGTACAGTATTCACTCTCTGTCTGTGGAACAGTCTCAGGAGCTCTGAACCAACAGCCAGGTTCCAGGACTTCTTCAACAGGACTGTCTTTCACCAGTGGACAAATATGTCAAAACAACATCAAAACAGACAGACAAAGTACAAGCAAAACAGCGCCATGTCTCCTCAGTCCTTGGCAGCTCCAGGGACAGGTCTCAAAAGTCCAGAGCAATGCAAAGTGGCCCTCAGCAATCCTCTCAGTCTCTCTCTGCCTCCAAAGGTGCTGCTTCCAAAAAGTTCTTCTGCCTCTCTTTTGCGTCTCTCCAAATCTACATCACCAGCTCCTCCCAGTTCAGCACTCTCTTTTCATGTCAACAAATCCATCCCACAGGTGGGATTAACAAGCTCTGGGTTTTAACACAATCAATTTGAAAACCAAGCCAATACAGGGGGATCTTTATATTCCATTACTATCACAGTCTTCCTTTCCCCATTAATTAACTGTGATCATAACTTTAGTTTGAACCTAAAAACCACAGCCTCTAGACTAACAATATTTAATGGGATGAACAGATATATTTATTTTGAACTTCAGAGTTCATCAATTCTCTCTCTGGAGACAGCATTTTTTTTTCATCAATGAGTGCTTTGGAATTATTGTGGGTCATTGTATTAATCAGAATAGCTAAGTTTTTCATCATTGATTATCATTACTACATTGTTGTTTCTGTGTACAGTGTTCTGATTCTGCTCATTTCATTTTGCATAAGTTTATATAAATCTTCCCAGGTTTTTCTGACACCACCTCCTTCATCATTTCAGCACAATAGGATTCCATCTCAGTCACATACCACAACTTGTTCAGTCATTCCTAAATTCATGGGCATTCCCTCATTTTCCAGTTCTTCATCACTGCAAAAGGAAAAGCTGCTGTAAATATTTTGTACATATGGGTCCTTTTCCTTTTTCTTTGATCTCTTTGGGACACAGACCTAGTAGTGCGATTGCTGTGTCCAAGCGTATATGTAATTTTATAGCACTTTGAGTATAGTTCTAAATTGTTCTCCAAAATGGTTGGACTAGTTCACAACTCACCAACAATTCATTATTGTGCCTATTATTCAACACATTTCAGAAACATGTTGTTGAGATCAATGAAGGAGTCACTAGTGGCCACAAAATCTACTCTGCCTGAGATGAATATAGCCATGGTTTGCTAGACCCCCAATACAACCAAATCCATTGATTCCAACCTTCACCATCTTGTCTCAAGAGTGTGATTGCAGCAGCAGATCTTGGCACCGAGCTTAGGAGAAGATCTAAGAGCACAAGGGAAAGAATAAGCCTGGTTTTATTGTGAAATTTCAATTTAAGGAAGACCAGGATAGTGAGAATCAAGAATGTAAACAGAAATTAAAGGTGCCATCCCAAACTACAAAATAATGGGGTTGGACTAGACTAATTTGAAAAACCTACCCTTCTAACTCCAGATGTATATTATTATAATCTTCACAAGGGTTGGGCTCTTCTATGATAAGCCCTCTTTCCTTCTCAAAATAACCTTGACGTGAATGCTGAAGTGACCCCTCTCCCCTTCGTGTAAAGCCCTAGACAAATGCTGCTTTTGTGATAGCAATGGTTAGTACAATCCATGCGATCTTTACCATTTGTTCTCTGGGTCTTTGGGATTCCCCTTATGTTGTTAGTAAGATCTACCCATGTGCATGCAGGAGGCAGAATCATATTTTCCTTTGAGAAGTGATAGAAAAGTGATTTTCTTTAAAGAGGCCACAGAACTTTTTTCAAGACATATTAAAACTGCCAAGCTCAATTCAGCAATACCCCTAGACTTCTCCCACGCATAATTATTCTCAGATTCTCAAGTACTCATGCTCAAAATAATGCTATGAGAAAGAGGTCAAAAAGGAAATACTTATTGCTAAGACTATTACAGGTTTTATTTTGCACTTTATAGGACTCTGTAAAATCTCTTTTAAAAGAGAGAAACAGAAAAGCAGATACTTCAGGAGTGCTTGAACAAATATAATGTGACCCAGGGAACTTTTTACTTCCAAGGTCTTGTAGAGAAGTGATGTAAGGGATGCCATCAGGGCATGAGGTTCTACTGGAGGGGTAGGGTGAAGGGAATGGATCAATCACATAATGAGAACAAAGGATCCATCCAGTGCCAAGAAATCTAGACTGAACCCCAGAATATTTGTGTTTATGCCCTGCTTCCCCCAAACCCCCAAGGATTTACAAGAGGACATTCACACTAGTTTCACAAAAGGAGCAGACAGAGATGAGCTGTGATCAGCATTGTTGGAGGGAGTGCCCCATCAAGAAGAACACCAAAGTTATCTATCAAAGTATCATAGTGCCCCCTTTTTAAAAATATTGTGTGTATTTCTATTACTCCAGAATTGGACCAGCCAAGTATATTCTTTCTTGGTAGTTCTGGGAGAGAATAGGATCACTAGTCCCAATCAGGTAACAAGTTTGACTTTTTAATTATGATCTTCTATGTCTCTGCTTCCCTAAACCCCAATTTTCTCACAGGTAAAATGAGGGGATTGAGGTCCTGTGTATATCGATGGTTTGTTGATAAGATAATTTGTGGGAGGAAGTGCAAGCTGCTTGGGGTTAATGAGAAATACTTCATGTAGTAGGTGGCAGCTGAGCTGATACTTGAAAGAAAGGGATTCTGAGAGGCAGAAGTGAGGATGATGTGCATTCCAGACATGGGGGCCAACTTATGCAAATGTATGGAGATGAGAGATATCTTAACAATGGTGACACAGAGCGACACTAATTTCTGAGCTGAGGTATAGTCAGCTTACATATTTGGTGATGCTATTTCTTAAACTTTTCTTATGTGTTTATGATGTTCTATTTGGTCTTATATTTTCTTATGCATATGGCTATAGCCCTCTTCCAAGTAGAATGTAAATGCCATGAGGGCAATAACCTAATTATTTTCTCTTCTACCACCTACTACTTTACTCCGTGCATGGCAGACATTTAAAAGGAATTTGTTGAGTTGCTAACTTGAATTATTGTTGAGTATAGTATCCTAATTTTTAAGCATAAAAGTGGAGTCCTTAAAAATACAAAACTACTATTCTCAGATCTTGATTTCTGAGTTCTGTATCCTGATGTCATACTACTCACTGCAAAAGACTGTGAAGAGCTTCTCTTTTCTCAAACACTTCTGTATAGTACCCCATGTGCCATTTACAAACACTGGTATGTTTCCAACAGAGATCCAGCATTGCAAGCTATTGGATATCAGTGGTAGGTCAGTGACCAGATTCTTAACCAGCTCTACACATGCTACATAGTTTGGTTGTTTAAGAACTCTGCTCAGGGTTCATCTTTTAAGATGAATACTATCTAATTACCCAAGCCCTTGCCAGAAAAAAAAAAACCTAATATCAAAATAAAGAAAAAAATAATAATTGAAATAAAATTGTTCAAGGGGAGGGGATCAATTTTGTAAGAAAAAAAATCGTGTATTCCAAACATATTAGAGCAGATCTGTCAATGCTGAGGCAGTTAGGAGGCAAGAGTAGAGTACAATGTTGCCTGAAATCTGATGAGGGGCAACAAAAGAGAAAAGAAATGAAGATTCAAAAAGTGACTGGAAGCTAGATGTCTGCCTAAAACCTGGGAGACAATAACTAAACCCAGTTTCTGTTTGTACTATGGCTTTGGCAGGAAATCTGATCATTATAGCTTCAAAGGCAGCTGATCACACTAGCTTCATATTTCAAGAAAAAACATAAAATTGTGTCCTGGGAAAAGTCCCAGATAAAGGCACAAAAGTGCCATATAGGTCATAAAATCATAGATGCTGAGCTGGAAGGCATCTGAGTCTATCTACTCTAACTTCATCATTTTACATATAAGGAAATGGAGGCCCTGGGAGAAGTGACTTGGCCAAAGTCATCCAGAGATTAAGTATTAGAGGCAGGATTTCAACCCAAGTCCTCTTATTCCAGAGCCAGTATTCTTTTCAATGTAGGTATTATACTCCTCCAATGGAGAAAATCTGGGCCCATGAAGAGAAAGAAGCTTCTTGAGCAAGAAAGAAAGATGAAGCAGATACATAGGTACCACAAAGAAAGAGGTCTTTCAATAACGTTCAGAGAAAGAAAGGAGATGAGAGGAAGGAGGGAGGAAAGAGAATAAGCATTTATTAACCACTTTCTTTGTGCCAAGCACTTCACCAATATTATCTCATTGGAGACTCACAACAACCCTGTAAAGGAGGTGCTGTAACTATTCCTATTTTACAATTGAGGAAACTGAGGCAAACAAAGGTTAAGTGATTTACCCAGGAGCTACTAAGTATCTGAATCCACATTTGAATTCATCTTTTTTACTCCAGGCCCAGTTCTCTGTCCAATGGGCCATCCAACTGCCTCCAGATGAAAAGTGATGATCGGTAACTCACAGCTAAAGAAGTATCAAAAGATATGAACCCACCTTTTAATAATGTACAGGGGAACAAACATCAGGAAGTCTTGGTGAGAAGACAAGAATGTTTCACATTGTAAATCTCTGCTTCACGCTCTTTGGACATTTTAACTGGTTAATGGGGTAAAAATGGAGAGAGAGAGACGTGGGGAAGGGATCTGACCTAGCTTATGGTCAACATTGCAGGCTTATCTAAAGTAGCCTTGCAGCTGGTCATTTATCCACATAAACATAAATCTTTTAATGTGGGAAGCCAGGACCACAAAGACTCTGGCAGAATTTAGGAATCCAATAGACAAGCACAAATGTTTCTCTATATACATTTAAAAACATATATATTTACTTATGTTTATATATGTATACACATATATGTATTCATATGCATGTATATGTATGCAACGAATCAATAAATATTAAGTACCTACTATGTGTCAGGCACTAGGTAATACTATCCAATATCAATACCTGTCTTTATTTGAAAGTTTGGGTCATGCTCCCCAAGTTATACTGCATTTAAATGTATGTGTTTGTGTATAATATATTGTGTTATTGAATTTTCCTGAACTTGTACGTGTGTGTGCATATGTTTGAAATTCATGACTGACTATAATTTACCACCTCCTCCCACCCCCAATATTATAGGGAATGGATGATGTTTTCATCACTGCTGTTGTTTCAGAGTTAACTTTCCTAAGAGAAACATGAATTGGGGAAATGAACAGCTGGGCAAAATGATTGTGACTTTGATTTGAATTTCAGGCCTGAGATTTAAATTATAAGCACGATAGATAGGCCCTTGACCAGGAGTGGAGTACACTTAACAAATGTCTGTAAAAATACTTTAACCTGGAAACTTGCAAGCCTGATAGAGTGGGTTCAAAATTAAAAATAGAGAGGATAAAAGAAAATCATTCACACATATCTATCCAGCCAGATGCCAAAGAGAAGAGCCCATACAATACAGGAAGGAAACCATCAGGAAAGAGGATTAGTAAGTAGAGAACCAGCAAGAAAACACCAGCCTCCAGCTGCTACACACAAACACACAAAGTCTGAGTGATAAGCAGGATGAACTCGCAATCTTAATACATGGAAGTAAATTTGATTTTAAAGTCTTTTAAATTTAAAGAATTTTATTTTAAAGTCTTTTAAAGTTTGATGTAAGTAATAGCAGTGACCAGGTGGTGCAGTGGATGGAGGGACAGACCTAGAATAAGGAAGACTCGAATTCAAATGTGACTCTATGACTCTGGGTGAGTCACAACTCCTTTCTGCCTTAGTTTCTTCATCTGTGAAATGGGTCTAATACCTCCAAAGGATGTTGTGAGGATCAAATGAGGCAATAATTTTAAAGCACTTAGCACAGTGTCTGGTACATGGTAAGCACTATATAAATGTTAACTGTCCTTATTGTTGCTATTTTTATTATTATATGGAAGTCATTAGCAAAATATGTCTATAGAAGAATGCATATTATTTAAAAGGAACTGAATAAATAAAAGGTACAGTGGAGTGGATTTGTTTATTTTAAAATATGCTCATGAAGAAATTTCAGAATTTTAATGAGGGAGTACTGTAACTGTATAATTGGTTAGAGAGATGAAAAAGGGTAGGTTTGTTGTTCAGTCATTTCAGTCGTGTCCAGCTCTCTCCACATGTCCCCATTTGGGGGTTTTCTTGGCAGAGATATTGGAATGGTTTTCCATTTCCTTCTTTAGCTCCTTTTACAGATGAGGTAACTGAGACAGACAGTTTAAGTAACTTGTCCAGGGTCACATAGCTAGTAAGTGTCTGAGGTAAGACTTGAACTCAAGTCTTCCAGGCTCTGAGGCCAGCATTCTGTCCAGTGCACCACTCAGCTGCCTCTAATACTGTCATAATTGGTTGATGTATTGTTTATGACACATATGATTATCTGTAGGATCATAGATTTGCAGCTAGGTGCTTGAGACAATTCTAAACCCTCATTTTACAGATGGGGAAACTGAAGTATAGAAAAGTTTAGTGATTTCCCCAGGAATACACAATACATATTTGAGTCAGGATTTGGATTTGCCTTCCTGACTGTACATTCTATCACCTGACTAAACTGCTTTTTCCCCCCTGTATTTTCCTAAAAAAAATTTAAAAAGACTTCTTGTTATATGGAATGGCACGCTGGGAGGGTTATATTCAGAAATTAAAGTGATATATAAAAACAAAAGCTACCAATAAAAATTTAAAAATTATAAGAAAAAGTAGGAGGTGCCAAATTAGTCATCAACTCACTGGTGTCCTCATCCAAAATAGTGCCAATTGTCCCATTAAATTGGATTTGGGGAGGATGGTAGCCAGTATTGAGGGTGGTCCTGATGTGTTTCCTTGTTCAAATTCCCTGCAGGTTGAAAATGCTGGAAAAGTATTGGCACAGCCAAGCAATGGTGATCAAATCAATGGTGATCTGCAAGATTTAATGATTTAGCAGATTATCATGATGTACCCAATGTTGATTTTTTAATTTTCCTGTAGCAGCACACTCTGGACAGAAAGATTAATTGGTCTAAAATTTAAACAAAAAATAAAATTGGGACTTTGACCAAATCCTTTACCAAACTGGACTTATTTGTGTTGGAATAAGATGTGTTTAATTTTGCTTTACTCCTTTTCATATGCTTCATCATTTCCTCATGGAATCAGAAAGTGGGGCCCAGATCCCAGAATGAAGAAAACTGCTTTGTGGTACCTAACACCAATCCAAGAAAGAAATCCAACCATGAAAACGTCAGCAACATTCCCATTTTTATAAGATATTTATTCCCTAATTCACAAACCAGTGAGAATTGTGATAAGATTGAAAAAAAACCACATTCCCACATTTTGGATGACTCCTCTCTGCATCCCTAACTCCCTGAAGGCCTGACCATTGCCAAATACAAGTGGTATTTTGTTTGATTTTTTTAAAAGAAATCTTCTGTTTAATCCCATGCTCACATTAGCTGCCTAGCTATTAATTCCAGTTCATCTAAAAGGACCCCTTTCCACATTTTGGTCAACCATAAGCATCTCATGGAAAGAAAATACCTTATTATACATTTGTATCACCATAGTACTTGGTAAAAGAGCTTAAATGAAAGAGTACTAGAGCAGGGGTCAGGAGAGATGGATTGAGTCTCCTTCGGATGTGTCCTTCTTGTTTGGTCATCCATCTCTCAGAATCTGTTTCCTCATCTGCAAAATGGGTACAAGAATACTTTAAGGACCTGTGTCAGAAGGTTGTTATAAGGGAAAAGCTTGGTAAACCATAAAGTGCTATAGAAATGCAATCCTTAAGTGACCCAGTGGATGGAATCCTGAACTTGGAGTCTGTCTGGGAGACCTAAGTTCAAATCTTGCCTAGGAAACTTACTAGCTATGTGATACTAGACAAAGTTAAATCACTTAACCTAAGATTCTTTATCTGTAACATTCTTTATCTTTATTTGTCACACAGGATTGCTGTGAGGACTAAATAAGATACCATGTGGAAAGCAGTTTGCAAACATTAAAGAAACCATAGCTTCCCCTTCTGCAAGCCCCTTGAGCTATATAGCATGGCTCACTTATGGTGGCCCAACAAGATGCTGAAGTGTAAACCACCTACCCCAGGGAGGACGAGGATGCTGGAGGATCCGAACTTGGTTTACACGAACTTGCTGGGGATGATGGTCAGCAGGCGGGTGTAGTCTGCTGCTAAAGTTGAAGTGATGTGCCTGGATTGCGTCTGCATCACCAGCTCTGCCAGCTCTCAAAGCTCTGAAGATGCCAAGCAGAAGGAGAGCATGTCCTATCTCTAGAACCACCCTGATTTTCCCACCTTCTCAGGCTGGACTTATAGAACCCAGGAACCACTCCTGGCACCTTGGCCAGAAAAAAAAAATTACACGGAAATTGATCCATGCCTCCTCCTACAGTGACCTCTCTGCCTCTTCTCTAAACCTAGAGCTTCAACCCTGTGAATATGTAGTGGGATGCACCTCAACTGCCCAAGGCCTGGGGTCTCTACCTCTCCTCTGAAAGATCATTTATTCTTGGACACAGCACTGGTGTCTCCAGCCCAAACTTCTCCCCAGATTTCCTACCCCAGGTACCACAGACTGATGGGGACTCTCCAACTGTCTGGCCCCTTCTCCCAATGTCATGAGTGGAGGGTGCATCCTCCCTCTTGGATTGGCCAAATTGGTGCTCCAGGGTCAGGGATTGGGCCACAGGGCTCCAGGTTTCACTATCTTCTTGTAACAACTTGCAGCAAAAATATGGGTGGATATTTCAGGGGGAAACACAATACATAAATTCTAGCTATTATAGACACTTCAGAAATATTTGTTGACTTGAAAAAGTAAGTAGGATAAAGGATTAAAGTTCAGATCTATGCCAGCTAAAGTCTAACATTTAAAGACAAATGCATAGAAAGGTTCCCTTTGGTGCAAAGATCCTACTGCTAAGAATATGCCACAATAAGGTCAAAAATGGGAAGAAAGGCTAAATACACACCCAGATATTCATAATAGAACTTTTTTGTGGTGGCAAATGACCAGAAACTAAAAGTCCAATATACATCTAAGTCCTCAGAGCAACACTTTTGGTGGTGGCAAATTACTGGAAATAAATTAGGCATCTATCAGTTGGTGAATGACTAAACAAATTGTGATACACGAATAGAATAAAATATTACTGTGCCATAAGGATAAATACAAATATGCATATAGCATGGTTTTCTATACATTTATAAATCTCTGTCAAATGGTGAATTGAAGTGAATGGAATGTGGATGAATTCTTTTTGTCTTGCAAATAGCCAATAGTAGAATAAATTAACGTTAAGATGGCCATGTTGGCTTTCCACTATTTTAGTTATCTTTGTGAAATTATTCTGTGGAAGATTTTCAGTATGATTTATTTTCAGTAAACTTATTTTCATTGTGATTACCAAATATACAAAAATATACATAATGAAAACTATGTAAATAGGAAGAACAATAAAACAAAACATTAAGTTTTCCAAAAACTTTACAAAAACAATAAGTTTACAAAGCATTAAGCTTTGTAATTTTACTGAATAAGTTGTGGCCAAGAAAAGGAATGAGGAAATTTATCACCTTCCCTTCATTGTGGAGGTGGAAGACTATAGGTACAGAATATTGTATGTAAACTATCAGATGAAGTTGATGCATTGGTTGGTATTGCTGAATAGTGAGGTTTTTTTCTTCTTTTTTCTTCCTCTTTTTAAAAAAGCCTTTTGAAAAGGAAGGCTTGGGGCAGCTAGGTGGAGCATTGAATAGAGCACCAGCCCTGGAGTCAGGAGAACCTGAGTTCAAATCAGGCCTCACACACTTGACACACTTACTAGCTGTGTGACTTTGGGCAAGTCACTTAACCCCAATTGCCCTCCAAAAAGCAAAAAAAAGAAAGAAAGAAAGAAAGAAAGAAAGAAAGAAAGAAAGAAAGAAAGAAAGAAAGAAAGAAAGAAAG
>NW_027187391.1:10037662-10043747 GCF_028583685.1 Petaurus breviceps papuanus
AAGAAAGAAAGAAAGAAAGAAAGAAAGAAAGAAAGAAAGAAAGAAAGGGCTCACTGAGTAGGAAAGGAATATAGTCAGTAATGAATGTTAAGTAAAAACAAAAGGCATTTTTTTAAGTAGGGTAGATTTGTATATTAATGCCATCTAGTTCAACTGCTCTGGAAAAATTAGAGAAACGCGCTTGCGTGAGCCAATGATGAAACCTTGAACCTACGACTTGGTTTCACTGCTATGGGTGGCCAATCTTAACAATGGACAAGATTATTGTGTAAAGTTTAATAAAGTCATAAGAACTTTCTAATATCCTTTGTAAATGGTTTATAATTTGATTAAAAAATTTCAAGTTAATGGGTTCTTGTAATAAATTACTTTTTCAGGAAATACTGTTACCCTTGGCCCATTGCATAGATTAGAACGTACTCCTTCCTCCCCTTAAAACCTAAGCTCAGTTGCTAATTCCAAATATTTCCTAATTCTTCCAACTATGATCTCTCCCTTTTCAAATCACCCTCCATTTATCTGTTTACTACCATAGCCCCCAGGAGCATGTAAGCTCCTGGAGAACAGGAAAGGTTTCTCATTTTTGTCTTTCCCTACCATTGTTCAGTATCTTAGAGCACAGTCCCTTCCTTGTTTGTGGTGGGCCCTTAATAAATGTTTGCTGCATTGAAGTGAATGGAATGTGGATGAATTCTTTTAGTCTATCAAACAGTCAATAGTAGAATAAATTACCATTAAGATGGCAATGTTGACTTTCCCCTATTGTAGTTATCTTTGTGAAATTATTCTGTGGAAGATTTTCACTATGATTTATTTTCAGTAAATTTATTTTTAGTATGATTACCAAAGGCTTATGAACAGATTTTTACTGGAAAAGACAAAACTGATATTTTGTGTGAGGAGCTTTAGAGATAGAGTAGTCGGGTTATTTGTTATATGTAGTGATCTATTTCTATTAAACTCTGTGGGGAAAATGAAGGTTGGGAGAAATGGAGAAAAGTGAGAGTTGTCTCAGCTCAAGACCTCTGACTTCAAATACATAGAGATATAGATAGATACAGGTATAATTTTGTACTTATGGTAGTCCTTTGGTGTGTTTTACATGGTAATAATTGACAACTACACCCCTCGATTTCTGTCATTGGGTCATTTCCTTCTTATTTCTCTTTGGACTTCTGATAGTAACACATACATTAATAAAAATTCCTAATTTCTCTGATTAATTATTCAAATAACTCATTTTTTTAAAGTGGTTGGACAGAAGCTCTACAAAACAAGGGTTAATATCAATGTCTAATTTAAGGGATTGGGCCAGGTGATCCAGCTCCATTTTGATCAGATAAGGTTAATTTAAAGTTTGGATATAAAGGGGAAAAATGCATTTTGTTTCATTCTGCTCTTATAGATCGTTTTCTTCTGTAGTTTCAAACTACCGCTAAGAAAAATTCCAACTATTATTTAAAATGAGAGTTTCTCTTCTGTTCCTTCCTCTTCTCAATTTTTACTGTTGTTTCTTGTTATTTTTCCTTATCTTTAACATTTTGACAATATGTAATCATAATTTTGTAATGCCAAGCACAATCAACTTCCAGGTTCAGATTATGAGTGTAGCAAAATCTATTTATTCAGTGATAGATTAAGGCAAGACATTCACAGAAAATAGAAAACCAAAATACAGGGTAACAGTCATTTAATAAATCCTCAATTCAATCACAAAGTACTAAGGTCCAAGTACTCCACCCCTGAAGAATACATTCATTTAGTCAATCATAAAGTCTTTTCTCTATTCAACTGGAGATTAGTTTCCAATCATAAAAAAGTACATTCATTTGGTCAGTCACAAAGCACAAAAATCAAAGTACTCTACCTCTGCATCACAACTGAATTACAATTATCATCAGTTACCACCAATCAACTTCTCAAAGGGGCAGTGGAAAGCACAAAGGCCATCTACCCCTAAGTCACAACAAGGTTACAAGATCATCACAGCATTCAATACCCAAGGAGAGGTCTTTTCTTCATCTTGACCCAAGGCAAGCTCTCAGCAATCTCTGTTCCTGAAAAGACAAAGCTTAACAAAGCCACAATATACATTGACAGCATCCACATCAATTCACTCTCTGCCTCCAGAACAGTCTCAGGACCCCTGAAAACATCAGCAAGACCCTCCTCCAGGGTTTCTGTAAACATGCAACAAGTAAATCCTCTTTCAGGGCTTCTGAACCAACAGCAAGATTCCAGAACCTCTGCAACAACAGCACTGTCCTTTACCAGCAGATGAATCTGGCAAAGTAACATCAAAACAGACAGAAAAAATACTGGCACCACAGTCATGCCTCCTCAGTTCTCAGCAGCTTGGAGTGGCAGTTCTCAAAAGTCCTGGGCAGCTCCAACTGGCCCTCAGCAATCTGGATGGCTTCAGTTGGAAGTTCTCTCTCTTAGCAACTCTGGCCCCCAGCAATTCTTTCTCTCTCTCTGCCTCCATAATGCTGCTCCCAAAAGTTCTTCTGGCCTCTCTCTGCTTGGGCCTCTCTATCCACAGCACCAGCTCCTCCCAGTTCAGCCTCCTCTCTTCATGGCAACACATCCATCCCACAAATGGGATTCACAAGCTTTGGGTTTTAACACAACCCCAAAACCAAGACAATACAAGGAGATCTTTAAATTCCATTACCATTACAAATTTTGAAACTCATATATTCATGTTTCTATTTGGATTATATGTGTATTTACTTATATATAGATAGTTCTTCAAATCTTATTTTAAAAGTTACGTATTACCAGGATTCAATACTCCCCAAGAAAGTTGCCTGGGAGGTCTCATACTTTAGCAGAAAAAAACACTGTATGACATTGGGTAAGTCACATCCCTTCTCTAAAAGATATCGTAGGACAGCCAGATGGACACAGATTGAGTTAGTTCTCATACTTGTATTTTGGATGATGAATTTCTCTACTTCATCAATTTATTTTGAAGGTAATAGCAAATTACACAAAACTCTAGTTGAGTTACTGTGGTAGATAGAATTTGTCAAATGAATAAAACCATGTTCCAAGCTCTGTGCACATATGCAGAAACTTTCTTTCTTTTTTTCCTTTTATTTTCTTTTTTTTTTGCAAGGCAATCAGGATTAAGTGATTTGCCCCAGGTCACATAGCTAGTAAGTGTCAAGTGTCTGAGGCTGGATTTGAACTCAGGTCCTCCTGACTCCAGGACTGGTTTTCTATCCACTATGCCACCTAGTCAGAAGCATTCAATTTAATTTTTGGATTAAATGAATTAGTGCCAACCATAGTATGGTGCCTATCTTAGTCATTCTTCACAACTCATATTCAGTTCAGGTCCCCAGAAGGAAGTTTCAAGGTATTCTCCGAGTCTATATTGCTAAAATTATAGTTCATAGACCACCACTTATGTGTTTCCATTTCAATAGTCAACCAGAGGATATAATTAGCTAAAAGTGAAAATATTTGCTGAAATGGCATGGTAAGAAAAGTAGCAGTAAAATATGCCCCCCATAAACAATGCCTAATTCCCACAAGTACACACAGAGTCAGTGGAAAGAGTGGGTGTCCACAGAGTTCACAAGATGGTGTTTTTTTGGTTCAGTCATGTTTCACGTGGCATCCAATTCTGTGTGACCCTGAGATCCTGAAGTGGTTTGTCATTTCCTTTTCCAGCTCATTTTATTGAAACTGAGACAAACAAGATTAAGTGACTTGCCTAGGGTCACACAATTAGTAAGTGTCTGAGACCAGATTTAAGTTCGTGAAGAGAAATCTTCCTAACAACAAGCCCAGCACTCAATACACTGTGCCATTTGGCTTCCCCAGTTTACAAGAGGAGGGGCACACATATGTAAGGAATACATCTGGTCAAAGCAATTGAGATCTGAGTCACTCCTGGGCCCCTAATTTTCTCATTTGAACCACATACCCTTGGGGGAGGCTGGGCACATTGCTCTGATTCTTAACTGTGTCTTAACTTACAATTTTTACTTTGGATTTTTTACTAATCTCATCAGCTTCTGAATGAGAGAACAAAGATAAAGATTGTATCTCTATTTTGTACCGTGTTTCCCCAATAATAAGACACTGTCTTATTATTTTTTTTTTGAAAGAAAAACACCAGAGGGCATATTTTCAGGGGAGGGCTTATGTTGTCCTGCCTAAGCTCTCCTCCGCGGCACTGCTCTCAATGGCGCCAGCAAGCAATCACTGGGGAAGAACAGGATGACACGCTCACTGCTGCAGCTCTGATTGGATGCAGCTCGGAGCGCGGCATGCGTTTCACCTGGGGGGTGGGGGGAACGGTGCATACAGAGGGTACTGTAATGTAGCGTGTAGCGCAGGGGATCACCTTCACTACAGTAGCAATCTCAATAGGGCTTATTTTCGGGGGAGGGCTTATTTTAGAGGAATCTTACACAATAAGGGGAGGGCTTATTTTCGGGATAGGTCTTATTATCGGGGAGACATGGTAGTTATGGAAACCAAGGCACCAAGTGTTTATATTATCTGGAGTAACAATCAACTTGGAAAACAGGACCAGACAAAATTCACAATCTAGGGTTTATGTATTTATTTAGTGAGGACTTTCCCTCTGAGATTACCTTTTGTCTATTCTGTATCTTATATTCCTAGTTATTTATATGTTGTTTCCCTCATTAAACTATAAGCTTCTTATTAGCAGGGACTAGTTTTGGCCTTTCTTTGTATTCCCAGGGCTTAGTACTATCTATGCCTGCCACATAGGACATTCCTCATAAATGGTTATTAATTAATTACTAAAATATATAAACATAGCAATTTTTTTTAAAAATTAATTATGTGACAGTAAATGAAGTAGCCTATTTCTATCATGATAACATATGTAGCTGAATGCCATTATAACTTGAAACTATTTTTTAACTGAGAGGGTTGGACTTCTCCATGAGACCATGTCTATATTTCAATAAGTAATATGTTGAATATCAACATAGGATTTTTTTTTCAGTAAATCTCTGCTTTTCCATTTTCCTGAGTTTCAATCACAGAGAAATATCCTCCCTCTACTATGTGAACATATAACTTAGGAGAATAATTTTTTTAATGTTGCTGATCTTTCCTATAAAATAGTGATATTAATTTTAGCCCATGAAGCTTTATTTGTCACAGTTCCCTCAGGTTTTGAATGAGAATGGTGAAGGATATGACCCTGCCTGGAACTATTTCATGTTACCATTTACATCACTTTCAAGTTAAAGGTTATTTATGCTTGGAGTGCTAGACTTGAAATCAAGAAGAGCTTGCCTCTGACAATTGCTGTCTGAGCCTACAAGGGCCAGAATCTCCCAATGCATCCTGGGTCATCTCCAGTTGTCCTGATGAATATCTGGTCACTGGACCCAGATGGCTCTGGAGGAGAAAGTGAGGCTGATGACCTTGCACAGCCCTCCCTCACTCAAATCCAAGCCCACTGCAAGCCATGTCTTCATTTCCCTGATGTCATGGTCCTCTTAGAGAACAAAGGACAAACACAGCAACAACCAGTTGTCTTATAGTTGGCAAGTCGTTCAACCCACCCCCTGATGATCCTTTATTAGAAATATCTACTTCAGAGTGGTTTGTTGAATCTCAAATGAGATAATTTATGTAAAGTATATGTAAAATTTGAAATTTATGTAAAAATATTATGCAAAACCACTGCCTAATTGGTGTCTACCTTCTTAGTTTCTAACTCTTTGGCACCACAAAAATAGCTGCTATAAATATTTTTGTACATATAGAAACTTTTCCCCTTTCATTGATATTTTTGGAGTATAGGCCTCGCAGTAACTATAGTTTTGGGGATGGGAGTGGGGGAGGGGAGAGCAATACTTTTAGTATCTTTTTTATGTATCATTCCAAATTGTTTTCCAAAATGGTTGCAATAATAACTAACATTTATATAGTGCTTACTATGTGTCAGGCACCATGCTAAAGCACTGTATGATCATTATTTTATTTGATTCTCTCACAACCCTGCTATTATTATTAACATTGAGGTAATTATTGCCAACTGAGGCAAACGTGTTAAGTGACTTGCCTGGGGTCACACAGCTAG
>NW_027187391.1:10044147-10053799 GCF_028583685.1 Petaurus breviceps papuanus
ATAGATAGATAGATAGATAGATAGATAGATAGACAGATAGAGAGAGATAGATAGATAGAGAGAGAGAGAGAGAGAGAGATAGATAGATAGACAGATAGAGATAGATAGAGAGATAGATAGACAGAGAGAGAGATAGATAGATAGAGATAGATAGATAGATAGATAGATAGATAGATAGATAGATAGATAGACAGATAGAGAGAGAGAGACAGATAGAGAGAGATAGATAGACAGATAAAGAGAGAGAGACAGATAGAGAGAGATAGATAGATAGAGAGAGAGAGAGAGAGAGAGAGAGAGAGAGAGAGAGAGAGAGAGAGAGAGAGAGAGAGAGAAAGCAAGCCTGGTTTTCTTGAGAACTTCTCGCTCATATCTTTAGCTCATTTGTCAATTGAGGAACGACTCTTATTTTTGTAAATTTGAATCAGTTCCTTATTTAAATTGATAACAAGACTTCTATCAGAGAAATTTGCTGCAAATATTTTCCCAATTTTAATCTTAACTGTATTTGGCTAATTTGGGCAAAAACATATCAATTTTATGCAATCAAAATTATCCATTTCATTTTCTGTGATTCTCTTTATTCCTTGATATGTCAGCTCAGCTTTTTCCTATAAACAGATCTGACAGGTATTTTTTCCCATGTTTTTCTAATCTGTTTATGATGTTATCTTTTATATCTAGGTCATACACTCATTTGAATTTTATCTTGGTAAGGTATGCGGTATTGGTCTATTCTAATTTCATATTGCTGTCTAATTTATGGAAAGGACTTTAGCTTATCTCTACTACATATAATGGTAGCTATTGGTTATAGATATATACTACTTAGTATGTTAAGGAAAGTTGCATTTATGATTTTTCTAGCATTTTTAAATGAAAAGGGTATTGTAGTTTGTCAAAACTATTTTTTGCATCTATAGGTATCATATGTTTTCTATTTATTTTGTTTTTAGTATGGTTAAATTTGTAGTTTTCATAATATGAAACCAACCCAAAATTACTGGTATAATTTCAACCTAGAAATGATCTATTATCTTGGTTCTGCTTTTTTTTAGCCTTGTATTATTTTATAAAGGTCACCCTAGTTCTCTTGTCATTCCTCCTAAGTGCTCAATTTAATTGGTTCATAGCACAGATTCTCACCTTTTTGGTTTCAGGACCCCTTTGCACTCTTAAATATTATTTTGAGCTCCCCAAAAACTCTTTCTTTATGTGGGTTATATCTACCTGTATTTACCATACTAGAAATCAAAATACCTTAGTGTTATTATGAAAAGAGTTTTGTTCTCATAGTCTCCCTGAAAGCATCTTATGGTCAGCCAGATATCCTTGATTGTACTTTGAGAAATATTGACTTATAGTATGCCTTTACATTAATGCATCATAGTTGATTTAATCATTCCTTCTTATGCTGGACATTCATTCTGGTTCCTTTCAGTGTTTTTGCAATTATATATACTACTACCATGAAAATCTTAAAAATGCCTTTTCTTTTATTGTGCTAAAAGAAATGACAAATGTGTAATAGCTATATTGGTCATATATGTTTATTAATTGTTTATATATATTAGATACCCAACCCTTATTAAAGAAATTTAATACAAAGACTTTTTTCCCATTCAGCTACTTCATTTCTTATCCTAGGTACATTAATTTTGTCCACACATAAGCTTCTCAGTTCCATGTAATCAAAGCTATCTGTTTTATCTTTTGTAATTGCCTCTATCTTTTTTAGTTAAGAAAACACTTTTTACCCATGGTTGTGAGAGGTATATCGTTTGTTTCTTTCTAACTTTTTTTATAGAATGATCTTCAATATTAAGCTCACATATTTGTTTAGAATTTATTATGGAATATGGAGTAAGATGTTGATCTAAGCTTTCTGCAAGATTGCTTTCCGGTCTTCTCAACAGTTTTTATCAAATAGGAGTTTTTTCCTAGGAATATTCATGGAGGATGAGCACTTCTGGTATGAGGGCTTGATAAGCCCTTTTTAGGGTTGCTCATTCACTTTTGGTATCCACATGTCAGTCACCCTCACCTGTGTATCCAAAAAGCTGCAGTATGCACAGCAGCTATGCTGCAGTAAAACCATCTTGGCAGATGGGGCTAAACCAGGTTGAGGGTAAGTGACAGACCTCAAAACTATCAGGGCACATTTACCCCAATTGTGTGAAGACTTCCCTCAGTAGAATGGGCAGGTGAGAGCAATTTGTTTCAGTGGCCATGAAGGTAGATGGAACAGGCATTGTGGAGCATTCAGAGATTGCTCAGACATGACAGTCATATTGACTTTTTTCTGCCAGTGAACTTTGATGACTCTGGAAGAGAGAGTGAGGCTGATGGTTTTGTGCAACAAAAAGTAAAATACATAGAATTACAATAGAAACAAATTACATTGAAATACAATTGTAAAAATAGAAAAAAAAAGCCAAGTCACAGACCTCAGGTTAACTCTTGTTAGCCCAATGAATTCAGACCCACTCCTTAAAGCCCAATGCAAATGCCAGAAAGATTTCATTGATTTACTGAGTCATTAATGATCTTTTTTCCCCATTTGGACCTCACAAAAAACTTTGTGCTTCTTATATTCACATATATTAAATTATTGTGTATTGTAATTAATTGCATACATAATATGCCCCTATTAGATGTAAATAAACCATAAGCTCTGGTCTTATACAAACTTTGGAACCCATTCAGCTCTCTGCACATAGTAGGCACTAAATAAACATTTTTGGAATTGAATTTAATTCTTTCTACACATCCCTTCACCCTTGCTCTATGAGAAGAGATGAGCATTTATAGGAAGTTCATTATGTTCCAGGTTTCCTTCGGTAAATTAATTAACTGTTCTACAATGCCTCACTGATTTTCATTAACACAAAGGAACTTTGACCAGGACCAACCACTGCTATACTTCACATTTTAGCTACCTAAATTCACTGCATGATTCTTGCTTTTTTTGGTTAGATTTGCAGTTCCCTATATCTGAGGAAACTGACCTTGAACCTTACACTCTCTTAAGTGTCTGCATGTACCCAAAGAGTCATTGAGCACACAGTAACTTGTGCTCCATAGCAAGTCCTTTGCCAGCAATTTACTCCTCCAATCCATCTCCTTATTTGTTCAAAGACAGAAGTGGCTTTGAGAGCTATTCAGCTGTAAAAGTCTACTCACCTAAAGCAGTAGAGGGTGAGAGGCATGGATTTGGAAATTATCAGACTATACTGTCAATCCTGGCTCTATCATTCTCATTACTTAGTTTTTTAACAGTGAGCAAATTATATTAGTTTATTTAGCCTATAATTCCCATCTTCAACAAGGGGCTTATAGCATCTGATCCATCTCTACATCTCCAGGAAACAGTGAGAAATGAACAGGAAAATAAAAACAAAACTATGCACTTTTCAGAAGACATGTATCCCATGAATCCAATAAAATCTCATTCAAAAAGCTTAACTGAATAAGAAAAAAAAACCTAAATTGTAGAAAGTTGTTTTTTTTTAATGAAGAAAAGTAGTTTAATTACTTTCGGGAAATAATAGTAACATAACTAGAGTCTGACAGATTGTCACCAAATAGAAGTCTTGCTGGGTATACTTTAATAAATACATAAGGTTTATTTGCATGACATAGAGAAAAGAACATTAGGCAAAGAATCATGAAAATAGGGTATAAATTCCAGTTCCTTTCATCATTAGCTGTGTTATAATGAATAATTTAACTAGTATGATTCTCAGTTTCTTCATCCATAAGCTATGGATAATAACTAATTCCTTCGTAAGATTGTTATGAGGGAAGAAATTTGTAAAACTTAAATGCTATACAAATATTATTATTATTATTAATAGTATCCATTTCAATATTTCTATGTAGAATGTGCCAAAGTACCTTAGTTTATCTAAAAAGGTAGGTCAAACATGACTTCAATAAAATGTTATTATATATTGAGTGTCAGTTTACAACTTCCAACACAAATGGACTGGAGAGAGGAGAGAAGAGCATTTAGGGAAAGATATTTTCAAGGATATGGCAGTTCCTTATCTCCTGATAAAGCAACATCACTACCTTTCCCAGTTGTTGTACATCATGATTTAATACCTCTAGCAATTTTCAATAAACCACAAAAAAAATCACTCTATCTCCTTCGCTGTTTCCTCGTACTCCCTAAAGACACACACACATCACAGAGAGAAACAAACACAGGAAAAGTCAATGTAATCAGACTGTCTACAGCTACATCTCTGTCACACGGACATCTCACCTAGTTACGTTGCTTATGTTTGAACAACACAGAAAGCTCAATAGCATAAGGGTCAATCCAGAAATACCCAATTAGAAACCTATACTGCTAGCTCTACTTTTCTATCCAGACTGACTCCAGGCTGCCTCAGACCTGGTACCCTCTTCAGCTTTATTGCTGAAAGTTGTTCCTTCTTACTTGAAGGATGAATTGCTTTGTCTTTCTTATGTCTATCCTTATGAGGATAACAATTAATTAACTTATCAAAACTTCACCTAGGTAAGTTAAAAGTAATTTTCAGTCACTGTGAATTATAAAGAATTATGAATAATTGATATTTATTATTTGGGGAGAGGATTACCATATATAATTTGGATATCCTAAAGAATGTAACAACTTGATTAAGTTAGCAGAAAGGAGATAAATTAATTCATGATTTTAAGTTGTATTCCTCATTCCAGCAGAAAAACTATATTCTATTTTAGTTTTCAGCTTTGCTATTGAGCAGTTTAGTGATAAAGAATAATTTTTCCTTTCCATGAAACTATTTATTCAACTATAGGTCATATAAAGTAATGTCTACCTGCCTTACTAGGTAAAATGAGTCTAGAAAATATATTTGTAGAAAAGCCTATCATGGGACTAGACTAGCTCATAGGAAAGAAAATTTTATTCAGGGGAATTTTTTGCTGTCATTGGAAATTCTTTATTCATAAAGCAGTATAGAGATAATAGAAATTACAAAACTGAAAAATTAACATCAGAGAAAACAAGTTTGCAGAAAACTTGGTGTATGTTCAACTTAATCTAAATCATCCTGTGAGCCTGGATAGATGAAATTGAAAGGACAGCAAATAGACATGAAAAGAAAGATTTGTCACTGTTTCTATAGTGATCTATTTTTATCATAAATGACAGTGGAGCAACCAGATTAGGACATTGATAGTCCTATATCTGATTTGTGAGAATAGAAATGGCACTGAAGAAAGAGAAGCTGGGGAGAGGGGCTGAACTGACAAAATACTTATGCTTTGGCATTTCGCTGGAATTGTGATTATATAGATTCGACCTCTTCTGCCAATGTAAATGCCAATCCTTCTATTGTATGATTATTGCCTCCATAAAGGACCTATTGAATGTGTTGAAGTCCTTGTTCTAGGTCTTTCATTATCATATGAAAACAAACAGTCCTAGGATTGTACATTTTTTATGCCTTTCATTGTCCTTTGGGTCACATACAATTCTAATTCTTTTGATGTTTCTCAATTTGCAGCCATACAATATCATATACTGGTGTTTAAAAGATGGATTTTTTTCAGCATATATGATTTCCAAAATTAAATCTAGCCAACTCATAGTCAGGTAGTCAATTCTGGGTCCAGTTCATAGCCTGCCTATATTATCTATCTGAAAGATAGATAAATAGATAGATGATAGACAGACAGATATCAATCTACACCTAGATCTATGTATAGATCTATATCTCTGTAGCTGTATCTACTAATGCATTAATTCAGTTGGCTAATGATCTAACAAAATGCTATAATACAGCAATGTATAGTCTTCTTTCATTTGATTTTTTTTCACTACATAGTGTGGTGAGGTAATATAGTGGCAAAAAGCACTAGATTTGAGATCAAAGGTTCCTAAAGTTGAAACCAGTTCTAATACTGGTTGTATGGTCTTGATCAAATTACTTAACTTCCCTTGGGGAGTTTCCTCATCTGGAAAAATAAGTGGTTGAATTATCTCCTGGTTCATCAGGGAGATGCTATCTATGTTCATCAGGGAGAATTAGCTTAATGTTATTGCAAACAGGTCTATATATAGACCTATTTGAACTTCGCATAGGACATATTCTTTTGGTGAACATGACAGTGGAGCAACCAAATCTGGACATTAATAGTCCTATACCTGATTTGTGAAAATAGAAATGTCACTGAAGAATGAGAAGCCAGGGAGAGGGACTGAACTAACAAAATACTTATGCTTTGACATATGATGCCTTAACTTCAAAGATGTTAGTATAAAGTATGCCAGGTATTCCAAGTCATACCCTACTGTTTTTTTTAATGTTTTTGCTTTATAACTTAATCATGATGAATTCTTTTCAAGATATGGATTGATATACTATGCAGAAAGCACCAAATCATATAATATAGATATAGAAATATATAGAAAATCTCCATTAACTCGTAGCAAGCAACCACATTACTATAGTGTCACATTACTATTGGTCATCTCCTACCCCTCTGATGACTATTCTAGAAAATTCTCTAGCCAATGTAAGTGGCTCATCCTAACAATAATCCTAATAGTGCTCTTCTGGAATGATACATCCTAACAATTCCATGACTTTGGGCTTTAGAACCATAAGCTATGCTTTAATGCGATGGATGATGTCCCATTGTTATTTTAAAACATGCAGCAGTTAAGTATTAAGAAAAGAAGACAAACTGAATTGCAATGAATATACTAATAGAAATGCAAATTTCTTGGACTCTTCCATTAAGAACTTATAAAGACTCCTTGAAAAATTAAAATAAACATCCACTGGCATCATTTATTGACAGCTTTTTAATTCAACCTAGAAGCTAAATATATTTTTACTTATAAAGATTTACAAATTGAATTAAAGTCCAGATAGCATGGATTTAATCTATAATTCAGTCCCTAAGCTTCTGAGAAAGATCAAATTCACTCTCATAGCTTAATATTTAATAAATATAGTACTGTATAACTTACTAAAGCTCCTCACCATTGGTAATTAATCTATAGAGTGCCCCTGGAGACAAATAAATCAGTATCATCTCATTTTTACATACAAATAATCTTAGTGAACCAATTTAAGCTATTTGCTTAAGAATAGGAAGAAAGTCGATGGCAGGTAAATATAAACACAATTTTGGGTTGGTTTTTTTTTTTAAATATAACTATAAGCAAGAAACTACTTCAGACTTCTATTCACAAGAAAAATTGATATTTTTTTCATCTTAAGGATTTTATAAGTGAACTATCATCTAACTTTTAAGCTAAGCAAATAGAAAATTAATATGTTGCTAAGCAGATAGGAAAGGTACATTTATTTTGAATTTGAATACTCAAGTAAATTGGAGATAAAAGGGAAAAGATATGAAATGTGATGGTAGGAAGGAAGAACAACAATATGAACCTACCCAGGAGGAAAATATAGATCTTCCAGGGATAAAAGTTCATGGAAGAATAAGAATGATAATTCACATTTACATTACACTTCACAGTTTTCAGAGAAAATTTAAGAAGAGCAAAAAGTGGGGAGGCTAGGTGGTGCAGTGAATAGAGTACCGGCTCTAGAGTCAGGAGGACCTAAGTTCAAATCAGGCCTCAGATACTTAACACAAAACTAGCAGTGTGACCTTGGGCAAGTCACTTAACCCCAATTGTTCTACCTTCCTCCCTCCAAAAAGGAAAAAAAAAAGAGCAAAAAGCAACATGGAAAAAATCAAAGGAAGGATTCTAGGAGTAAAGAATTACAAAGCACGGAATATTATTTATTTGTTTATTCATTTATTTACTCAATTTATTTTCAATATTCTAAGCCAAATTCACTAGTGTTATTTGGGTTTAGGTTAACATAAACAAAGAAAACTGGATTATGCACAACTATAAAATTGGATCAGATTTGTTGATCAACAAGTGTTCGTTAAATGCTTAGTATGTGTTAGGCACTGTGCTAAGAGTTGGGGATATAAAAAGAAAGTCACTAACAATTTTTATCTTCAAGGAGCTTATATGTTAATAAGGCAAATACGTATATAAATAGGTACATCCAATATACATACAGCATAAACAAATGGTAACTTTAGAGGGAAAGTCATTAGAACCTTGGGAAAATATGACCTAAGATGGTGGCTGAGAGGAGGATCCAAAAGGTGACATTTGAGCAGAACCTTGAGGGAAAACAGGAATTATAGGAGGACAAGATGTGGAGGGAAAGCATTCCAGGCATGGCAGACATCACACTGGGAGATGGAAGGAAAGCAAGAAGACTAGTATGCCTGCATCATAAAATGTGAGAAGGGGAGAAATGAGCAAGAAGACTGGAAAGCTAGGAAAAGGAAATGCTGTGAATAGTTTTAATGCCAAACAAAGGAGTTTCTATTTATTCCTAGAGGTAACAGGGAGTCATGAAGATTATTGAATAGGGGAGGTGACATGGTGAGACTTGTACTTTTAGGATAATTACTTTGGCAGCCATGTGGAGGAAGGATTTGACTCTTCTTTTGGAGGAGAGAATATACCAGAAAAACAAATATAGTTCTTTTAAATCCCAACTTCTTGGTTCTGACCACAGAGAACTGAATTTTATATCACACCCAGTCTGATTCACTGGGTCATTTTGATATGGTCTCAGTCCGAGGGGGGAAAATGGCTAGTAAAGCTCAGGCATATACACTGATAGAATCTGAGAGGCTGGCAAGTCCATTCTTCCCTCTGAGTCATAGTTTCCTCATCTGTAAAACTGGTCGTTTTGCAGTCGTTCAGCTGTGTCCAACTCTTCATGACCTCATGTATCATACTGTCCATGTGGTTTTCTTGGCAAGTATACTGGAGTGGTTTGCCATTTCCTTCTCCATTGGATTAAGGAAAACAGAGGTTAAGTGAACTGCTTAGCTGGTAAGTGTCTGAGGCTGGATTTGAATTCAGGTCTTTTTGACTCTATACCCAGTGTTCTATCCACTGAGCACCTAGCTATCTTCTACCTGTATAATTAAAAGACTGTAATAGATAACATTTTAATATCTTTTCTAGATCTAAATCATGATCATTATTATTTTAATATGCCTCAAACTGGAAAAAAAGAATAAAATGTTCAGAATTTTTCAGATTTTGGGTTTTTTTTTAGCTCTAACCACTATTTCTCAAGAGTCAATTTTCTTATCAGTCTCTAAAGTCTATGTTTCATTTTTTAAATCAGGCACCATATTCTTTTTCCATAATGACTGCAAAATCCTATTTTAAAGCTATGATTTTTATACCTAAAATTCAAATTAATTAATTAATTAAACTCAATACTTACAGAGCAATGTAATCAGTATTTAATCACAAATCAAGCCTACACTGGTAATCCCAAAAGAGACACTAAACTATAAGTGATGATTTGTAAACAAAAGCAATACAGAAGCTAAAAAGTCAAGGATATGTATTTACAAAACAATGACTAATACCTCATATTTTACAGATTTTTGTATTAAAGGGGTAAGGGGCTTTTTTTGTTTGTTTGTTTGCTTATTTTGGTTTTACCATCCAGAAAACAACACTAAAATCAAAGGCTTTTGTTGCTGACAAATATAAAGGATAAAGGCAGGAATATATGTGTATCAGCAATGCCATATTCACAATGCCTATAGAGATTACAAATAT
>NW_027187391.1:10053809-10058795 GCF_028583685.1 Petaurus breviceps papuanus
CTCACAGCAACCACCCAGCGTCCTGGAAGAGCGCTCCCAGCAGCTCCAGCCCCCGGCAGTGCTCAGCAGGAGTCCTAACTCAAAAACAAAAAAAAAAGGCAACCGCCGCCAACTGCCAACCGCAGGACCGTTAGCTCGGCTTTTCACCTTCTCTTGCTCTGCTATGTCAGCACGTCCATGGGGCATGGGAGATCTTTAAATCCCATAACCCTTACAATATGCCAACTGAGTACAGAACTATGACTTCATCTCTTCCCTTTACCTTTTCATCCTGTCTCAAATTCCTCTGCTGCCAAATTTGGGATTTTGGAAACTCTAACCCTTGGTCAAAACCAGTGTGAGACAAATTGCTTCAGGTCAGCCCTAGACATAGGAGTTGGTCATGACTGCAGGCTATGGATAAATAGCTTTTGCCCACTAAGATATAGTGACTGAAGCTAAAATAGTCAGTAGTTGGCCCTGAAGACTCAGAGACTGGAGAGCATCCAGAAGAAAGCAAGCGGGTTGGTAAAGGCCCTTGCATCTATGTCAGATAATGGTCATTTATTAATAATAGCTAGTATTTATGTAGCACTTTAAGATTGCAAAGCACTTTATGAATATTTTGTTTTTTCCTCACAATAACTCTGGAAGATAGGTGCTGTTGTTATCTCCATTTTACAAAACTGAGGCAGATTGGGGTTGAGTGACTTGCCCAAGGTCACAAAGTCAGTAAGTGTTTGAGGCAGGATTTGAACTCAGGTCTTCCTGACTCCAAGACCCTTTATCTACTAAGCCACCTAGCCACCATTTCAAAGTAAGAATTCTTAACCATTAATGTCATCAACTCCTTTAACTATTCAGTAAAGCCTATGAGCCCCTTCTTGAAATAACATTTGTAAATGCATAAAATAATATATGTAGGATTAAAAAGCAATCTTATGTTAAAATTTAACTCTCAAAATACTCTTAAATATATGATCAGGTACCCCAGTTTAAGAACTGTTATTTAAAAGAACTTAAAATGTTTAGACTAGAAAAGAGGAGGCTAAGAGAAAACATATTTGAGTATTCAAAGAGTTATCATATGGAAGATTAGACTTATTCTAATTGCTCCAAGGGAAAAGAATCAGAAGCAATGGATAGAAGTTATAAGACACAAATTAGTCTTGTCATCAGGAAAAAGTTCTAACAATTAAAGAGCTATGCAATCTTAAAATTGATTGCCTCTGGAGCTAGTGGACCACCCTTCCCTGGAGGTCTTCTGGGAGAGTTTGGATGATTGTCGGGTTATGTTACAATAAGGATTCCTTTTAAGTATAGTTAAAACTAGATAGTCACTTACATTCTATGATTCTGTGATTATAATAGAAGGAGTAATGCTCAGCAGTTGCTATGCTGCCAATGATGCACCTAATGGAAAGCAGAGTAGAAAAGGAAGGTAGAAAGATGGAGAGCAGAAGAGACATAATGCCCAGGAAGGATGCCACAAAGAAAGACATGGAGCTTAAGGGGAACATCAAAGGCGAGATGTAAAGTCTCAAAGTCCAGGTATTGACTGAACAGAGAGCAATGCCCAATGGGAATCAGAACTACAGAAAACATGATGACATCACCAGAAAACATTGGTGCTCCTGCATTAGAGTGATATCAAACTCAGAAATAGAGGCCACTACATCACATATAAAGATATCTGAGGGCCACATATTGACTCAGAAAATCACAAATTAACATGATCTATGTTTTATTGCATCTTTATTTTTTTGTCAAATATCTCCCAATTACATTTTAATCTGGTTCAGGTCCAGTTGCAGTTGTTTATGTGACACCTCTGCTGTAGTATGAGAAACATAAGCTGTATCTCCATGCATATGTTCCAACTAAACATATTATTTCCTACACATGTGCCTCTCTATCCACATACTCTGTCCATGCTTGTTCATTCTGTTTGCTCTTCCATATATGTGCCCTGGCTATGTGTGTTCCTTGTCATTGTTTCCCCACGCATAGCCTCTTTGCATATCTGCTTTTTCCACTGATGATATGTGTATTTATGGGGCAGTGTTCCCCAGATTTATGGGGAAGATATTCTGTTGATTCTTTCCTTAATATTTTATTCATTTGAATGCCTATGCTTCAAACTAATTGTGCAATCTAGCTAACTAGTAACAGAAAACAGAAGAGCAGGGACTTATGAGCTATAATTTCTGAGTGGAAGAGGATCAACAGAGTACTTTGAAGCTGTGATGGCTTTTCTGGAGCCCCCACATGTAAAAGGTTATAATCTTAACTGTTACACATTTAACTTAATCCCATGCCAGCATAATACTGTCCACTATAGATATGGTCTATTCTCCCCTTCCCATATGGAATATTGGGGTTTGGGAGGAGGGGAAAGATGATGCATATTCTAGAATCTGATAAAAGACAATCTCAGTACACTTTTATGATTCTCTGAAGCAGATTGTCCTGGATATGACTATCTGTCACAATCTCATTTGTGGGCATTTGGAAAAATTGATTTGCTAAATGTGGAATTTTTAAACATGAATACAAAAGGGTCATAATCTGTGCATATTCATTCTCTTACCAAACCCTAGGCATACCAGGATCTCTTTAGGGGTTTCCCAATAACACAAGACATGAAATACATTCAAAGCATGCAACCCTATTTAGACCAGTATTTTTATACTATATTTCACAATAAACTTCAAATATATATATACAATCTAAGTAGAAAAGGTCACACTAAGAAGGAAATTGAAAGAAAATGAAAGGAGCTACTTTATATAGCTTACATTGAGTTCTAGGTATGCTTTTCCAATCTTGACTTTATAAAGTTTACTTTTTTAAAGCATAGGAATCTACATTTATTTCTGTTAAATTTAATCTTTCTTTTCAAATCCTATTCCAGTGCTTCATAGAAGCAATCCCAGGTTATCAAAGGCTCCAGCAGGAGAGGACTAACTGACAGGTTCCAACATGCTGGAATGGAATGGAGTATGGTCCCTGAATCTAGTTAAATATGCTTTCCAAGTGCAAGCTTGGCTTAGAATAGAGACTTGTTATCAGCAGGCTTCCCACTTGGGGATGATTTAGGTCATGGCTACCCACAAAATAAAGCCAACTACAAGACACCTTCTGGGTACTATCCAGGGACAAACCAGCAAAATTTGTAATCTCCCTACAAATGGTAACACAGTTATTCATACACTAAATGTTATATCCCTCTTTAGTGGCCAACAAATTGGCATACTGCTGGAGAAAATGAATCATATCTATCTGGACATTCTGGTTCTAAATAAACCACAAGAAACAAGAAAGTTGCAGCTAAATGGAAAGAGAACTCAGAGGTTTTCCTTGAGGAGGAAAATAGAGGAATTGGCAGAGTTGGTTTTATCATGTTACCAAAGGCAACAAGAAACATAATTTCATACAACATTTGCTCATCTTATGTTGCCATGCTTATAATAGCATTTACAAAAAAAAACCACAATGAAAATAATTGCTGTTTATGCACCAACATTTCTTGGTTACTTCAGTACAATGATAGAATTGGATAATGACAGCAAGAATTATATTAGAAAATATGGATCAGGAATTTAAAATAAGGAATATCAAAGATTTATAGATCATACAGAAACTTGACATCAAATATAATACACACTTTCTTCAATAAAAGAATTGCTAGACTCTGGATACAATGAGCATCAAGTGATATCACAAATAAAATTGATCATGTTTCAATAGATAAGAAACAACATGGAGGCAGAGCCAAGACGTCAGAGTAAAGGCAGGGACTCACCTGAGCTCTCCCCCCAAGACCCTCCAAATACCTTTAAAAATGACTCTAAACAATTTCCACAAAAAAAAAAGATGGAGTGAAACAGATTTCCAGTCCAAGGCAACTTGGACGGTAAGCAGGAAAGATCTGTTGCACTAAGGTAAGAGAGTAGTGTAGTCCAGTGCAGGCCATATCAGTGCACTGCAGACCAGGCCAAGCAAACCTGGAGGAGGCCTCAGGGAGACTGAATCATTGGCAGCAGCAGTGGTTTCTAGACCTCTCAGCCCTCAGACACCAAAGACAGTTTAGAAGGTCAGCAGGAAAGGTCTGTCACACTTGGGTGAGAGTGGAGCAAGACAATGAGCCAAGACAACTCTGAAGGACTTATGATGAATAACACTTCCATCCCCAGAGAAAGAACAGATGGTGTCTGAATATGGATTGAGCATACTTTTTTTCCCTTTATTTTTCTTGAGGTTTTTTTTTGTTGTTGTTGTCTATGTTTTCTTTTACAACATGACTATTATGGATATATTTTGCATGATTACACATGTATAACCTATATCAGATTGTTTGCCTTCTCAATGATGGGGGCTTGAGAGAGAGAAAGGGAGAGAATCTGGAGCTCAAACTTTTAAAAACAAATGTTAAAAATTGTTTTTATATGTAACTGGGGAAAAATAAAATACTAAATAAAAGCTTAAAAAACAAAGAAACAACATGTAGTTACTATAGGACTGGGTCCTGGATCAGTTCTCTGTATAAAGTAAGACCATCTATTCATTAGAACAGAGATCAAAATAAGTGAAATGCTGGGAGAAATAATAAAAATGAGTAAAAGATAATTGAATACTTTTTTATTTCAAACAGCTTAGTCCTGACCTATTCAAACAAGTTATTAATGATGAAAATGGAGTATGGTTGGGATAAAGGGCATAGATACAAACTTTAACAAATTTCAAAAAGATGTTTAATGGATATATATCAATTACCATAACAATAAGATCAAAAGAGCTCCTGAAATGCTTAATTAGGAAACACTTCACTTGTAAAGAGATTCCAAGGACATTTAAAGGGGAACAACAAGAAGAACAAGAACAAAAAAGCAAGAAGAAAAACAATAACAAGAATAACAAGAAGAAATGAAGAGAGGAAGAAAAAAGGAAGGAAGAAGGAAAGGAAGGAAGGAAGGAAGGAAGGAAGGAAGGAAGGAAGGAAGGAAG
>NW_027187391.1:10058805-10132117 GCF_028583685.1 Petaurus breviceps papuanus
AAGGAAGGAAGGAAGGAAGGAAGGAAGGAAGGAAGGAAGGAAGGAAGGAAGGAAGGAAGGAAAAGAAAGAAGGAAGGAAAAGAGAAAAGGAGGGAAGGAAAAGAAAGATAAGTGGAGGAGAAAAAGATGAGGAAAATATCTACAAAGATTTTTATTATAGTACACATTTTTCATGCTTAAGAAGAGTAGATCAAGCACACTTGAACTCATAGCCTTGATTAGGGGGAATAGAAAGGTTCTAAGAAGAAAAAAAGACAGAAAATGCATTTAGTTTAGACTACATGTGCATAGAAGAAATCTGAGTTTGCTGTGACAATATCATGAAATCATTGATGGATGATATAAAGAAGAAACCAAAGGTATTGCTTGGCTCTTATAGTCACTGAAAAAGGTGACAAAGAGAAAGAGAATACCAAAACTATCAACTCACTTGTAAGTGAATTTATGAACCTATTTTTCCATCTATATGAAATTTTATTTACATCATCTGTCAATGTATCAAGGCTATCCTAAAAGTGTATAAAGATGAAGTAGATAATCACAATCTCACAAGTGATACTCCACAGTAATCCACATCTTTACCATGAAAATATTGAGTTTAAGAAGGATTGAATAAAAGATTCCAATGTGCTCTTTGCTTGTTGATTTAAAAAGTGACTTGGTAGAGCAAAATGACACCAAAAAAAAAGGTTTTTCTCAAAGGTATTTTCCATATGCACAACAACAAAATCAAGATTACTTGAAGTATATAACAATAGAAAACACTTTGCATTCTGTGCCTCCGCTAAAAAAAAAAATATCGGAAGAGGCAAAAAATAAAAATACAAACAGAAAAACAAGGAGAGATATGCTTGTCTATTCACCAAAGTCACAGAGAAGATCCAGAACAGAGTCTGAGTTTGTAATGTTAATGGGATATAAGATCTTCCCTGCCCATTAATAGACCTCAGGAGGAACCCATTAAGGGAAGCTTGCTTAAGGGAGGCTTACTTGTAGGAAGGCTTTCACACTTTTTGCTAATTTCTAATTAGGTACTGAGTCAGGAGGGTTATGATGCCTTGAGAAGTGTGTATATACTCTGAGTGGGTATTTTGCTTTAGGGACTTGCTAATGAGAAGGATCTTGTGAGTCCCTCATGGAGATTCTGAGTGGCCATATGCTCAGAACTCCCCAGCTGTTCAGATATAAAGGTTCTCTCTATCCAGGTATGTATACAAAGTGTATAGCTGATTCAGGCAGTCAGAGCTCTGTAGGTTTGTCTTTATTTCTCTGCTTGTATTTTCCCTGTTTATATTTTTTGTTTATATTCTGTTTATATTTTCTCTTCTCAGGGTGCTAACTTTTCCCCTGAACTAGAGAATGTCATTTAAAAAGATTGTTGACCCCTTAAACAACTATCTTTCCTAGTAAAGCAGATTTAAGACCCTGTACTAGCAGTCATCCTGGGAATGCCAGTGTAGTTGCCACTACAGAGTTGAAGAGAGATTCCTATAGATAGTGAAATCCTTCAGGTGCTTTTGTTTATGGGGGACATTTTTCTGGTTTTCTCAAGCCCTGGAACTTCACAGAGTGTTCCAAGAGAATAGATATGTAACCACTGAAAAGAGTGGTTTGGTCTAATCATCCACACAAAAAAACAGTACGTAAAGTATGTACATTGCCCAGATTATGTATAACATATAGTTAGTTGGACAATCTCTACAGCTAATCCATAAGTAGATATATCTTTGACAGACAGTGCAAATGGACAAACTGAGAATGGCACTGAAAAAGAGCAGGAGGGGACTTATGGATTGAATTTGGGAAATTGCAAAATCCCTTTAATAGCTCCAGACTTCTATCAGAAATAAAGGCCAGGATTCTTAGAGACGATATTTTGCTGGTGGTTTTATATTGCTGCAAGTTCTATACTAAGGTCCCTGAGGAATTAAAAATTAAGGGCAATGTATACTTACAATCCTTGCTACTGAGAGAGGCTGAGACTGGTGGATCACTTGAGCCCCAGAATCCTGAGCTGCAGTGTTCTAATTCAGTGGAGTGTCCACAATAAACCTAGGACCAATCTGATTATCTCCAAAGAACAGGGGTTCACCAGACTGCATAAGGAATTAACAGTCAAGGTCAGAAAAATGAAACAGATCAAAGGTTTCCTGCCAATCAACAGTGAGATGGAAGTATGAGGAGTCGCTGAAATTTCAGCCTAGGCAAGATATGAAAACCCAGTTCAAAAAAGAAAAGAAAAATAGAGAAGAGGTGAGGTGAGAACAGGGAGGGAAAGGGAGGCAAGAGGAAGGGAGGAGAGAAAGGAAAGAAAGGAAAGGAAAGAAAAAAGAAATTTCTATGATGTAGACGACAGAGGCAGCACATGGTCAGTGTGAATAAACTGTGAAAGGTAATAAAGCATTTGTACAGTTTTTATTCTATCTAAAGCTTAAAAAAAAGTCTTTAAAAAGTCTCCCTTAAAAAAGTCTCTTCATTTAAAATATTTTAATTTAGAAAGAATAAGGAAATCAAAGAGCATCTGTTAAGTTTCAATTATCTTTAGTCTCTGACTAAATAATGCTTCAGGATGCATGCAACCACACAATCCAACTTTCTTCTAGCATGGAAGGATGCCCAGTATCATACAAATGTAAGTGTTTGCAGAGACACTAGGAAAAGATTAGGAAAGTGAAGAGAGCAAAATTTGCCACTCAAGACTTGACAACTCAGTACAATTCCAGAAAATTTTCTTAGGGAATGTTGATGGTACTTCTTTGCTCTCGAGTGTATGTATGAGTTAAGAGAAAGTACATTTTCTTCTAGCATGCCAGTTCATAGAAGAAGCAATAGTGGTAACCCTCCTCCCCCTATTTTCCTTAAAAATTAAACTTTTTAAAAATATCCACAATTTATTTTAAGCCCAAAGATTTATTCCTTCTGAGACTCCTTGCTTCTAATTTAGATTAGCTTAATATTTTCAGTTCATTGATACAAATACCTCTTTTTTCATGATTCTATGATAATTGTAAATAAAAGTCTATTTGTGTTGAAAGTCACTAACTATAAGCAATAGTTTTCTTTTATAAAAAGTTCTTCAGCTCCACCTCCTAAATTGATAGGACATATGTTATTATGAAATGAATTTAAATCAAGAAATTAGGGCTATCGAGGCAGAAAAAAATTTTTATTTAGCAGATTAAGAAAAGTTAAATTGAAGTGAAGAAAGAAACATACAAGACAAAAATACTGAAGAGGGAAAATTTTGGCAGGAGAAAAGCAAAAAGCAACAAGGTTAAAAGAACCCATGAATAATATATAAGCCAAAGAAACTGAGCATAAAAACAATGCACAGACAGAACTTTAGGATCAGATATCCCAGAAGAAAATAACAAATCAAAAAAAAACTGAATATCACAATGCTGGAAAAATAAGAGAAAATTGTGCAGAACTTTTAAATGCAGAAAACAAAGAATGCATCAAGAGTTTATAGAGTGCTATTACATCACCAGAAAAAAGAAATTAGGCTTAAAACTCTGAGATAGAATTTATCAAATTTTATGACAAATAACAAGTTTTACAAATGGCCAAGAGACATACCTTCAAATGAGAAGGAAAAGAAATTTCAATAATACAGAATTGTGTTATTGAAAGAAAATGCTTTTTTGACTGACATTCAAAGAAACTAGAGAAAACAATGAATTACTATGTGAAAAAAAATGGTAGAGATGAAGACACCAAAACATCTTACATGCAGCTAAAGCAGTATTCAAATGAAATCATATCTCTGAGTGTATACAAAAAAATATAGAAATAAAAAATGACCTGAATATGCCATTTCAAAAATTAGAAAATAAACAAATAAACCCCAAATAAGCGCAAAGAGGGAAATTGGAAAGTTATAAATAAACAAATGGATAGATGGATGGATGGATAAATAATAGCTTGGAACACAAAATGGCTTTAGAATTGATCAACAAATCATCCAGTCCCAGTCAGAGGGATTATCCCCAAGGTTTGTAGGAGCTATCAAAGAAGTCTCTAATTATTTATGTCATTCCTCCTCTTATCCCCTAGATCTCGAAAAAAAATGTTCTTCCTCCATCTATCCAAATACTATCCATCTTTTAACAAGTCATGACATACCTATTGTTCACTGCCCACTCCAACCCTAACCCATCTTTTAAGGCCAGCAGCAAACTCTACCTTTTCTGTGAAAACTTGCCTGACAACCAGTTAGAACATAACCCTCTAGATTCTAAACTCCTACAATATGTATTGCTCACTCACTTGGTCTTTATTATAAATGCTTGGTATTTTCTTTACCTGGATATATGTCTAATCGCTTCAACTATATTGTAAGCTGTATAAAAGTAACCATTTCTCATTGCCTGTATCATTTAGTGCAGTTCCTTGTACCTGGTAGCCATCTGCATACCAATGATTAGCACAGAGCTGGGCACATAGAGGAGAAAACACTTAATAATGCAGAGAATACTAAATATATAGTATGCTAGACTTTAGTCAGAAGACCACTGGTTGAATTTCAACTTTCACTTAACTATAATCATGGGCAAGTCAATTAACTTCTGTGCCCTTGTTTTCTCACCTTAAAATGGGGATCAATCAATTAATCAATATCTGTGAAGTGCCTACTGGATGCATCAGTGAAGAAGGAAATGGCAAAACATTCCAGTATCTTTGCCAAGAAAACCCCAAATGGAATCACAAAGAGTCGGACAAGACTGAAACAACTCAACAGCAACAGCAACACTGTGTACGAAATGTACTAAGCACTGGGGATATGAAATCAGGCAAAAGACAGCCCCTGCCCTCAGAGAGTGAGACAGCATACAAACAAAAAGCAAGCTATATCTAGGATAAATCTAAAATAATTAACAGGGAGTAAGGTACTAAAATTAAGAGGGGTTGAGGAAAGCTTCCTATACACAATGGGATTTTAGTTAGGACTTAACTCTTTTATCTCTCTGACAGTGTTTTTGTGAGAATACTCTAAAATCATACATGTGAAAACTGCATCAATTATAAAATGCTATGAAAGTGTGTTTTTATTTACAATGAAGATATGTATCACATAGAAGCTTCCAAGCCCATTTTATAAGAGCAAGAGTACAGTAACTGACAGTGTGTGATGAAGTGGGACATAATGCCAGATCTGGAAAGAGAGAACCTTGAGTCAAATCCTGCATCTACCATTTTACTACTTGTGTGACCTTGAGTAAATCACTTAATATCTCTGGGCATCAGCTGCCCACAACCTCATCCTAATTTGAAGGGTTGGACTAGATGACCTCTATGGCCCCTTCACTCAAAATATGAGATCCTTTGATCCTCCTGCCAAACCATGTCAAGTGATTTTGTGTGAGTATAGAATACTACATAAAGATATGCTATTACTTTCCTGTGATCTATGTATCTTCATCATATTAACTAATATGTGTGTGTTTATGTGTGTACATATATATTATGTAGATACATAAATGCTTTTAAGATTTACAAAGTGTTTTTTTTCCTCAAAGGAACTCTTTGAGGTGAGTGAGGCATAATAATCAACATTTATTTTTCATTTTATAATTTACAAATTTGTTCCTCACATCAATCCTGCAAGGTAGGTAGTACAAGTATTATTATCCCCATTCTGCTGATGTTAAAATTATCTCTTTTCAAAGATCTCTGGTTTGATCATCACTCAGGTACCTAAGGGACATTGTTGAAGAACATGCTACTTCCTATGTAGTGGAAAACTCTCCACTTTTTATTTTCCATTTTAATATGATCCTCTCCACTTCCCCAATGAAGGAGGGAAGAATCCAAGTAGTGTTGCTTTGAGCTGATAAATAGCCTTGTTAAAAGAATTAGCCAACACAGTTTTTGTGGAAATGTCTCACCCAAATCTACTGTGGATTGGAGGAGCGAAGCAATTATAAAAGATAAATGTATTTTTGTTCTGTTATTTCTTTGGTTGCTTGTCAGAGGAAATACACTAAATAAGATAATCTCCCTGAAGAAGACTCCCCATAATACAGCATAACAATTCAGACCTTCTCAATTAAGAGATGAGTTTTATAGTTAAATTTTTAGGTTTTTAGTTTTATAGTTAAAATTTTAGTAAATAAAAAGTATGCACAACCACCTGAAATCCAAATAATTAGTAACTGATACTTATAAAGCATCTTAAAGCCTAAAAAGTCTCTTGCATACTTAATCTTTATGGATCTTAACAACATGCCTGTGATAATAGTACTGTAAGTATTATTGTCCATTTTATAGATAAGGAAACTGAGCCTCACAGGGGTTTAGTCAATTGCCCATAGTAACACAGGTTGATAGTGTCAGAGGTAAGATTTGAATGCAGGTGACTCCCAACTCCAACCCCAACACCCTGTCCACTAAATCATTCTGACTTTCTGATGTTAACTTCAAGAGGTCAGGATGAATTAAATTAATTCATTTGGGATAATTCAAGAGATAAAACCAACTCAATATTCTATACCAATTTAAAAGAACAGGGATAAGGATAATACAAAATACTAAGTAACTGAAGAATCATTTATATTAGTATTTACATTTCAACAAGTCAAATTCAACTAACATTTGTTAAGCAAGTACCTATTATATAAAAAGCACTGTCTTAGGCAATGGGAATACACAGACAGATAGTCTCATCCAGAAAGTAACATGTAGGTCAGGGGAAGGTGTGCCATGGACAAATATAAGTATAATTTAAGATTAATACAGGAAAAGGAGAGGTCCACACAATGGACTCTAGTAACATCTGAAGGGCAATAAATAACACTTTCAGCTAGAGGATCAGAGGCAGCTACATGAAGAAGCTATCTGAAGTAAGAAGTAAGTAAGGTACAGATAATGATGGGTCCACATAAAGAAGGAATGCATCAGGGGCGGCCAGGTGGCTCAGTGAGTAAGAGCACCGGCTCCAGTGTCAGGATGACCTGGATCAAATCTGGGCTCAGATACTCAGCACCACACCCAGAAATAACTGGCCGTGTAACCTTAAGCAAGTTATTTAACCCCGATTGCTTTAAAAAAAAAAAAAGAATACATGGAGGGCAAAAAAAATTTCAAAAAGCAAAAAAAGCAAAAAAAAAGGAAAAAAGAAGGAATGCATCCCAGGCAATACTAAAAAACTTCTATCATAGGAAAGAGCTTCTGAAGTTCAAGACATGAAGGGTATACAGTAGAAACAGAGACAATGAGCTGGTCTTGGGTAATGAAGGTATAGATGGATAGATAGGTATGGTTGGTATGTGTTGTGGTTCCTTGTAAAATTCAGACTGTGGGTATTGTCAGTAGCAAATATACCAGATGAGGGAGGATGAGGCTGGGCCTAAGTTGTGGGTAAAATATACTGGAAGATTCAGGATGTGGTCAACATCAAGATGCAAAGGAAATATGTAGCAAAGGAATCCCTTTTATCTGGAGGTGCTCCAAGTCTTCACTGATAGCTCCAACTGCCCAAGACAGAGACTGCTTTATCTTGAAGGAGTGAATCCTCTTCCTTGTATTCTAGTTCTCCATTGTGAAAGGCTATATCATATTGGTAAAAAAAATACCTCATGGTTAATCTTACAAGAGGCTTTTGAATTTTTCCTTAGGCCATTAGAAGAAGCCTACCTGTGGGTCTTGAAGTTCACTTCATTTGGAATTTTCTTCCTTCATGATCCTAAATTCTCCTGACACTGGTATTGCAAGTCTGGAAGAATGGCTTTTGGCCTAGTCCTTGATGAAGGGCTGTACTGTGGGTATCTGCTTAAATCCAACCCTCCCCATAATTTACAATTAGCAATATGCTAATTGTATTACATTTGTATTACAAAAAAATGCTGTTACAATTTAAGACTTCAATATAGATAGAATGATTAGCAGGGCATTATGGAAATATAAAGGTTAAATAAGACATACTCTCTGCCCTCAAGGACCTGGTAACCCAGTAAAGGAATGACACCAAGACAGAAAATTATGATAGATATTATAATAACTGCATTAGAGAGTCTCTTACATTCAGAACGAAGGAGTAAAAGATTCCAATGTCTCTCTCACATCCTTCCAAAGTCAATAATAAAAACACCAAAGTAAAGAAAAATAGCAAAAGGTCACAAAATAAAAATCAACCAAGATAGAAAATGAGAAATGTAGGGTAGCAATACCAAAAAAAAAAAAGAGGGAGAGAAAGAGAGTGAAAGAGACAGAGAGGAGTAATTGAAACTGAAACAGTTTGGTACCAAAAACAATCTGGGGGAAAAAAAAAGAAATACTGCAAAATATCACCAGAGACATGCTTAAGGAGACTACATATAAAGAAATTAGATAAGATTGTACTATGCTATGGAAATGTTTGTTTTATTCCATAAATTAAAAATAAAATTTTTAAAATGGAAAAAAAGAAATTAGATAAGAATTAACACTAGTTAGAAAATCATATAATAAAAAAAAATGTTAGAATTAAAGATGCTAAAAATGATAGGGCAGAAATAATTAAGTAGATACCAATAAGAAAGAATGTAATAGAAAAACTAAAAAAAAATCATTAGAAGAACCCAATAGAAGACTTGATAAAGCAGCAAACAGAATGACACACTGTGCAAAATATGAAAAAATAGGAACAGAAAATCACAATTATTGAAAAAATTGGAAAATATAAACATTAAAGTGGCAGATCTAGATCTAAACAATGAAATTAATGATGTATTAGAAAAATGTGAAAAATAAAAGAATCTAAATGTCATATACTAGCATGTAATTCAAGAAAATATTCAATAATTAACATTAATAACAGATTGTATACAAATGAAGGAACCCTCACCAGAAACATCCTAAATTCAGCTCTCCTAGGCATGAAATTTAAATTCTAGCACTACAAAGGAGAAAAGTCTGCAAATTTCAAGAAAATATGAATGGCATGAGAAATAAAACAGAATCACAGCACACTTCTCAAAGAAAACAAAGTAGGTTCTCATAATTGGCATATAGCACATTTAACATTAAAAAGCATGAGCCAAGGGGCAGCTAGGTGGCACAGTGCATAGAGCATCGGCCCTGGAGCCAAGAGGATCTGGTTTCAAATCCGACCTCAGACACTTAACACTTACTAGCTGTGTGACCTTCTTCCCCCTCCAAAAAAGACAAAAAAAAAAAAAGAATTATTAAAAAATCCTAGGGGCGGCTAGGTGGCACAGTGAATAGAGCATCAGCCCTAGAGTCAGGAGGACCTGAATTCAAATCCAGCCTCAGACACTTAACACTTACTAGCCATGAAACTTTGGGCAAGTCACTGTAATGGTACTAGAAATTTGAAGATCTTCCCTGCCCCTTAATAAGCCTAAATCGAACTTGAGGACCTTTCCTGATTTGAAAATATACTCTTCCCCCAACAGGCTGCATGTGCTCACCTGGAACCTGTGGCGGGAGGCTTATTTTTCAGGAAAGCACAACTTTTGTTACTTTGTAGTCAACTGGATAAGGAAGGTTGCAATGTTCTCTGACCCTGGAGAAGGCTATATCTACCTCTGAGGCAAGGTTTTGCTTTGGGGCTCACTTGGGGAAGAGTTGTGTGATTTGGCCAGATGAAACTCTGGGCAGCGTTGAGCCCCTGGCATTGAAAACCCAGATGTTGGTGCTTCTCTCTCTGGTGACTAACTAGGTATGGATGTAATGGTCAGACAGCTGGAAGCCCTGTCTGCTTAATTGTGTTATTTTCTCTTGTAACTTCTGTTTGTATTCTCTGAAGTTCAGGGTGCTGACTTTTTCCCCTGAACTAGGTAAATGATACATGTTTGATTAAAGTAAGATTGTTAACCCTTTTTGAGTTGCTTTCCTTTGGAAAAGCATATCAAAGAACCTGTGCTAGCAGCCATCCTAGGTATGCTAGGGTGCTTGCTGCTACAGTCACTTAACACCAATTGCCCTGCCC
Source organism: Petaurus breviceps papuanus (assembly GCF_028583685.1). Taxonomy (NCBI): domain Eukaryota; kingdom Metazoa; phylum Chordata; class Mammalia; order Diprotodontia; family Petauridae; genus Petaurus; species Petaurus breviceps. Next base: position 10,068,737 of record NW_027187391.1, read on the forward strand.
TCCCCCCTCCAAAAGGAAAAAAATTTTTAAAAGCATGAGTCATTAATACCAAATGATCTATTCAGAAAAAATTATTATTATGAAGAAGCACTCATACTTTGAAATATAAATCTAAAAAATGTTATATAACAACAAAATCAAGCCTCCATGTCAAAAAGATACGTTTTTAAATAATTCATACTTCTCAACTCAACAGAAGCCAGTTGCTAAATGTGAGAACTTTTATAACTCAGTAAACCATGAAACTTAACCATAAAATGTTTCTTTAGCTTGTTTCAGATAGATAAAAGGAGGAAAAAGGAAGAGAAACAAAGGACAGGATTATAATAAAATGAAGCACTTATCTTTTGTTCCAGGGAAATTTAAAAGTTAAAGCCACATAGTTACAAACAAAAGATAGGAATTTTGTTTAGAGTGGTTTTGTTAAATTTGAGGAGTAATCAACAGTAGTAATAACAATGTAGTTTGTATTCTTTTCCAATAAACTGAATAAAAAATCCAAAAGGATTGACAATAGAAAAGATCAATCTAAGAACTATAATGCTAAATATTAATTTGTTAGTCCTGTAATAAAAAAAAAGGTGAGGGAAGTTTACAGAATGGATTAAAACCTAAATCCAACAATTATTGTTTAAAGGAAATACATTTAACCAGAAAGATTTCAATAGATTCAAAATGAAAAAAAGTGATTGAAAATTTCCCATGCTATCATTAAATCACAAAAGTAGGAATAGCAAGTTCAATTTAAAGGAGCATTAAAAACAAGCTAGAGATTATACTATGTTCAAAGGTTTTACTGAAAATGAGAATAGATCAATTTTAAACATACATTAACTTAATAAATTTGCAGTAAAATTTATAAAGAAAAGGCTGTCTGATTCAGTACAATCTGGATTAAAATCCTGGTTATGTGATCCTGGATAAGTCACTTAAATGGCCTCATCTTTAAAATGGACATAATAATAGTACCTAGTTGAAAGAGTCTTGTGAGACTGAAAGGAGATAATGTATATAAAGTATTTTGTAACTCGTAAAGCATTATATAAACTTGAACTATTATTATTATTGTACAAGAATTCAAAATAATTGCTAGCATTGATGTAGCACTTTAGGGTTTGCTAAATTCTTTATATGTATTATTGCATTTGGTACTCACAACAACCCTCCGAGGTAAGTTTTATTGCAATCATTACTTTACAGATTAGGAAACTAGTGAAAAGAGATTAAGCCATGGTTATTCAAGAAAAATTGTGTTAGGAAGGATTTGAATTCTAATTTTTCTGACTTCAACCATACCACTAACTGACTCCAAACTGTAGCCAGTTATATTCAACAAAAAAGTACTGAGGCATGTTTCTTCCAAGCAATATAACATTTTATTAACAGTGCACGAACCTGAAAATAGAATGGGTCAATGGATGTAAGTCAAAGTTACTCCTAGCTCAAGATGTAGTTCCTTTTTATAAGCATAAGGACAAAACAGGATAGATGAGGAAATAATACAATTGGTTACAAGGTTGGAAGCATCATGGAGATGAGGACAACATGATTGGTTACACAGCTGAGCATGGGGAAAGATGTGATTGGCTGGAAGTTGGGAATGAAGGTCTAACAACAGCTCCCTCCTTCCTCCTATGACCAAGAAAAATGTATTATTTGAGTCCACCTAGAAGGTTAGAGATAGTGGGCCAGACTTCTTTGGACAGAAATCCTGGAATGACAGCTCAGTGGGTATAAAGATACTAAACCAGACTCCCTGGTTTCCACCCACACTTCTTCAAAGATAGCAGATTTCCTTGAAGTAAGAATAGAACAGTAATTAGTAAGAGAACTGATTTCTAAACTTAATTTGCCACAGACCAGATGAATTTCTGAACTAAGTTCAGAGATTTCTTAAAAACAACAACAACAACATGATTTTGGCAGTTGCAGGACAAAATCAATTAACTGTAAGTAGGATCAATTAAAAATGAAACATAATTTATTCTTCTCAAAACAAGACATAAATCTAAAAGTGTATTGAGATGCAAATTTATATAGCTAAATGACTGTATCATTAAGAGAGACAAGTTGAGCTTGAATTTTTAAAATGTAGAAAATAAAATAAACCAATAGAAAAAAGAAAAAGAAATACTTGAATAGATTCTATAACAAAGTATACTTTAAAAGAAATTAAAAAAAAAACAATTATTTAAAAACTTAGAAATATATATTCATTGGTCATGGCTGGGCCTTGCCATATAATAAATATGACAATACTCAACAAAATGAAGTCACAGTTTTACCACTATACTAATACTACATTAATATAATCAAAGCTTAATTTTGTTCTTTTCTCATGAAGATGCAATCCATCATGTCACAGAAAACTCTTTATCCTATGAGATGAATAACTTTAACCCTGGAATTCACAATTCAGAAATACCCTCTGCCCTTGTGGCCCCTCCCTCTTACTGGATGGTTCCTCCCAGAATGGTCATTTATAAATGACCACCAGTCATCATTTCATTTCTTATGAGGCTGTACCGTAGCCTCCTTTATTGTGCTCTCTGCCCTTGATGAGTACCTTCTTCCTCCCTGTACTTTTTAAGCTACCTCTTATGTGTTATATTCCCCAATTAGAATGTAAGCTCCTAGAAAGCTTCTCTTTTTTACTTGTATTTGTATTCCCAGCACTTAGCACAGTTCTTGGCTTGTAATAAATACTTAATAAATGCTTTCTGACTGACTGATCAAAGGGATATTTCAAAGCACTCAATAAAATAATAACAAAACTCTTTTGAAAGAACAAAAGATCCAGAATATGAAGGGACATAGTGAAAAAAGTAGGAATGGAGGGGAGAAGGGATTTAGAGGCCTCAGATTAAATTATAAAGACATTAGGTTCTGGTTAAAAATAGAGGAGATCAAAAGAAAAGATCAGACAAAGGAGAAGCAGAAATAATGTAATTCAAAAACCCAATATTTAGCAATCTATACATTATAAACCCAAACGTAAATTACTTAGGAAAGATTTCCTTTTTAATAGGCATCACTAAGAATAGAAAGCAATGTGGCAGAAATTAGGCTAAAACAAACATCTTTGTATCATATTCCACAATAAATTCAAAATAAATATGCAACCTGAATATTAATGATCATTCCACAAAAAAGAACTGAATTAGTTCATATACATTTCAGTTATGAGTAGGAGATAAATTATTTACCAAATAATGGATAGAATTACAAAAGATAAAGTAAGTAATTTGGATTACATGAAATTGAAAAGCTTCTGCACAAGCAATATTAATGCATCTAAGACAATAAGGGAAGTAACTGAATGAGGGTGGGAAGTCTCATTATAAGGGCTTTGTATCTAAGATAGATAGATAGATAGATAGATAGATAGATAGATAGATAGATAGATAGGTGGATAGATACACAGAATAGATGCACATATGTGTATCTGCTCATATATATCCAAAAACCATTCTCTAATAAATAAATTGCCAAAAGATATTAACAAATAGTTTTCAAAAAAGGAATTGTACACTATCAAGAACGATTTGAAGGAGTACTCCAGTTCTCTAATAATAAGAGAAATGCAAATCAAAATAACCCTAAATTTGTACCTTATGCCCAGAAAATTGGCAAAGATGACATAAAAAGGGGAATATTAATGTTGGAGGGATTATAGGAAAATAAGGACACTGGTATATTGTTGGTGGAGCTGTAAATTAGTACAACCTTTTTGGAAAGCAATTTACAATTATGCAGATAAAGTGACTAATATGTCTATACCCTTTAGCCCAGAGATTCTACTAATAAGCATATACCCTAAGGAAGTATTGATAAAAAGAAAGGCCCCAATATATTGACAGTAGCACTTTTTGTGGCAGAAAGGAATTGAAAACAAAGTGGATGTCCATTGTTTGAAAATAGCTAAGTAGATTATGTCCATGAGTGTGATGCATTAGTAATATGCTGTAAGAAATTATGAATATGATTTTGATAATTTGATAATGCCTAAAAATAAACTTCCTCCTCTGTCAAAAAAAAAATCCACAACATTTGGATACACTGTAATGCACTTCGGTTCTTGCAAATAGGAATGTTCTTTCATGTCTATTAGGATACTCAGTAGAGATTTTCCAAGATCTCTGGGTAAGGACTTAAGACCGTCTGAGGATTACCCTGACAGAAGCAAACTTCAGAGACTTCCAGCAAGATGGTCAAGTAAAATTTGTGTATAAATGCCCCTCCCCTTAGTAATCTCAAAACAGTTAGAAATGAGCAGAATTAACTTAAACATCTAAAAGATGGGAAACAAAAGAAATCCCCACAGAACAAGATGCACAGAGAAACAGCAAAGAGAACCTTTTAAAACAATGAATAAATACTCTGGGGTAAGGGAATGCCACAGGGAATGTTCCAGACAAAAAAAATAATTTTGTCATACTACAAACACCACAAAAGAAAATGAAATGGCCTCAAAAACCCCAAGAGTGTTAGGAGGATGAATACAAAATTGGAGGCGATGGTAAGGAATGAAATTAGAAATGTAGTCAGAGCCTAACTGCTTCCAGCTCTTTAAAGCCTGTTTCAGGTACAATCTACTCAGATTAATGCCAACAATCCCATCATCCCTCTAAATTTTCTCTTCCCCAGTGGTTATTAATTCACTTGACTTTATATTTTGTGCCAAAAGAACATTTTGCTTAAAATCGAAAGTGCTACAATATCAAGAATCACCAAACAATAAATACCATAAAACATAACCATCACTTTCAAATCAACCCAAAATTTGTTCAAAAATGCCCAGGTAGGAGTGTAACCTTTGCACCCATCCTGGGTCAATTTTCTGCAACAGGAGAGGATTACAGGCTGAGACCTCTGTCTCTCAATATCCCTGTGAGAGGGATGGTCCAATCACTAATGACATGAACTAGAGGTTATTCTTGCCCTTTGGGGCACTCACTGTCATTCACAGAATGTTTCAGCTGGTCACAGGGAACCTTAACAGTTTCATATGTCAGCCCTGCATGATGCTATACTCATTTCCAGATCATTCATGCTTGGTCTAGACTCAGCAGGCTGTTGAAAGTAAGTAGCTTTTTTTATTGGTAACCTGGTAGAAGATAACAGGGAAGACATCTTGCAATGGTCATTTCTTCCCCTCCTTCCTGTTCTCCCTGATGTCTTTCTTTGATTTTCTCCTTTTCTTCTATTCAAGAAGGAAACAGGAAAAGCATTTGCTCTGTGCCAACCACTGTGCTAAGCACTTTACAAATATTATATTATTTGATCATCACAATAACTCTGAGAGGCATGTACTATTATTATCCATATTTTACATTTGAGGAAACTGAGACAGATAGAAGCTAAGTGACATGCCTAGAATCACATAGCTACTAAGTGCCCGGGGTCAGATTTGAATTTAAGTCTTCCGGACTCCACACCCAATGCTCTACCATCTGTACCACCTAGCTGCCAGTCCTCTTCAATCATCCTCTCTTTTCAACATTAGTGTTCAGTGTTACTGTGAGAATCTCTCCCCAATAAGGTAGTCCCTCCAATCTCAAGGCACTGTGGGATATGTAATTCAGAACTCTCATGTAAAGAGTTTGTATGTCCATTTGATATTACCAGAAAGGAAGCCCTGAATTCTCATTCAGGGAGAAAATATGGCAAGCAGCCAGGAAAAGACTCAACAAATTACCAAGGCACTCCAGTCAAAATTGCTAGGCACTCCTTATCATTAATGAGAAGTGAAAGGAAAAATTGGAATGTGATTGATCAAAAAGCAGAGGAAAATGGCTTGAATCCAAGAATAGTCATTCAACAAAATTGAGCATACTTCTACAAAAAAAGTATTTTTGGCAGATTTATTTCTAAACTTCCCTTTTAAGAACACCAGAGTTGGGTAGAGTCTTTGAAATGCAAGCGCAATAGATAAAAGAAAGTTAATAAAGATAAAGAAGTATGAATATCTCAGAAGAGTTAGATGATATACCAATGCTATTCTAAAAGGGAGAATATAGTATTATCCCTTTGTAGTACTTTTATACCTGAAGGTCATTGAGGAACAAAGAAAATCAAACTCTGGGTCTGGGCATTTAAAAAAAAAAGGAAGGCTAATGTAGAGTGAAGAGTTCAGTATTTCTTATAACTGGTGAAGGTCACTGAAACAGAGATTTGTTAGGGTAGAGGATAAGTAATATGATGAACCTTATCCTTATCTGGATTAAGCAAGAGTGGGTTAAAATGATTATAGTAACAGAAGTATAATAAAGTGAGCAGGGAACTATGTTGGGCTGGGGCAAATTGGATAAGAGGAGTTTGAGATGGAAGGTGGAGTAGAGTAAATGATTACTTAAAGCAATATAAAACTTAGCTCATTGCAAAAGAGTGGCAGTACACCCAGTTTTTTGGATTTGGGCTAGGGAGGAGACAAGGGAAAGGGAGGAAACTGGGATCAAATCGTTCCAAATAATAAAAACAGCAGATACCTAGTGTTGATTTAAGAAATAAAGGAAGGGGGGGGAAAGGCAATTTTGAAAGAAATAAGAACTCTGAAAAATGTGATGATCAATCATGATTCCAGAGGATCAATGTCATATAAAAAATTCTCCCCACCTCTTGACAGAGATATATGCAAGGATACAGTAATATGCAGGGATATGATAATTTGCAGAATAGGATACAAAATTTTTGGCTTAGTCAACATGAACATTTGTTTTGTTTCCTATGCTTCTTTGTTTCAAGATATTTTTTCCTTCTTTCTTTCCTTCACTATTTCTCTGGTTTTCTTTGGAGAAAAAAAATGCCTAATAATTAGAAAAAATAAAATTTTATTTAAAAAATAGTCTTATTATAAAAGAATGTCACTATACTATAGATAAAGCACATTCAATAAAACAGACATTACAATATAAACTGTATTGTACTATATATTTAAGAATGCTTAACTTCAAATACTAAAATAAAGACTGAAATTTATATAGTAACATTAAACTTTGAAGTTATCATCCAGTGCTTCTTGAAGGCTTTGAAATAAGGGCAGTGCCAGCAGGAGCTTTCCAGTTAATGGATCTTCAAGAGAAATTGGAGAACATGGTGCACTTACATATGGCTATACATGGGTAGAAAAAAGCATGGACAAGCCCAATGAATGAGTGTGGTAAATTAGGATAACACTTTATCTAACATGGCATCCTATTACTTGCCTTGTACAAAACCATTACAGTCTAAACTTGAGCCCTCACATCTGATTAGCATCTTTCTTGGATCCTGTTGTGATTCCTGGTTTCTTGATCTTGGATTAGTCACATTGTGACCCTGACTTTTACCTGGCTTCCCCAACTCCAAAAGAACTTATCCCTAAGTTCCTCCTCTCTAAACTAGGGAGGGGTTCAATCAATGTAATGCAATGGACCTCACTCAATTTCGGATGGGGCCAGTGATCAATCCTGAACTGAATAACCATAATGCTATTCTGTGTCTCCTGTCTCTCTCCCTTGACCTTTCTCCCTCTCTCTTCTTTCTGTCTCCGTTTCTCTCCCTTTCTGTCTCTGTCTCTGCATCTGCCGCTCTCTCTCTGTCTCTCTCTCTGTCTCTCTCTGTCTCTGTCTCTCTCTGTCTCTGTTTCTCTCTTTCTCTGTCTCTGTCTGTCTGTCTGTCTCTCTCTCTCTCTCTCTGTCTCTCTCACCCACACTGGAGGTGCCGTCTCCACACACAGACATAATACCTGCACTGATAAGCAATATAAATGCCTTGTTCTGTTGCCAACATGAGTAGATTGTCCTTTCCCTTCTTCCCCAAAGTTCACCATAATGATTCCAGACTTTGTGTGGACACCAGATCAACTTTAGCTTTTCTTCACCTCAAGAAATAACTCAGATGACTGGCATCCACCACCACAACCACGTATTGAACAATGTAAGGAATTTACATTCTACCAGCAAGTCATGTAGTTCATTCTTTATTTTGTGGAGTTTGGACTGGGATGTCCCTAAGGTTCCTCTCAGTTCTAAAATACTATGATTTTATATGAAGTCAATGTATTTTACACAAAAGACAATGTGAGGCTGTTTCAATATCTACTCCTGAAAACTGAATATTGTCTTCTTTCTTAAATTAATATTTACTAATAAATACCTTTTAGTGAAGTGTGTGTGTGGGGGGGAAGTACCAATCTAAAAAAAGGGGAGGGAGAACTACATTTGCTTAGTACAAGCCAAAACTTTGCATGTGATTGCTCTGCTGGCCCAATGTGACAAAAAGTGAAGAAAAAATTCAATGAATAACTTTGGCAGGAAGGAAAGAGTCACATTGTTTCACATTATCAAACCCACTTGGTAAGGGCAATGGCTAACATTACTCTTTATCAGGTCTAAAAGGGTAGAGAAGTAAAAGACAAAAAAACTGTTTGTATATTAAGATAATGTGTTGGAATATAGGATGGAAGAAATTCTTGGAACTACAAGTTAATTTGATTTGCACCATTTCCCTCCCCAAATTACATTATGAAATCTTGGGGGGGCGGAGATTGTCCATGTTTACTGTACAGAAAGTTAGAAAAGATAAATCAAAGTCTTATTTAAAGGAAATGATTATTTTATTTTGTTTTTGGACATCTCTATATGCTTTGCTAAAGAGGAGTATCTATTCTGCTCAGTGTGTACATCACTTTAGAATACTAAATTCATCATTTTGGGAAGTATATTAATTCTTTCTGGTTACTGAGAATGTTGTTTCTATATTCACTTATCAACAGGGCCCTGATTTTCAGTGGAGGGCCTGCTTATGGAAAGGTAGGGTGCTGCATAATGCAAATGCTTTGCCTCACCATTTGGAGCATGTGCAGACATTTCTGCATATGAAATCCATCCTCCATTCAGCAGCTGGGAATTCTTGCTAGTTTTTTTGGTCAACCAGCCCAGCAGCAAGGTCCTGAGAAGTTACCTGAAACAGGGATTCATCTAGTGACCATACCACTTTTGCAAATGAGCTGGGAGAGAAGAATGCTAAGAAGAAATTGCTTTAAGTCTGAGCACACTCACCACAGAGATCTAGTAGTTTAGGAAAGAGCAGGACTTCTGTCTTAGGGGAAATGCTTTGTAGCTATGATTTGTAACTTTTCTTATTATATTTATTCAGTAAAAATCCTTTTGTAAAAACTATCTGACATAAATTGGTTAAATAAAACTATGGCACTAATTACTGTTGCTTACCAGTGGAGGAGACATACTAGAATGGGGCCTTGAGGCAACAGCATTATAGAAAAATACCTCCAATCCCTCAAGAATGCCTCTAGAACTCTGAGGAGGAGATCTCCTGTTGCCAGCCTCTCTGGGAAAGTAAGTCTAGAGTCTTGCTACACACTCATTCATGCAATAAATACTTATTGAACTTTTATGGCCAAGGTGCACTTAGAATGAACTATATGGTATTGACTAATGGAATCCTAGCCACTGCTCCCAGACCCAATATCTCAATTTCCTCATATGCCTCACTGTACTAGAATAGCAAGTGTCCCCACATTCCCAATCACATCATCCATCAAGCCTCAGACAGGACCACAATAGCCAGACAATCAAGAAAACGGCACCAACAGGACAATGAGCAGGATGTTTGATCACTAAATCACAGCCTAAGTATAAGCCTGCAGAGTAATAGAAAGAATTGTCCTAAAGTAAACTTATGACATAGAGAGGCTTATTATAATATCATTATCATACATAAATACCCCCAGTGGGCTTTTCTGTATGAATTATGGGTAGCTGCATACTTAGCTTCACCCAGGCTAGGACTTTTCCCTTATCAATAAACCCCTCCAATATTTTAATATTCATTTATTCTGCAATAATGTAATTGTACCTTTTGCTTTATAAAATCCCTGTCTTGCTTTGTTAGCTACCAAAGAGCCCAGCCCCCCTAATCATCAACAAATGTTTTGCTTGGGATGGCCTGAATCTGTGAATTCTTTTGAAATGATCCCACAGCATACCTTGAAACTTCAATGTTGACCTATTGACCAAAAAGTGGTAGTGTATATATCAAGGTACCTAATGTACTGTTAAAATAATTTAGGATTGTGGAGGTGAAAGGGATTTTATAGGTCATCTTTTTCAATTCCTTGATTTTACAAGTGAGGAAACTATGCATTGCTAAGTACTCCAGCCAAACTATTCAAAGGCAAGGATCTTGCCTTTTATATCTGTACATTAGATTCATTGATATAAAGCTGGAAAGGATAGTAGAGGCCAGAGAGCCCAACTCCATCTTTTTACAGATAAGCAAAGTAAAGCAAAGCACAGTTAAGTAAATTACCCTGAGTTACAAGGCTAGTGTCTGAGACTAGGTCTTCCTCATTCCAAGTCCAATGTCCTATCTACTACACCATGCAGCCTCTTTGTAATAATACATGTGAAATTCCCAGTATCCCTCTGTAATACATGTAAAAAACCTAACCAGAACTCTGGCTCCTAGACCTGTGGTGGCATACCATTCTTACCACTCATAGCTCACATGGATCATAATTGTCTCCAATACTCTTTGTAATACATGTAAAATTCTCAGTCCTCAATGGTGTGGGGATTAATGCCAGTTGACAGAAATTGAGGGAGAAACCCCACTTGGTATGGTAGAAGATTAGAACATACTCCCTTCTCATGTCTTCCTCTTGAAATCCATCTCTCCTTTCAAGAATTAGTTCAGATATCACTCCCATTCCACCATTTCTTTTTAAAAATTTCCTAGCCATTTGTCTTATATCTCTCTTTTTGGTCTGTCACAATCAATCCTGAATTATATATTTGTGACTATTTTCCCTAGTACACTGTAAGTCTTTAGAGATTAAAATGAAAATACATAGTATTAGAAAGAAAAATAAGTTAGTGAAGAAATCCTTTTTTTCAAATCCAAATTCACAACCCCTGTGAAATTTATCCATCAGTGGACTTCATATTAAGAACTCTTAGTTTAGAGCTAACCTGACTATGAAAGGTCATATTATTATCAAAGTCTTCATTGAGAGAGGATTAGCTTTCCACAGCTGCCTCAATCCTAACTAATCTGAATCCCTAGATACCCTATAGCTAGTTTAGCCTTTATAGTACATACTGGGGCCTCCCAAAACGACTAAGAATGTAAGGAGGAAAAACTAGCAAATGAAAATAGGTTGTTAAAAGCTAAGGTATAAGTTTAAAGGAAAAAAAAAACACACAACACAAAAACTAAGCTTTGGCACCCCCTTGTGGGGTTGTTTTTCAGGATTCTCAAATAAAACCTATTTGAGTCCAGTATCACATTGTCAAAGTTGATGTGATACATTTGAGGAGCAGTAGGTAGTTGTTAAATAGGTGTCCTTAAAGCCAGGAAGTAGATTTGCTGTGCCTCTCAGTACCTTAGATAACTCCCTTATACCATAAATTTCGAAGAAGGTGCATTGGTTGAAGCAGTTTCCTCTTCTGGGCATTTCTTATATTAAAGAATTGAGTCCAGGAGCTATCCCTTATTATCTATTTACTGTGCTAGATGATAAATGCAATATAAGGAACAACAAGACATTAATCCTTAACCTCAAGGAACCAACACTTTTTATGATAAATAGAAAGGGTTTGAGGCAGACTAAATGATTAAAACCTTTTGAAATCACCCCCAGTTCCAGTTCCAGAACCGTAGCCAAAGAGGATGTTTTCCATCACTGGTCAGCAAAACCAAAGCTCATTACAAAACATCTATACATGTTCCAAAGTCTCTCCAAAAGTACTTCTGTTACACAACATCATGACCTTCTCTTGGGTGGCTCTGGCTAATAAACTGCTAACTTTCAGAGCTTTTTTTCAGGCTCAGGCCAGGTCTGATTATTGTCTTCTAGCTCTGAGCTTTGTAGACTCCTGACCCAGGTCTGGGATCAGACCTACACACCTACAAAATCCAAGTGTTTGTAACTCTCCCCTGGTCTAAGTTCTGCCTTGGGGTATATAGCTGCAGGCTAAATATTTCCCTAGCTCTCCCCTGGTCAATTGATGGCATGCTTCTGTGGACTGTATTCTGGAGCCTGGAATTTCTGACAAGTCCATTCATAGTCTCCAGCCCACACAATGAAAGTCTCTAGGTTTCCCCAGTTCAGCCTTGGTCTACGTGCTGGAAGCTTTCTCGTGCTATACTACTTAGTTGTTTCCCCCCCCTGACTGGAATTTACTAGTGACCATAATCTGGTTCTATCTTTTCAGACTGAATTCACATTATACCCCTCCCTGCCCCCACTTCAGTATTCTCTTCAGACCTATCAGGTAATTAGTCAACAAATATTTATTAAGTGCCTAATATTTCTAGGAACTGTGCTATAATCTGTATACAAGTACAAAAGATAAAGCATTCCTTAGTTGTAATTATCTTACATTCTAATGAAGAGACAAAAAGTACATATAAAATATGTACACAGTATAAAGATAACAAATACGGTAAAACAATAAAATATAATACAGAGTATTTAAATACATGATAATTTGGAAGGAAAAGCACTAGGAGTTGACATCAGGAAAGGTTTTATTTATATAGAAGACAATGCCTGAGCTGCATCTTAAATGGATGTTGGTTAGGATGGTGTCACTGGTGCAGGAAATGGCAAACCCATCCAGAATCTTTGCCAAGAAGACCCCTTGGACAGTATTAGCTTGCTATGATCCATGGGGTCATGAAGAGTTAGACATGACTAAATAAGCAAGAATGAAAGGCATTCTAGGAATATGGGAGATGGGAGTGAGCAGCAGAGAGAAAGCCAGTTTGGTTGTGTTGCAACTATGGTAGAGGTAGTAATGTCCGATGAGGTTGGAAAGAGGTTGTGGCCAAGTTGCACAGGGTGAGAAAAGCTAAACAAAGGTTATCTTAGAGGCAATAGGAAGCCATTGGAATTGGTTAGGCAAATGAATCAGTTACATCTGCTTAAGGAAAATTACTTTGGCATCAATTAGGAGGCTGTTGGAATCATTTAGGTGAGAGGATGAGAGTTTGGAGAAAGGCAGTAACTGTATGAGTGGAAAGAAGGGCTTGAATGTGAGAGGTGTGAAGGTACAAAGCAAAATTTGGCAACTGATTACTTATGTAGTGTGAGGATGAGATAATGCTAGGATTATGAACTTAAGACACTGGGAGAATTATGGTGCCTTCAACAGTAATTGGGAAGTTTGGAAGAGGGGAGCGTTTAGGAAAGGGGTCTTCACCTTTTTTGTTTCAGAGTTCTCTTTGGGAGTTTGGTGAAACTTGTATAACTCTTCTCTTTTTACTTGCCTGGCTATTTCTTCTTAGTCTCTTGCTGGATCTTCATCCTGGTTATGTGTACTAACAACGCTTTTGTGTCCAAGGCTTTGTTACCATCTTTCCCTCTCCAAACTGTCCCCATTCCTGAACTTTCCTGTTACTATCAAGAATACCACCAATCCTCCTGTTCACCTAGCCTCTCGACTTAATATATCATCCTCAACTCCTTCTGCCTTCTATTGTACCCCAATGCTTGGCACAGTGCCAGGAAAACAGCTTACTACATGCTTGTTGCCTTCTCACAATGTTTTTTTAAAAGCATAAAATACATAGGATTACAAAGGAAACTAATTACATTGAAATAATTAACAAAAATTAAAAAAAATAATTCGTTAAGAATTTCTGGTTTAGAGGTAAAAATGAATTCCATTTTAGACCTATAGAGTTTAAGAGGTTTTCAGGATGTCCACTTCGAAATATTCAACAACCAATTTAATGATGCAGGATTGAAGCACAGGGGAGGGACTGGGGCTAGATATGTATATCCAGAAGTCATCTGCATAGAGTTCATAGTGAAACCCGCAGCAGCTGTTGATGAGGTGACCAATAGAGTTCATTGGCTGTTCCACATATTCTCTACTCCCTCTCCTGCCTTTGAACTATTACATGAATGCTCATCAGTTTCACCTAGGTCTCTTGGAATCCTTAATTTTCTCCAGTTCAGTTTCAGTCCTGCTAGCCAGCTATATGTTGTTCTCCCACCAAAAAAGTTACTTCGCTTATATTTTGTAATGATAATCTTATTACATTTTAATTTGTCTTTTATTTATTAAATCTCTTATTCAAAAACAGGATTCTGAGAAGAGCTTCAGCAAGGGCTGAATTTGGGCAAACCCTAAATATTACAGGCTGACTTCCGAGTAGGACGCTTGCCCGCAGGCTCCGCCCCTCTCCGGCTTGAGGGGCGGGTGCAAGCAGGCCGGCAGACCAATCCGGGGCTGTCTGAGGCGCCCCAGCCGGCGCAGTAGCCGGGGGCTGGAGCTCTGGAGGAAACGGGAGTGGGGGGGAGGGAGGCTCCTCCCTCCTCGGTTGCTATCGGCAACGGAGGAGTCGCGGTAACTGACGTACACGCCTCGCTCCGAATAGCTCCAGACAAAGGTCCGGCCATCCTCTGGTCCTCCTCCCTCTCCCTCCCCACCCCTAATCCTTTCGTCCCCACCCCCTTCCAGCCCCTAGTCTCCGGTTACAGAAGGGGGCTGGGCGGCGTTCTCCTTCCCGCCGGCTGGGGCTAGGAGCTAGTGCTTCTCCCTTCCGTTCGTTAGGTCGGTCAGCCGGCGTCGATTTAGGGAAAAGGACGGAAGCCAGCCGCTTCCTCTGGGCTGCGCATCACCTTCCGGTGAGTCGGATGCCCTCTGGGCTGAGTCGCCGACTCTTCCGGCCAGCGGGCGACGAAGGTTACCTGGTGTTTCTCGGGCCTCTCCTGCGTGCCTGTGTGCGTGCGTGCTTGCGTGTGTCTTTTAGCCGCGCGCGGGCGGGTCGTCGCTGCTGCTGTTCCCCTCACCCCACCGCACCCCCACTCCGGCACTGCGAGCCCCCAGCGGTGGGTGTGCCTTTGCACCGACCTGTCCCGGCCCTACCGTGGCCCCTGCTTGGCTGCTGTAGATGTCAGTACCCGTGCAAGGCGCTAGGCGACTTTGAGGAGCTTCTACGCTTTACATTTCATACTCTTGACAAAAGAATCGCCCCGGTTTTCTGATTCTAGGCGGATCCCAGAGGCTACCACTAAACTAGCAAAGGATTGCCTTTTCCAAACATTGTAACAAACATTGTGTTGGCATTTGGGGGGATTATTTTGTTACACAGGTTTTGTACCCCCCCTCCTTTTGGGGGAGATATTTTGTCACATGAGTTTTGTTTTTCTTTCCCTTTTTTGAATATTTTGTTACACAAGTTTTTCTCTTTCCCTTTTTTTGTGTGCACCCTTTGTTACAGAGGTTTGGTTCATTTTGCTTTTGGCGGAATTAAAAAAAAACTCAAGAAAAATAAAGTAAAAAAAATATGGTTCAGTCCTCATGCAGAGGTGATCCGTTCTCTCTCTGGAGGTGGATGGCATTTTTCATCATGGGTCCTTTGGAATTGTCTTGGTCAGAGCAATCTTTCTGAGTACAATGTTCTTCTGGTTCTGCTTACTTCACTTTGCATGAGTTCATATAAGTCTTTGAAGATTTTTCTGAAACCATTCTGCTCCATCATTTCTTATAGCACAATAGTATCCCCTCACAATTACATACCACAGTATGTTTAGTCCTTCCCCAGTTGATGAGCATTCTCTCATTTTCCAGTTCTTTGCCACCACAAAAAGAGGTGCCATAAATATTTTTGTGCAAATAGATGCTTTCCCCTTTTCTTTGATCTCTGTGGGATAGTAGCCTAGTAGTGGTGTTGCTAATATAATATATAATATAGTTGCTTGGGGCAGCTTGGTGGTGCATTGGATATAGTACCAGGCTTGGAGTCAGGAAGATCTGAGTTCAAATGTGATCTCAGATGCTTACTAGCTATGTGACCCTGGGCAAGTCACTTAAGTCCTATTTACTTCAGTTCCTAATCTGTCAAATGTGGTGACACTGGAGAAGGAAATGGCAAATCACTTCAGGATCTTTGCCAAGAAAACTCTGTAGACAAAATTTTGTCCCTGGGGTCATTTAAAGTCAAGACCTGACTGAATGACTGAACAACAACAATAGTGGTATTGCTGGTATGCAGTCTTATAGCCCTTTGGGTTTAGTTCCCAACTGTTCTCCAAAATGGTTGGACCAATTCACAACTTCACCAAGAGTTCATTACTGTCTCAATTTTTCCATATCCTCTCCTGCATTTATCATTTTCCTTTTCTGTTATCCAGTCTGATAGCTTTGAGGTAGTACTTCAGAACTGTTTTAATTTGCATTTCTCTAATCAGCAGTGATTTAGAACATTTTTATGTGACTGTTTAAACTTTGATTTCTTTTTTCTGAAAACTTCCCATTCATATCCTTTGACCATTTATCAACTGGGGAATGGCTCTCGTTTTTGTAAGTTTGGCTTACTTCTCTATATATTTGAGACATGAAGTTTTTATCAGAGAAATTTGCTGCAAGATCCTCTCCCCCCCCCCCCATACACACACACACAGCTTTCTATTTTCCTTCTAATTTTGGCTGCATTTTGTTTGTACAAAAACTTTGAATTTAATATAATCGAGATTATCCATTTTGCTTCCTGTGATCCTCTCTATCTCTTGTTTGGTCATAAACTCTTCCTCTTGCCATGGAGCTGATAGGTACATTTTTTCATGCTCCTCTAATTTACTTACGATATCCTTTATGTCTAAATCATTTATCTATTTTTGTCCTTATCTTAGTAGATGGTGTGAGATGTTGGCCTATGCCACATTTCTTCCAAGCAGCTTTCCAGTTTTCCTAGTAATTTTTGTCAAATATTGAGTTCATACTTCAAAAGCTTGGATCTTTGGTTTTGTCAAACATTAGATTACTGTGGTCATTTACTACTGTGTATTATAAACTTAATCTGTTCCACTGATCTACCACTCTATTTCTCAGCCAGTACCAGATTTTTTTTGATAATTACTGCTTTGTAATATAGTTTGAAATGTGGAACTGCTAGGCTGCCTTCACTTTTTTTTCCCATTCATACCCTTAATATTCCTGACTTGTTCTTCTGGATGAATTTTGTTATTATTCTTTCTAATTCTATCAAATAATTTTTCATAATTTGGAATGACACTGAACAAGTTACTATAGATAGAATTATTTTTATTATATTAACTCGACCTATCCATGAACAGTTAATTTTTCTCCCACTATTTAAATCTGTCTTTATGTATGTGAAAAGTGTTTGTAATTGTGTATAGTCCCTAGGTTTGTCCTGGCAGGTAGACTCTCTTGTATTTTATATTGTCTGTAGTTACTTTAGAAATGACATGTGAAGACAGATAGGAAGAAAAACAGGATAGATCAATATCATGGAAACTTAGAAAGAAAAGAGTACCCAGGAGATGATGGACGATTAACAGTGTTAAAGGATATAAAGAAGTCAAGCATGGTGAGCTGAAGCATAATAGATTCTGCTCCAGCCCCTTATTTTATCTGTGTGTGTGTCTCCCTGTTTCAAGTAACATGTAAGCCACATATGGTTGGATTTTGGTTTCTAATCCATTCTGCCATCTCCTTCCATTTTATGGATGAGTTCATTCCATTCACATTCATGGTTATGATTACTAACGCTGTATCTCCCTCTGTCCTATTCTGTTTATTCTTCCCTCTTTTTACCCTGTCTCTCATCTAAAGTCTGTTTTGATTATGATAACTGCCTTCTTTTATCTGCCTTCCCTTTAATCATCCCCACCTCTTTCCCTTAGTCTCTTTTTCTCCTCCTTCCCTATTGAATAAGATAGATTTATATTACCAATATGAACCAATTTAGATTTGGCAAGTAAGAGAGGGTTCAGTTCAGTTTCAGTTGAATGATGTGGACAGAAGCCAAACTATAGAGAATTAAAAGACTGAGGGGAAAGGAAGTGGAATCATGAATTATAGATGACTTTCTCAAGGCCTTTAGTCACAATAGGGAGAAGAGGTTTTGGGGATGACTAGATGCATCAAGTTATGATTTTTTGGATGACGGGGGAGACTTGGAGCATATTTGTAGAGAAGCAGCCAGTAAATAGGGAGAGACTGAAGATCAGTGAGAGAGTGGGTATAAAAGAGGGGGCAATTTGCTACTGAAGATAGTCTGGTCTGGGGTCACATAAGCATGGAAAGGGGATTTGCCTTGACTGGGAGAAGGGCTACTCTTTACTTAAGACAGGGGGGAAACCTTTTTTTCTTGTAAAGTACTCATAGATATTTGTTAATATACTCTGTGTATATTAATTCAATACTGCTATGCTTTTTAAGTTCTTATGTCTGATTTTTAATAGTTTCTTTGTATTCTCATTTGCTGTCAGATGCCACTCCTCAGTCACTGTCATTGTTTCTCTTCAAGTGCTCATCTGCTGTCCAGTTTTGCTACGGTTTTATATATAGCCTAATATTTAAGAATTGTATCTGAAATAAAGTATAAACAGATAAACGGTGAGGACTTAGAACACTTCTGTTAGATGACATTTGGTAGCATTTTTTGTAGCATCCTATTTATTCTCCTATATTCCAGTCTCTTTTCTCTAATCTCTTCTCTACACTCTACAGCTGCCAAAATAGTCTTAATGAGGCATAGGTCTAGACATGTCCTTTCCCTGTTCAAAAGCCTACAGTAATGTCCCCATTGACTCTAGAATAACATTTGGATTCTTCAGCCAAGCATTTAAGGACAACTTTGTTCTGACTCCCATCTACCTTGTCAACCTTATTCCAAACTACTCCATTTAATAAACTCTTATGTTCCAGCCACACTAGACCACAAACAATTCACCCTCTCCCACCTCCTTGCTTTTCCACAAACTATTCCCTATGCCTGTAATGTATTCCCTTCTTGTCAATGCCACTCACAGATATAATTTTTCTTCAAGGTTCAATAAACTTTCCACCAGAAAGTTTCCCAGAAGTTCTTTCCAGTTGTTACCATCCTTTCCCACCTTAATTTTTCATCATACTAGAGAAATAGCATCAGTAGTGAATAGAAACTTGGCCTTGGTGCCAGAAGTACCTGGTTTTGAATCCTGCCTCTGACACATTCTGACTATGACCTTGGGCTAGTCACTTAACCTCTCAATTCTCTAGATAACTCTCTTAAGACCACAAATTACAGAAAAGGTGCCAACCTGCATTGGTAGAGGGAGATCCTTACCTGGGAGTTTCCTACCCCAGTGAAGTCAGGGGTCCAACCCCCTGTTCTGCTACTATACTTATATATACACTCAAGTAGTAGCAATTAACATTTTGACATTTGATAATCTCCTTATGTAGATTTTCTCAGTTGATCCTCACAACAACCCTTTAAAAATAGTTGCTATATAAAAAGAATCATCATTGTATAGATGAGGTGACTAAGGCTCAGAGAGGTTAAGATACTTGTTCAGTCACACAGCTAGCCAGTGGCTGAGGCAGAATTCAAACCCAAGTCCAATGCTTCATCCACATTCACAGCCAGACTGCCTCATACATGTTGTTTGCTTATCCAATGGAAGGTCAGCCAGTCGCTCAGTAAGCATTTATTAAGCACCTGCTATGTTCCCAAAGCTCTTTGAAGATGGGGACTGTTTAATTTTTATGTCCAGCATTAAACACAGTGTCTTGCACTTAATAAGGGCTTAATAAATGATTGTTGAATAGAATTTTGTTATGTTGAATTGGTTTGCATTAGAGGTCGTTACTTTCCTTGTTACTTCTTGGCTTTATTCTGGATAGTTGAGGTGACTGGATAAATTACTTAAAATCTTGATTACTATGATGGTGTTTTATTTAAAAATATATACATATTATCAAACTACTTTATGACTCTCCTATTTCTTACTTGCTTTTAATTTTAGACAATTTTGTTACTCTAGCCTACGTTCATTTTCATGGGAGGTACAGAGATATTCAGATGCATTATTTGTGAAAATATGTGATAAATTAGGAATTAATGTGTTACCACTTTCATGATAGGATTGTGGGAAAATTAATTTTGAGCTGATGACTGTCTCTTTATTGAATTCATAGTAATTATTGAATGACAGTCTTTTCAAAGCACATAATTTACATGCAGGAAACCACTTATTATTGCTTTTCAAGATGTGTGGATTTTTACACCTAAATATTTTTATTCCAATCTAAACCACTTAGCCTAGTTAATGGTAATCTTTAATCATAATCACACCTTAGCAGTAGTTGGGTTAGTGACCTTTATTGTATTCTAGGGCTACAGCCTGCTTTCAATTTATTCCAGCTAGGTGCTCATAAATTTATGTTTTTGTGTGTACATTTTAACTTTTATGTATGAATCTTGTTCTTCTTTTGTTTTTACAGGCTGTTGAGTAATTAAACGTTCTACATTGGCACTTGACATTTTCCACAAAGATTGAATATGCCAACAGGTAAAACTTTTTTGGAATGTTTGGCTAAAAATTAATTTCTACTCATTTTTTTTACATTTATATTTCTTTTAGGGAAGATTAGTTGAACACAGTAAATAGAATGGAATAGACTTCCTTCATTAAGATATTTTGATTAACAAAATATTTAATGTTCTCATTTTTTAACTGGAATAAAATTATAGAAAGGGAAATAGTTGCTTTTTTTTTTTTTTGCTTTTCATAGGGGCAATTGGGGTTAAGTGACTTGCCCAAGGTCACGTGGCTAGTAAGTGTTAAGTGTCTGAGGTCAGATTTGAACTCAGATCCTCCTGACTCCAGGACCAGTGCTCTTTTCACTGTGCCACCTAGCTGCCACCCCAATAGTTGTTTTTTACAATCCATCACTTGTATTATTTTAAAATTTCCAAAATATAGTTTAGATAAATTTTATTATTTTATGCCATGAGTACCATGAGCACTAAGTAGATGCAGGTGAGTAATTGCACTCTTCTGTGTTCATTTGCTATTTTGTTTGACTCATTTCAAATAGATTAAATTCCAGAACAAACAATAAAAACTTCCAGTGTGTGAGAGACATTTGCTAGATGCTAGTGACAGTTCTCTTTTAATTTCACAGGTTGATGATATCATCAGTGTGGATACTCAGTCCACTCCAACTCATCTTTCCATTCTTATTAGGTGGGATTCTCATCCATGTCCTCCCATAAATCCTCGTTAGAGGATCTGGGCCAGCCTTCCACTTTTTCTAATATTTCATGGATACCAGTGTAACAGTTGGGAAGTGTCTATATGTCATTGGCCTGGTTCCTTTTCTGGCCATAAGTATCAGTGGTTGATGTGCTATAAACTACTTTTCCCACACAAGTCGTTATTGGTAATATGCTTCACACTACTTCTACTCACGGCAGAAGTCTTTCCATTGTCTTTCAGATTAACTGCAGTTTTAATTTTTTAGTGACTGTATTGTTCCATCATTCTCAGCCACATAACATTATCAGGAGAAAATTGGTTTTTAAAAGATGGGTTTTAGTTTCAGGGAGCAAGTTAGGATAATGAAAAAGGCTGTGCAATTTCCCGTATATGACCTAGCTCACTAACTTTGTCTTACTCAATTCTGGGCTGAACTCTTTTTCCATTTGCGGGCCTTGTCCAAGCTATAAACTGAGCAATAAGCATTCCTTTCCACTTGGTTTTTCCTGTGTGGTTTTCAAAACGGATCTCCTTTGAATGGCCATGGTCTCATTGAGGAGGCCTAATAGTATTTCACCCTTTACTTAGTACCATGTCATTCACAGCAAATCTTGAAGTACACATCACTTGCTTGTGAGCTCTTTTGGCAAGCAGATATCATTCTATTTAATTTCTTGCTTGATCTTATTTGTCAGAGAATTGTAAAATGAAATTCTACTGTTTTTTTTCCCATCTATCAAGAAATCTTGTATGATCTGAATATATGTCTGGTACAGATTCCCCTTTGTAGCAGAGCCTTTGAAGTCTTAAAACAGTCTTGTTTTGATCCATCAAGTTAATTGCTTTTTTTAAAATAATCAATTAACAATAAAAATTTTGGGATTTTTGTATTCCCTATCTCTCTCAGTGGTACTGAGGATGTGGTCCTCTGTAAAGAATTAGCTATTAAAACATGTTTGTTCCCTTATCATATTTTTCAGTGATAACTTCCAAACTTACATAGATCATTTTCTTAAAGCTTTTAGAGTGCTGAGAATATAAGCTTGTAGGTTGATATTTATTGATGTCATTATAGTTGCCTTTTAAAAAAGCATTAATAATCCTCATAATATTTTTTATTCCTTTGGAATCTTTCCATTTTAGATCCTGAAATTCCTCCTAAGTATTTTTAAAAGCAGGTTGCCTTTAGCACATAAATCCTCTGTACATATCTGATCATTTTCAGTCACTTTTCCTGACTTTAATTTTCTTAAATACCATGCTGAATAAGTTTTACATAATTATGTATCTATTTTTACACCTAGACTTAAAATTGTTCTTTTATTTCTTGATAACTTAGCATAGAGTGTTTTTCTCCAGTCTAATTTTTCACATTCATAAAGGATTTTTTATAGATCTTTTTTTTAACGTCACTTTCATAACTGTGGATATATTCCTTCTCTCTCTTAATTTCTCCAGCACTTGTCATTTCTTTTTTTCCTTCTTTGCCAATTTGATGGTTGAATTGGTTTTTTATTACACTCTTATAATTGTGTATATTATTTTTCTAATTCTACTTACCTCACTCTGTATCAATTCATTGAAGTCTTCCCATGTTTCTCTGATTTTTTTTCTATTTGTCATTTCTTGTAGTAAAGTAATATAATTTGATTTCCTTATCTTATAAAGTTTCGTGTATGTTGGCCAAATTTTGAAAAGTTGCTGCTTTTTTGACATTATGGCAGCAAAATATAATTTTAAACTCTTGAGAGGGAAGGGCTATGTTGGATTTTTTGTCTTTCTTTTTATCTCTAGCAAATTGCACGTAGCAGTAAATATTAAATATTCTTTGGAACTGATTCTGTGGTAGAGGTAGACGTGACAATGAGGAAGGAATTCTAGACTTAGAAATGTTTTTCAAATGAAAATTATCACTTTGTAGAGATAAGATTGTTATTACTGTACCTAATTAGTACCCTGGGATAGTGCTTTGTCCTAAAATTTAGGCTTTATGTATTTGGAACTTTGTTTACCTCTTTTATAAACACACTGAAGATTAAATATATATTCAAACTGACTGAATTTTCAAAGCCTAAATATATTTTCTCATAAACCTGCAAATTTAATGTCATCAGTATTTTGGCAATTAAGAAGTTGAACCCCTATGATTTTAATTTTTCTTGGCAGTTTAAATACAAATAATATTATGGCTAATATTGTATTTGAGGGTTTTCTGGTTCTTAAGTGTATATAACATTTGTATATAAAAGTCAGTGTGTGAATTGGCAGGGGTGGGATGTAGGGAACCATGAGGATAACTAACATTTGTATCTTATGGTTAACAAAGCGCTTTATTCCTAACAACCTTGGGAAATTGTTAGCTCAATTATTATTATTATCCACATTTTATAGGTGAAGAAATTGTTCTTCTGAGAAATTAACTGACTTGCCCATGATCCAGTAATTGAGTTGGAGTTAGAGGTGCCATGTCACACTGCTTGAAAACAGCATTAATTAATTAGGTTATGTGATACTTAACACACACATATACATGCATATACACATATGTGTGTATGTTGTCATTCAGTTATGTCTGATTCTTTCTGACCCTTCTACTATCTCTTGAAGTCTATTCAAACTCATATTTATTTTTTCTGTGACACCATCTATCTGTCTCATCTTCTACTGTTCCCTTTTCCTTTTGCATTCAGTCTTTCCCAGCATCAAAGTCTTTTCCAGTAAGTTCTGAGTTCTCATTATGTTGCCAAAGTCTTTAAGCTTTAGCTTCATTATTTGACCTTCTAGTGAATAGCATGAATTAATTTCTTTAGGAACTGACTGCTTTGATCTCCCTGTTCTCTTCCAACACCATGATTTGAAAGTGTTGATTCTGCAGCTCTGTTGATTCTGTAGTCCAACTCTCACAGCCCTACATTGCTACTGGAAAAAACATAGCTTTGACTATACAGACCTTTGTTGGCAAGGTGATTTCTCTGCTTTTTAGTATGCTGTCCAGATTTGCTATAACTTTCCTTCCAAGGATCAAGTGGCTTCTAATTACTTGCACCTGCAGAGATCTTTGAGCCCAAGAATATAAAATCTGATACTACTTCCATTCCTTCTCCTTTTATTTACCAGGAATGATGGAACCAGTTGCCAAGATCTAAGTGTTTTGTTTATTTTTTATATTAAGCTTTAAACCAGGCTCAGTTAGGTGGTAAAATGAATAGAGCACCGGCCTTGGAGTTCAGGAGGACTTGAGTTCAAATCCGACTTCAGAAATTTAACACTTACTAGCCATGTGACCTTGGGCAAGTCACTTAACCCCAATTGCCCTGCCCTCCCCCCTCCAAAAAAAAAAGCAAGAAAAATGAAACTCATTACAAATATATATATATATATATATATATATATATATATATACATACATACACTCATTTAAAAATCTCTACATTGGCTTTAAACCAGCTTTTACACTCTCCTGTTTCACCCTCATCAAGAGACTTCTTAATTCTTCACTTTTTGCTATCAGACTGTTATCATAAACATGAGATTGTTGATATTTATCCTGGCAACTTTAATTCTGGCTTTTGATTTATCCAGCCTGGAATTTTACATGATATACTTTGCATATGTTATATAAATAAGGTGACACTATACACCCTTGTCATACTCCTTTTCCAATATTAAACCAATCATTTGTTTCATGTTCAGTTGTAACCATTGCTTCTTTGCCTGCATAGATTCCTATGGACACAAGATGATCTACTAGTCCCATCTTTTTGAGGACTTGCCACATTTTGTTGTGATCCACACAAAGGCTTTAGTGTAGTCAATGAATCAGAAGTAGATGTTTTTCTGAAACTCCCTTACTTTCTCCATAATTCAGCAAATGTTAGCAATTTGTTCTTTAGATCCTCTGCCTCTTCAAAAACCAACCTGCTCTTTTGGTAGTTTTCGGTTCACATGTTGCTAAAGCCTAGCTTGTAGAATCTTAAACATAACCTTGCTGGTGTGTGAAATGAGCGTAGTTATTTGGTAATTTGAGCGTTCTTTGATTTTACCCTTCTTTAGGATTCGAACATAAACTGATCTTTTCCAATCCAGTGGCCACTGTTGAGTTTTTCAAATTTGCTGACGTGTTGAATTCAGCACTTAAATAGTATCATCTTTTAGGGTTTTAAATAGCTCAGCTGGAATTCTGTCACCTCACCTCACCTCAACATTGTTAGCAATGCTTCCTAAGGCCCACTTGACTTCATTTTCCAAGATGTCTGACTTTAGATGAGTAACCACACCATTGTGGTTATTGGTGATGTTAAGATCTTTCTTGTATAGTTCTTTTGTGTATTCTTGACACCTCTTTTAATTTCTTCTACTTTTTTAAGTCTCTTGTCATTTTTGTCTTTATACACACACACACAAACACAAAGCCCTATATATGTATGTATATATTTAGTATACATACATATATAGTAAAATATTTTGCCATTAGAGTATTTAGTTTTATATTTAGGATAACAATATAGTTAGATATTATTGAAAGATATTTGGTTAGCTGATAATAACTGTTATAATATTTTCTAGTTGAGAGTGAAGCAAAGGCAAAAACCAAAGTCCGTTTTGAAGAACTCTTTAGGAGTCATGCTGATTTAATAGCTGATAAAAAGAAATCCAAAAAGAAGGTTATTAATTCTGAAGAAAACATTTTGGTGAGTATACATCTTATTAATGATGAGTTAAATGACTGCATTTAGAAAAAATACTTTTACTTTGCAGCTGTAAGGAATTTTGAAAGTTTATTATGGTACAAATGCATCATAACCAAAGATCTGCAACATGACAGGTAAGAATTGCTACTCTGAGTCCCATATGTGGTTGAATCATCTAGGTTGCTGTGGGACCTGAGGATTATTTGTGAAAAGTCATGGTAATTTTCCTTGCTAGTGGTATCAATGTTTTATAAATATACTCCCAAACTTCCTTGGTTTAGTCTTTCACCTTTGGCATAGTATTGGAGGACTTTTAAAATTTCTGTCTCTGTCTTTCATCCCCTCCCTCCCTCACTCTGCAACTCAGAGTATTAGGAGATGTGTTTGTCATTGTAAGACTGAGTGACCTGCTCAGGATCTCATAGCTGCTATGTATCAGCAATCAGGTTTGAACTCTGGTCTTCCTTACTCTGAGGCAGGCTCTCTATCCACTATACCATGTTGTCTTTATGTTATTCATCCTTAAAAACTGCATTAGAAAATTTACAGTATCATTTGAATTGGCCCTAGAAGGTGATTTGAAGGAATATGGTTGAAGTGGAGGCATGTAACATGTTCTTAGCAACACTATATGGAACAATTTCAACTGAACATAAGTTGTAGACTAAAAGATAAACAAAAAGAAGAAAAAATAAACTTCTTATAACAACAGTAAACTTTAGGTCTGCTTACAATAGGCATTAGATGAGATACAATATTTAGATGAAACATGACAAAGAGTCTAGTAGGAGGATAATATCCCAACAAAAATAGCTGTAGTACACAATGTTATATGGTGAGGACACCTTGGAGTAAAAGAAAAAAGTACTTTGTTAGATCTGAGGAAGGAGGATATTATCAATTAGAGTGATAATCAAAGGGTTTCTTAAAGAAGCAGAGAAGCTTTGGGTTGAATTTTCAAGGGTGGATAAGAATTCATCCAGTGAAAAGATGCAGAGAGAGTATTCCCAGAATCTCTAAGCAAAAAACAACAGCAGCAGCAAAAACTGAAATGTGAGAAGGCATTGTGTATTCCAAGAGCAGAAAGCTACTCAGCTTGGCTGAACTACATAAATGAATGAAAAACATTTATTAAGCAGTTACTATGCCCAAAGCACTGTGCTAAGCTGTAGTGATTAAAAAAAAAAAGAGAGAGATATTCCCTAACTGTAAGGAGCTGGATCCATATTTTGGTTTGGAAAGTCACAGGGATGGTGGATGAAGCCATAGGAGAAGATACTGACATATACTTTCTATTAGGCAGTATACTGATTCAATTATGATTCCAGAGCTGGAAAAGGGGAATGGCACCAGATTGAGGAGTACCTTTAATGCCAGAAAAAGATGTTTGTGCTTTACTCAGTAAAGCAGTAACAATTTGCTACTAGCAAATTTACCACAGTAGAACTCTGCTACCAGAGGGGGGAGCTTTGTTCCAGTCTCTGGGGTTTTCTCAGCTGCTGGAGCTATTCATTGGCTGTCCTCCCTGAAGCCTCCACATGCTCTGACACACTGGTCATGCACCCCAGGACCTCCACCCCAAACAGTGATCTAGATCCAAGCAGGTTAAAGCAAGAGTGATTACCCCTCAAACTGGTCACTTGGTCCCCCTACAATCTGCAGGCCTGGAGCTCTGAAGCAGCCATGTGGCAGTGGCTACAAGGCTGCCTTGTCTCAGCTGCTTCTCACCCCAGGGGCAAAGGCTGGACTGAAGTCCTGAACTCCCAGGTCCCAAAGTTCACACTGCACTGACCTCTCACTTTGTCCTTAGCATCTATGGGTTGAAAATTCTGGAAACCACCACAGCCGCTGGTGATCTGAAGTCCCTCCAGCCAGCAGCTGGTTGTGGCCACCCTGAGGCTAAAACCTCAGGCTCCCAAGGCTCAGCTCCCAGAGCACTGCGCTGGCCCCTTCCTGCTGGCCTGCCAGACTGTCTTCAGCGGGACATTAGCTTCTCTGTCATTTTGTGGGTTCTGTAGCTCCAAAGTTTTTTTAGAGTCATTTTTTACATGAATTAGAGGAAGTGGAAGCAGGAGCCCTGAGGAAGTCCTGTTTATATACTCTGCCATCTTGACTTCATACTAGCAAATTTACAATAACAAATTGCTTAACATTTTCAAAGGAAGGAATTACATGTATGCCTAAAACTCTGTTTATAAAAAAGATCATTCAATATGAAGAATTGATTGGAATGGAGATAGTGAAAAGACCTAAAAAGAATCTATTCCAGGGTGGCTAGGTCACGCAGTGAGTAAATCGCTGGCCCCGGAGTCAGGAGGACTTTGGTTTCGGCCTCAGACACTTAACGCCCACACAAAAAAACTAGCTGTGTAACCTTGGGCAAGTTACTTAACCCCAACTGCCCTCCAAAAAGGCAAAAAAAAAAAAAAAGAATCTATTCCAGATAGATTGGTGTGATGAGGTCCTGTTTTATCCTAAGAGTTGCTAATGAAATACGAGAAAATGGTTTTGGGGGATGAACTTCTTAGGACCTGAGAATTGATTGGATATGGGGTGGTTATAGGGAAGGAGAAATTAAATATAACTCCAAACTTACAAACATACCA
The DNA here is from genome assembly GCF_028583685.1 of Petaurus breviceps papuanus. Lineage (NCBI taxonomy): Eukaryota > Metazoa > Chordata > Mammalia > Diprotodontia > Petauridae > Petaurus > Petaurus breviceps. Next base: position 10,097,044 of record NW_027187391.1, read on the forward strand.
GACTGGGGGATAGTGGCACTATATGCAAAAATAGTGAATGAAGTTGGGAGGAGGAACAGCTTTCAGAAGAAAATTTTAAGTATAAGCTACTTTTGGCACATGTTGAGTTAGAAGCAAAGTGTAGTGTGTAGAGTGATAGATTTGGAGTCAGATGTGGGTTCAAATTTGACTTCAGAAACTTAGCATCTTTGTGAGCCTGGATAAATCATTTAACTTTGCTTAACTTCCATTTCCTTACCTGGAAAATTTCCATAATATTATTACCTATTTCACAGGGTTATTGTGAAGATCAAATGAGATAATGTATTTAAAGCACTTTGCCAGTGTTCATGCAGTATATAAATTTTAGCCATTCAAAATAGTTAGCTTGTTTTCATGTTTTTTAATGGGACTTAGCTAAAAATGGATGTGGGACAAGTTGATTTTGTGCTTATTCCTTTATATTCAGACTTCTGTGAACTGTTGTAGAGGTGGAGAAAAGATATGGTGTCTGGAAGAGTTTTAGTATGTAAGCTTATCTTCTGTATAGCTTCAATTCAGCCATTGTACTGGTCTTACAGTACACAAAATCTGTACTGTACATCATCCTGAATGACAATTCCTTACAGTGCCATTGTCCTCCATTTTCCCTCTCTTCCCTTCCCCTAGTTTGTATGATTGGTTTAGCTTTTATGGGGTTAAGATAAAGATGAGGATGATGATAAGAATGATATTTACAAGAATAATAACTGTTATTATTTAATTCTTATTTTTAAATGAATTTAAGTTAGGAACAATCTTGGTTATAGTTCCTATCCTCGCTGTTGTTTTATATTTTATGTTTTATAGACTATTGTGCATGTGGCTAAAAGGACTGATACTTGTAGTAGTAGAATGTTAGGTCTTTTGTAACCTTGTTAAGGCATCCTGGGACAACTGGAATTTACTTTTTATGTTATGTCTCCATATTGAAATGTGAGCTCCTTTAGGTCAGGGACTGTTTTTTGTTATTGTTGTTGTACTTGGGTGTTTTTTAGTTTTATCTCCAGTACCTAGAGTTCTTTTCACATACTAAGTGCTTAAATAAATGCTTTTTCATTCATTCAGCTCCTATAACAGACAGGATGATGATGTATATGATATATTCCTCAACCTATTCCCATGTAATTTTGATCACATCTGCTTGATCTCTATATTTTGAAAGCTTTTTTATTCCATGTAGCTTGGAGATTGTGAATATTTAGAATGGTAATTATTTTTAAAATATTATCCTTAAGTTTGTATAGATCAGTTATTTCCAGATAGTTGTGGGCAACAGGATCTTTGATAATGGTACAGTTCCTGTACAGGTTTTTGGTTGGATTCTCCACGTTATTTTGATGCATGTATTGCAATAATTTGGCAGCTAGGTGGCACAGTGTATAGAGTACTGGGATGGGAACCAGGAAGATTCATCTTCCTGAGTTCAAATCCAGCCTCAGACACTTAATATCTGTGTAACCCTGGGCAAGTTACTTAACCCTATTTGCCTCAGTTCCTCATCTATAGAATAAGCTGGAGAAGGAAATGGCAAAACCACTCCAGTGTCTTTGCCAAGAATACCCCAAATGTGGTCACAGAGAATCAGACATGACTGAAATGATTGAACAATAAATTGTAATAAGAGAATTTATTATCTAAGCCTGGAAGGTAGTGAACTTAGGATGTGTAACTCTAGCTCCTGAGTCATGACTTGGTAGGTAATTGGTAAATACTTGATTTTTTACAACTTGCAGTGAAGTGTTGGACAGTTTTAATTTTTCCTTGCATAATCTGCATTGATCAGTAATTCCATGTTACTTAAGAATCACTGTTTTTCTGTAATTTCTGGTGGTGATCTGATCGTTAATTGACATCACAAATCTCTCTTTGTCCATAAATAAATTTTGTTGATTCAGCCATTTATTTGCTTCTTTACTGAGATATTGTTAACAGAGTTCAAATAGATGTTGCCCAGAAAGAGTCTGGATTTCACTCTTGGATCTTAACTAGTAAACCACTTTGGGTTATATTTGACAAAACTAATGATTTATACCTCTTCTCAGCTTTAACTTTTATCCAGGGAAATGATGTCTGTTTATCCCAAAAATTCTTTTGCAAATTCATTGAACTGTTTAAGATTATAATTATCAAAACACATGATAACCAATTCCCTTTATCCTTTTTGGCAATTGGCAAGGAAGTGTTAATCATTCTTAGTTCAAAGGGTCTTTTGTTTTCTTAATAATGAATGGGTTTTTGTTAGGTTGGTTTGCAAATCTGTTAGGGTAAATTTTACAATTTTGAAAGTATGTGTTAAGACATGCATTGCCTAGATTTCAGTTGCTTTCAATGTGTGCATACCAATGAACTTTAATTTCAGCATGCCAGTAAGTCTAATAACATATAGCCACAGCTTTCTCTTTGAGAGCTTTATTCTAGATGTGGTTCAGCTGACAAAGGCCAATGTATTTCTAAGTATTGCCTTTGTCCATTAGCTAAATTTGAAAGTTCAGTCTTTTCAGTCTCCAGCTCTTCTTGGTGTATCTTGAGTTTTAAACTTACTGAATCCACATTATATTTCTTATGTCACTAGAGAAATGAAATGAAGAAATTAATGTGTTTTTCAGAGAAACAACGTAGCTGATGCTACCCATGTGTATAAAGTAATTAATAAGATAGTTTGGTTCAACTCCCATAACTTGGAAACCCAAGTCAGTTCTCTTCAAGAAGAGTTATAATGAATTTAAGGATAGACAGAGTCATAATCAACTTTTAATGATTTCCTGAAAAATTTCACATTTTATATGTCATTATTTTCATCATCAAAGTTATCTCATTCTCATATTTTTTGTTGGATTCATATATAAATGGAGAAGTAGAAATATCTACCTTAATAAATAAGACTAAGCCCTTCTTTTGATTTATGAAAGCATCTATGGGACAACTCCAGTAGCCGATAGGATGAGAGGTTGGCATATACCTTGTTCTGTTCCTCTATATTTTTATTACCTTCTACTTGGCATCTATGTTTTTGAAAGCTTTTTGTTTCATGGAATTTGGAAATTAAGTGTATTAGGCATGATGACACTTATTAAAATATAATTATCAAAATTTTGTGGGTGAGTGTTTTATATAGTAGCTTGTGTTCTACACAAATTTGTTCCATAATTTGTACCATCCTCTTTAACACTCTCCATCAGTCAGTGTAAGCAAGGTGGATTTTAGTATAAGGTGGATTTTAGTGTGTGTAAAGTAGGTTTTTGTTATGTTTCATTTTCTAGGATCCATAGCCATAATAATCTCTTGTTCCCAGATATTCGATATGGGTTCTCATGATTATGGTTCAAAACATCATCTCCACTATGCTTGCTCAGTGTTATATAATGAAAAATAATATAAACATTTATGCTTAAATTGTAAATATCTACTGCGACTGCACAGTGAAATACAGGGAGGAGGAAACATGAAATTGGAGGCTATTGTTGGCAATATTCCTTCTTTGGAGGTTGTACTATAAAGCAGATGGACACTGGTCAGTGAGTGGGGAACCCTTAGGGTTGAATGCACAAGCTGGAATGCTGTGTGTGTCTTGACTGGCACCCATTAAGACCTGAGGGGATATAGGGGAGTGCACAAACTGTGCCAGTCTCGATTGAACCCCACTGAGATGTAGGGGTGTTTGCCCCCGCTTCTTGCCAGCCCCTGCGAGAACAGTGATTAGGGAGTGCTGTAGAGGTTGGTGATCCCATTATTAGCAACCCTTGTGAGAAGACTAGATTAGAATAAAGTAAATTTACTAACCCCTTCAAAGCTGTCTTGGTGTCTTTCCTGTCTGACCATATTAAAAGTGAACCTTGGGGTGGCTAGGTGTCGCAGTGAGTGGGGGCGCTGTCCCTGGAACCGGGAAGACCCAAGTTCGGTTCCGGCCTCAGACACTTGACACCCACGTAAAAAAAAAAGTAGCTGTGTAACCTTGGGCAAGTTACTTAACCCCAATTGCCCTCCAAAAAAAAAAAAAAAGTAAAAAAAAAAAGAGTGAACCTGGGCTAGCAGCCCTCTTGTGTGCTAGTGTTATCTTACAGTCAGTAAATTGAGCTCTTTTTAATTGATATGACCACATATCAATTGGGGAATGGCTTTTATTCCTATAAATTTGAAACTATTCCTTATGGCCTCAGGAAGTAAGACCTTTATCATAGAAACTTGCTATAATAAGTTTTTTTTCCTCTACTTAACTGTTTTACCTCCAATTTTAGATGTATTGGTATTGTTAGTGCAAAAACTTTTTAATTTTGTGTAATCAAACTTGTCTATTTTATCTTCTGAGACAAAATGTGCAATAAAATGGACAAAAAAGAGATAGATCTTCTCTCCCTTGTTTAATTATGAACTCTTCCCATAGCCATAATCTAAAATGTAATTTCTTCCTTGCTTCTCTCTTTTGTTTATGATGTGACCATTGATAGCTGAGTCATGCTCATTTGGAGTTAATTTTGGTATATGGTATGATGTATTCATCAAAACCTAATCTCTGCCAGACTGCTTTCTAGTTTTCCCCAGAGTTTTAGTTAATAAGGATAATTTCGTTAAGGATAACTTAGCCTTACCTTGGTAGCTGGATCTTTGGGTTTATTGAATACTCTACTACTAAGTTTGTTTCTATATGTTGAGTAACCTGTCAAAATGTAAAGAGTTCCATTTCATTTTAATTGTATCTAAGCAAAAAGCTGAAAAAGTAATATTACACATTACATATTTAACTTAATGTTTTTCTTGCCATTTATATTCAAGTACATTTTAAAATAAATTTATGTGTATTCTATTTCTAGCTTGACACCTTGCGAAGTAATCATGATCTTACCAAAGAAACTAGAAGTGATGAGGCAGTTATCAGCAGCACTTGTAATCCAGAAAAGAGCCCACGATTTACTAAAAGCAAACCAAAGGACAGAAGGTCAATAGCTGAAAAAATAAGTAATGATGATTTTACTGTAGAAGAAAACCAGCAAGTAAAGCCAAATAAGAAGAAAAAGAAATCAGTGTTACAAGAACAATCTAATAAAGAAGAAAATACAGAGGAAGTAGAACCAGGGAGTTTTGAAAGGAAGATTAATCATTCTCCAAGAAAAACAAAAAACAAATCACTATCAGGTATATCTCATCAAAAGAGTGAAAAGATAAAAAATGCCCCAGATGAAGTGAGAGACACAGCTGAATTAGATGAGGAAGAACAGCTAATACAAGCATATGAACTCCAAGTAGCTGAAGAAGCAGCCAATGCAATTAGAAAGAAAATAAGAATGAAACTTAAAGAACAGATGTCTCATTTAGTCTCTGATAATCAAAACCATGAAGAAATATTGAATAAAGTGGGAAAAAAGAAAAAAAAGAAAAAAGTTCCAGTTATGCTTGAAACAGAAACAAGGTACCTTACCACTGATAAATTGTATTGATTTTATTTTGTAGAACTCCTTGGATTGTAAAACTCTTAGGCTAGTTGATATTTAGTATTGGAAAATATTTTTACACATATTTGGAAATAGGTTACACATACACACATATATATGTAATTTTTAAAAGATATTTTAAAAGATCAAATGAGCCATCTTCTTTCTAACAATTCCCTTGCCTTCTGTATTTTTCTGTAAGATAATTTCCATGTACTGTAAAAGTTTTTCCAGCACATGGTATGATATTATTAAAAACTGACCAAGCATACTTTTATTAGCATTTATCAGTATTTGTAGAAAAGAACCTGCAGCTATATTTTTTTTAAAGCAATTGGGGTTAAGCAACTTGCTCAAAGTTACATGGCCAGGTGTTTCTGGGTGGGTGTTAAGTGTCTGAGCCCAGATTGAATCCCCCAGGTTATCAGACACTGGGGCCAGTGCTCTTACTAGCTGTGCTACCTGGCAGCCCCTGCAGCTATACTCTTAACTACTGAATTGATATTTTCTCCTAGTAATACTAGCAAGCCTACCCTTGGTTATCCAAGTAATCCTACTTTTCTTTTAATTGAAGCAGTGATCTGCTGTATCTTACAATAAACCCGTTTTGGTTCTCCTTTCCTATTTGCTTTGATTTTTGTGTGATGATAGATCAGTTCTTAAATTTCTAGAAAGTTCATGTAGAGAATTTGTTTTTTATTGATCATAGAAGAAATTGAAATTTTTCTTTCTAATTTTAGCTGTTATATCAATTTTTATATTTTAGTTTGTGGTGTAGTACAAACAATGAAGGGGAATATGGCTTCTGGATATCATATTTACTTGCGCATTTTACCCTTTGTTCCTAGGTAAAGATGAACCTTTATGCAATCTATGACTTAGGATCAATTGACATAACAAACTTTCATATTATGTACACAGCCTTTTTTTTGGGTTAAGGACAAACTCTCTCCAAAATTCCAGAGAAAGAGAAATGTTCTTTGAGCTACCACATTTCCTTCTGACCGTGTGTTGGGCACCCTAGATACTGCAAAGTGGATTGAGGGGAGGGGATGGAGTGCTTCAAAGTGTTGCATTGTTTCTCTTTACCAGAATTCAGGCAATGGCCCTTACTCCTATGGCAGAAATATTCTTCATGCTATCAAGTTCCTTTCTCCTTAAAGCAGAATTCCTTTTTTTTTTTTTTTCAAAGAAAATGCAGCCCAGAGAAGCTCATAATCTAGCAGAGCTAACCCACCTATTGTAGAATGCAGGTAACCTTGGGTTCATAGTGTCAAGTTCTTGAAGTCAGTGTCACTCTACATGAGTTCTGGTAGATCATATAAACTGGAAAGGGTTTTGAGTATAGGTTTAGCAATGTCATATCCATTGCCCAGGCAACATCTTGGAATTTAGAGAGACTCATCACAAGACTTGGTTTTTTTCATCTATAGTAATTTAATTATTTACCAAATTGAGGAATTGTGATCTGTATAGATAGAAGAAAGTTCTAGCCTAGAGAAATGATGACTTCTTGAAATAGAAGCAAAAACTTCTCACCTATATAATCTAATTATTTTGAATGAAAGGAAAGTGATGTGATGTCTAGTCTAGGCTTATTTTGCTAGCAAATAACTCAAGAAGGAACTTCACCTTTATTTTTGTCTCTGCTTCTGTAAAGCTGATTATTTTGAAAAGATTTTTCACTTATAAATTTCTTTAGAAGAATCTTTTACTTCTTAAATTTATAATCAAATATTAATTTTAAATTATAGCTCATTCACATAGACTTTTGGAACCTTCTGAGTCCTACTTTGTGAAGCTTTACAAGAAATCCATTATTTTCCTCCTATGATTCTACTTAGTAAAAGTAATTAGGGATCACTTTAAGCTTTCATTTAAAAATTATTTTCATTAAAATGATACTTTTAAATTAATTAATATAAATTATTGTTTATTTAATATTAATATATTAACATTATATATTACATATAACATATATTAATATAAATTATTATATAGTATTAACATTACATAATTACATGGTTACACATACTATAACTATATTACTGTATGTATTACTGATTATATAGTTCAAAAATTCATAATTAAGATTAATCTATAGTTGTTCAAACCTTACAGAATTTGAGACAGACAAAAAAAGATCTCTATACCTTTACATTGGTCAGTTTGATTATGTAAATGAGTTGACTCAGATAAGAATAAAGTTTAATTAGAATATAATAAAGTAATTATTATATTTGCTAGTCACTTCAAAATTGGAGTTCTATATAGAATTAAAAGTATAAATAACTTATGCTTAATACCGCAAAGATCTGTGATTTTGTTTGTATAGTATTCCACCCACCAACAATGATCACAATCCTTCTACAAATTGGTATGCAATTATTGAGGATTGCTGTGTTTGAAATATTTATTGCCTTGTGGCCAACCTGAATATGTATCTTTCCAAACTCAGCTAGGGTGGTCCTCTCATGATAGATATTATCAGTCTCATACTTGAAGACTTTCCAACCAGGTTGGACTTTTCAAAGCTACCACTGCTCCAAAATATAAAGGTATTCCAAAGCAAAGGCAATATAATTTGAGGCTTATCCTTCCCTAAGCCATGCATAATAAATTATTTTTTTCTATATTATTTAACAATATATATGGTTACTTTTCAGCATGGCATCTGTCTCTGAGCTGCATCATAATGTAGGTGAAGAAAGTATCAAAAAGAAGAAATCATCTGATGATGTATTAACTTCAGATTTTAATCAGAGGAATGAAATAAAGGCAGAAGATCAAACTGTTGAGGAAAATGTGGAACAGCCAAAAACTAAACCAAGAAAGACAAAAAAGAAAACTAAAGCAGGTTTGTGATCTGTATTCAATTAGAATTTTATGTGTGTCTGTGTATATATATATTTCCTTCCCAAAGCCTCTTCACTTCTTAAAAGAAATCGTCACTAAAATATAATGTTTAAATTGACATAATGCTTATTTGTACAATGGAAATATCACTGGATTTGGAGTCAAAGGACTTCAGTTTGAATCCTAGCTCTACATTTTAGTTTTGGGTTTCAGTTTATAAAATGAGCAGGAGTTGAATTAGATGACCTCTTAAGGCCCCCTTCAGCTCAAAGACTGTGACTGATGTGTTTTGTATTTACTATAGCCTTTCACATTTTCCCAAGGCTTTCTGGCCCACTTTCCTCCCTTTGTTTAGTTCTGGTCCCAGCTCATTATCATTTGCATAATCTGTCCAAGATTATCTGTCTGTATACGTATTTCTTTGTTAGCACACGTGTACATACACATACTGACAGTCAAGCTATATAGGTTGTCCATTTGTCTGCATAACATAGTCTGAACAATAGGCTTACTTTATCCACTTGGTTAGAGCAAACTCTTTAATATGATTGTTGATATTATGCACAAGTCTCTGCAGTATTCTGAGTTTGATGCAGCCAAGAAAATATCATTGTCAAGTTTGAACATTGAGAGGTCTTCATCATCAAGAGAAGATCCCTCCTCAACTTGTACTCTGTGAATGGGTCTTTTCCTACTTTAGGAAATTGTCAAGTTCTTTTCATGATTTCCAGCTTCTTCCTGACACTAGAATTCTAAAAAAAAATTGATATATTCTATTTATACATCACTTTAATTTGCAAATACATCCCTTCCTCTGCAACAAAAAATAAAATAAAGAGAGGAAAAAAGGTCAGCAAATAAATACATCAGACAGATATGATAGTATATGCAGTGTTCCACACATACTGTCCCCCAGCTCTACAAAGTAGTGAGGAAGGTGCATCTTTTCATCTTTTCTTTGGGACCAAACTTAGTCTTTATGATTATACTTCTTTCAATTAATTTGTGTTGTTTTCAACCAGTCAATCAAGTACTGATTATTAAGTGCTTACTGTGTACCCCAGGTGCTTTTCTAAGCAGCGAGGATCCAGAGAAAGGCAAAAACACAAAAGCTGCCTCTTTTGGTTAAAGGTTAGATCAACTCTAAATGGTTAGAAGGATTGGAAAAGCTTCCTCCAGAAGGTGGCTTTTGAGCCAAGTCTTAGTGATATCAAGAGGAAGAGGTGAGGAGGGCGAGTCATGGGGATAGCCACTGCAATGAATGGAAATGGGAGAAGGAATGTTGTGAGGGAAGAATAGTAACTAGACTGGTTTCACTAGACCACAGAATGCATGGAGGGGAGTAAAGTGTAAGAAGATTGGGCAGGTAGGAAAGGGGTAGGTAGCCTTAAATGCCAAGCAGAGAACTTGATATAATCTGGGAAGTCATAGAGAACCATTAGAGTTTATTAAGCAGAAGAGTGACATGTTTAGACCTACTCTTTAGTAAAATCGCTTTGGAAAATAGATTGGAGAGACTAGAGACAAGGAGACAAAAAAAGGCCATTGTGATGATGTTCTAGGCAAGAGGTGATGAAGGCCTGAACTAGAGTGATAGCTGTATGATGAAGGAGAAAAGTGGATTCATGCAAGAGAAGATGTGAAGTTGGAAACAACAAAATTCAACTATAGATTCGATATAAGTGAGGTAAATGAGGTGAGTGAGGATAAGGACTTGAGAAGGATGAAAGGTTGCACTTTTCTTTCCCCTTTTGTATTTCTCTGACTCCGCTTCCCATTCCCTTTCCTACTATTTTTCTTTCCATTTCATCTTACTTTTGTCTTTTCCCTAATTTTACCACTGAACTCATTTTTCTTTCTTCCACCAAAAGTGACCATAGTAAAGGAGCATAATGTTTTTGTTTGTTTGTAGGATTATAGGATTTAGTGCTGAGAAAGATCTTAGTGAGCATCTAGTCACAAAATCTGAGTTGTGTGAATCATCAGAAACCATCTGGTAAAAGCCTGACCATGAATCTCTTCTACAACATTGTGAATAACCTGCTTCACAACTTAGGGTAAAGGGGAACTCGTTATATCTTGGGGCAGCCCAATCTACTTTTTGACAAGACTGATTGTTTGGAAGTTTTTCCTTAAATTAGACCTAAATCTTTTTAATTGCTATTTATTGCCCCTAGAAATGTACTGTGGTAGCAAGCCTCATCTTCCTTCCATTTGGAAATCTTATAAAACTTGAAGATACCTGCCAAACTCATCCTGCATCTCTTTTCCAGGCTAGGTGTCTCCTATGCCTTTAGTCAGTTCTTATTTAGAATCAGAAAACTGTAGCAAAAAAGGAGGACTAGACCTGCTGTTGTGGGGGAGGCCAGGAGGCCAGGAGTTGAGATCCTTAGTTTGCTTCTGTTGTCTCTGCCAAAGCAAATGAACATTTTTGGTCCTGAAAGGCTGAAACAAAAATATCTTTTATGGAGTTGAAGCTAAAAATAGGCAGTGAGAAAGTTTGAGAGCACCATTTGCTCTTGATGATCTGATCACCAGGACCACTGATGACTGAAAGAACTAGCTGACATTATTACTGGGCTCTTTTCAGGGATTTTTTAAAAACTGTGGACAATAGAGTCTACAAGCTTGCAAAAGGACAAATGCTCTGATAAAAAAAAAAGAAATGGGAAGCCTCACATGTAGCAGCAGGAGCTTCCCCAGAAACCTATGTGGCCTCTTTCAGTTATACTCATGAATTACGTATGGTGGAGGGTCTCTTATGACATGAAGGAGCTGCGTCCACTTTGGGGAATTTGTTTTACTTCTGAGTCTTTCTCTTCACTCAGAAAATCTGGGATACTCATTGTATAACATTGATTATGCAGTTAATTAGTAGTGATGATAATAATTGGTAACATTTATTTAGTACATGTTACCTATGTTATCTCATTTGATTTGAGCCTCACAGCAGCTCAGTAAGGTAGGTTCTATTGTTATCCCCATTTTAAAAATTAGTAATCTGAGTCTGAAAGAGACACAGCTAGTATCTGAGTAAGAATTCCAACTTGTGTTTTCCTGTCTCCAAGTTAAGCACTTCACTAGCACCTTAGCTGTCTGTTGAGTTGTTGCTCACTTATCTCAAAGTCACATGGCTAAAAGGGAAAAATAACTACATGTCAGAAAAGAACTAGTAGCAGAGCTCATGGAAACTGCCTCAAGAATATACTGTCCTTCTCTAGGGATCTTTGTAACCTCAGTCACCTGTAGTAGTCATGTAAGTTATACATCCTAATTCATTATGTAGTTCCTTTTGTTCCCTTGCACTTCCCAGTTGATGGTGTGGATTGTCTGTCAGCGACATTGCTCCCTCTCACCTTCCCATCTACTGTAGCTCCCCAGGTGTCACTTTTTTTTTTTATCATGAGCCCCTTCCATGTACTACAGAGAGGGAAACTTTAGAGTTTACCTGTTTTGGCTGGAGAAACAGCTTGTCCTAATTTACAACTTAAATATGAGGCCAGACTAAACTCTGGAATCTTCTTTCACCATGGTTCCTTAATATCAGTTTTACTGAGAATTCATATCTTCTGATGAGTTTCTAAGACCTCTGAGCCCTCTGAAGTCTTTGAAAAATCTGAGGTGGTTGGTGAGAAAATGATGGAGCTCAGTTGATGTCTACCTTTTTCTAGTCTCTTTAAAAACCTTCCTTTTTAACTTTTCCTCAAAATTGTTTCTAATTTTGAGAATTTCATTCTTTAGAGACTCCTGCATTTCTTCTTATTAATTCCTCTGGAAAATTTTAGGTCATGGGAATCCAGTGCCCTCATTTTGTAGATAGTGTACCTTAGGTCACATGGGCAGCTAGTGGCAGAGTTTGGATTTAAACAGAAATGTTTGGATTAAAAATTCAGTACTTTTTACACAATCTCATGCTAAAGTATCTAATAAAATTGTGTTACTCCCCCTCATTTTAAATACAGGAGATTTAAATATTTTATGCTTTTCTAAGAAAAGAAAATCTAATATAGTTTCCTTTTCTTTCCCCCAGTTTCTTGATTTAAGAAAACCATTCCCTCACCCCTACTTTTTTATAAGAATATTATAATATTTCACTAGTCATGTCAACCCAGATGTCCTATTCAGCTTCACTTTACCTTGGGTAACAAAATTGGAAAAGGGAATTTGTATTTACCTGTGGCATAGATTCCACTTAGTAAGGGTAACTGAAAAATTGTTGATACTCTAACATTTCTCATTTTTACCAATTGGCATACTTTTAAAAATAATTCCATAAACTACATTTAGGGTATTGTTAAGATAAAGCAAACAAAAACAAAATTAAATGTGGATGTATCTGAAATATGTAGATATATATTAAATGTACATAGCATATTTGGTAGTGTTTATGCATTGAGTTTTTATATTAGAACCTACCATATAACAGAATTCAGTGTAACAGTCCTGTCTTGGACATTGTCCAAAAAGGCTTTATCAGAAATACTGGAGCAGTCTCATAATGTGGGGTCTGCTCTGTAATAATTATGGAAACAGGGTTTTAGGTGCTCAGTCAGTGAAGCAGGGGCCTTAGGACCCATAGTGAACCTCAGATATTTTGACATTTGATCGTAACTGTGTTTTTCCATTGCTTATAGTTTCTGAAGACAACGAAGAAAGTGGTATTGATAATGTCCAAGAAGTAACAAGCCCAGAAGTTTCAAATCAGCCCAACAGTGGGTTTGATGATACCCTTGTTTTGGGAGTTTATGTCCATCGAACTGATAGGCTTAGAACAGATTTTATGATTTCTCACCCAATGGTAAAAATCCACGTGATTGACCAGAATACAGGACTGTATGTCAAGAAAGAGCACAGGTAATTATACTTTTCCAGTTGTCTACCCATTGGGGTTGAAAATGGCTATCTTTTAAAAGTTCACACTGTTAGAGTCATAGCATAGATCTTATGTTAATGTACCTTTGCTTTATTTAAACTTGGATATTCTTACTCCTAAAATTGCAAGCTGCTTTCCAAACTTTAAATGTAAATGGTATTACCAAAAAATAAAATTGTCTGAATATTCGGAAGAATTTTGAAAAGAAACCCCCAAAGGTTATTCTTTTTTTTTAAATAAGATATGTGGAAAAAGAAAACAAATATGTTAAAGATTAGCATATAAGACCACTGTACCATTAATTAATCAGTTCATTTATCAAACAAATGTTTGTTGATGACCTATTATATATGAATCACTGAGTTAGGTACTTTGGGGGAAATGTGATAAATAAGAAATGTGATAAATAAAACACAGACCCTACCTTCAAAGAGCTTACCATCTAATGTTCTATGTTAGGCAGTATATTTTATCAAAATCTAAGAAGGCAGAAGTTTCAATCCTGGAGATTAGAACTTGGTTCTGATGTTTTTGGTTTTAATATTTTCTCCCATATAACTCTAGAGGAGTTAGTTACTTTTTAGCTTTTATTATTGGGAACCAAAATAGTTCTTACCTTGATATTATGACTTCTTACCTTTTTATATCATTATGACCTGCTTTACATTACTGTCTCTCCTTCCCTTCCTTCCTTCCTTTTTTCCTTATTCCTCCCTACCTTCCTCCTTCCCTTCTTTCTTTCATTCCTTCCTTTCTTTCTCTACTTCTATTGTTTAATATTAATGTTTTCTTTTTTTTAATATAGCAACCGAGCTGTTTCATCTTTTTATGAACAAGAGAGAGTAGAGAATGTCCTTCCTATTATGACTCAGCCTTATGATTTCAAACATTACAAGTCAAGACTTCCAGAGTGGGAAGAACAAATTGTATTTAATGAACGATTTAGTTATTTCCTCCAAGAATCTGAAGAAAGCCCTAGAGTAATTCTGTTTTTTGAGGTATGTTAAACATAATAGATTTTCATTTTATTTTGACAATTTAGTATATGCCTTATTGCTGAAAAATTGTATTTAATATATAGTAATTTCTCACCTTAAATGTACAACACAATAGTTTAAGATTTTGTCAACAATGACATCTCTGAAATCAGTGTATCAACAATTACTTATTGTATACCTGTTGTGCTTTTGGATGGGGAGTGGTGGTCATAGATTACAAGGAGTGTAAGATATGTTTGGAAATTTCAGAGTGACAAATTTAGGCTTCACTTCAAGCAAAACTTCCTAACAATTAGAACTGTCCAAAAATGGAACGGGACCTAGGAGGGAGGTTGTTTCTACTCATTGGAGGCTTTCAGGTAAAGACTGATGACCACTCATCTTATATGTAGTAGAGGGGATTCTGATTCAGATAAGAGATGAACTAAAGTATATCTGAGACACCATCCAACTCTGAGATTCTGAGAATTATAATATGATTGTCATGAGGGAATTTACAGTCTAATGAGGCAAATGATATATACAAAGACTAATTCAAGATAAGTAATTCCAAGACAGTCATGAACTGTTAGGTGGTGTGGTTAGGCTATAGGTATACAAAGAGTTCAAAGATGGCTGAGATCACTGCAAATTAAAGAAAATTGGATAAGCTCCATGGGGACAGTGGTCTTTGAGATGGGCTACACAAATGAAAAGTATTTATATGCATCTCAGAGCATAGTAATATAAGATATTTTAACTGGTTTGTTTGATTTTAGAAAAATGAAAAGCTCAACTGTTGTAGAACAGATTTCTTAATACAATGGTAAGGCTCAGCAAACCAAACTATGAAACTTTTTTTATATAGCTTTATAAAGATGATCAATAATTCTACTTATTTTACACTCAATTTTGTTAAAGTATATCTCCTCTCCTCTTGTCTAGCCAAATTGTTTGCATGGAAATTCTTGAAGATGAGATTGCAGATTTAGATTTTAATTGCTGTTTATTTTTTATTGGTGGAGATTTTTTTGGTAGATTATCATCTTTTTAAAAAGTAACAGTCTGTTTGGCATAGTTTCTGAGGAAGGGGAAATATTTGCTATTGAGTTATCTGTCCAGCTAGTACTTTCCAGTTGTTGCTTTCCTCACTTAGCCAATATTCTCAGTTTTATGTTTTTCTCTCACTAGTACAATAGTGATGTCGTCTTTTTCCTTCATTAAGCCTTGGGCACTCAAAGGTAAAAATCAAGTCATAAGGCTGGAATGGACAGTTATTTCTTTCTAGAAAGGGCAGCTAGGTGGTACAGTGGATAGAGTGCAGGGCCTAGAATTAGGAAGACTCATCTTCCTGAGTTTGTATCTGTTCTCAGACACTTATTAAATGTGTGACCCTGGGCAAGTCACTTATCCTTGTTTGCCTCAGTTTCCTCATCTGTAAAATGAACTAGAGAAGGAAATGGCAAACCAGTACAGTGTCTCTGCCAGGAAAATCCCAAATGGGTTTACAGATAGTTAGACACAACTGAAATGACTGAACAACAACAAAAATTTCTAGAAAACTACCAAACCCCATAACTTTTACTCTTTCTCTATTAGCAATCAATCGGCAAGCATTTATTAAGTACTTACTATGTGCCAGGCACTGTGTTATGTATAAAGATGGAAGTAAAACAGCTATTACCTCAAGGATTGTATATTTTGTCAGATCCACTCAGATTTTGTACATCTGTATACAGCCTTACTATTGTATAACAGAAGTGGCCTCTGATAATCATTACATTCAGTTTTCTCCCTCCCAACAAAAGTAAATGATGACTGTATACATCCTTCTTCACATGTGAGAGTGTGTGTGTGTGTGCACACATGCATGTGCACCTTTATGTGTTCAGAAATTTATTAGTAACCCTTGGTTTATCAGCCCCAATATGTACCTAGAGGTAAATGAATTTTATTTGTAGAGTCATAGTGATTGGTAAGATTTTCTTTCTGTGCTTGGGGAATTAAACAAAAACTTCACAAAAAGAAAATATGAGATGCAGAAATACATGCTAAACATTAACTTATTTGCTATTAGATTGACTGAGGTACTGTGCAAATAAGATAATATATGATTTTGCTAAACTGAAATTATTTAGATGTCACTTTAAGTTGGTATCTGATATATATATTTTTTAAATGCAACATTAGGATTTTTCTTTCAACTTAGAAAATATTAACATTTGGATCAATCATCACTCAATAAGAATTAATGTGTTTTTTAACTAAATATTTACAGATTCTTGATTTCTTAAGTATGGATGAAGCCAAGGCCAACTCTGAGGTTCAAGTCCAGGAAAGGGGTTTTCGCAAAATTGCCTGGGCATTTCTCAAGGTAATTTTTTAAATGTTCTAAACATTTAAGACCTTCCTTCATGTTCCATGAAGCTATCTACCAGGGTCAGACAGCAGGAAAGTGTCTGAGGCTAAATCTGAACTCACCTCTTTCTGACACTAGGCTCAGCTCACTTTCTCCTTCTCCCTCTCCCTCTACTGTGCCATCATCTGCCTCCATCTTAAGTCTAAGTTTTGAAAGCCATCTTTTTTTATCAAATACTTTATTAACTTCTAGTTTACATCATTCATTTCTGCAAGATTTTGAGTTACAAATTTTCTCCCCATTTTTCCCTTACCCACCACCCCAAAATAACAATCCTACTGGATATCCCCTCCTCCAATCTGCTCTCTCCCATATCTTCTCTGATACCCCCTCTGACTTTCCAGGAGGGCACGGTGGATCTCTATGCCCCAGGGCCTGTATGTCTTATTTCCCAGTTACATGTAAAATAATATTAATAATAGTATGTATATATATACATATATATTTTAAACATTGGATTTAAAACTTTGAATTCCAGATTCATTCCCTTCCCCCCTTGTCACCCACCTTCGCTGGGAAGATAAGCAATTCAATATAGGTTGTACATGTGTAGCTATGCAAAACATTTCCATAGTGGATATATTGTGGAACACTGACTATATTTTGCTCCCTCCTATCCCACCTCCCACTTGTTCTATTATCTGCTTTGATCCTGTCCCTATTCAAAAGTAGGTGTTTCCAACTTCCCTCCCCCCCCCAGCCTGCCCTCCCTTCCATTATATCCCCTCTCTTCCCCTACCCCTCTACTCTCCTGTAGGGTAAGATACCCTATTTAGTGTGTATGTCATTCCCTCCCTAAGCCAAATTCAATAAGAATAAAGTTGACCCATTCCCTTTTGCCTTCCTGTTCTTCCCCTCCATTGTGAACATTTTCCCTTCTCTCTTCTGTATGAGATAATTTACCCCATTCTGTCTCTCCCCATCTCCTCTCATTATATTCCTCTCTCACCTTTTAAGCATCATCCCTTCCTATTCAGTTGGTCCTGTGCCTTCTAAGTATACCTGTACAAATATATATACACACTCACATATGTATTCATATGTCCATATACCCTCCTTTATAGACATAAATATATATTTCTATTCCTGTCAACTATTCTCATACTGAGAAAAGTTTCATAAGTTATAATTATCTTTTTTGCATGTAGGAATGTAAGTAGTTCAACTTTGATAAGTTCCTTATGATTTCTTTTCCCTGTTTGCCTTCTCATGCTTCTCTTGCTTCTTGTATCTGAATGTCAGATTTTCTATTCAACTCTGTTTTTTTTTTCATCAAGAATGCTTGAAAGTCCTCTATTCCACTGAATGGCCATATTTTCCCCTGAAACATGATACTCAGTTTTGCTGGGTAGGTGATTCTTGGTTTATTCCCAGCTCCTTTGACCTCTGGAATATCATATTCCAAGCCCTTCGATCCCTCAGTGTAGAAGCTGCCAGATCCTGTGTTATCCTGATTGTGTTTCCACAATATTGAAATTGTTTCTTCCTGGGTGCTTGTAATATTTTCTCCTTGATCTGGGAACTCTGGAACCTGGCTATAATATTTCTAGGAATTTTCTTTTTGAGATCTTTTTCAGGAGGTGATCAGTAGACTCTTTCAATCAGGGCAATTTTCCTGGAGAAATTCTTGAAGGATGATTTCTAGGTTCTTTTTTGATCATGGCTTTCAGGTAGTCCAATAATTTTTAAATGATTTCTCCTGGATCTATTTTCCAGGTCAGTGGTTTTCCCAATGAAATATTTCACATTGCCTTCTATTTTTTTGTTTGTTTGGATCTGTTTAATAGTATCTTGATTTCTCATAAAGTCACTAGTTTCCATTTGCTCCAATCTAATTCTGAAGGAATGATTCTCTTCAGTGAGCTTTTGAGATTCTCTTTCCATCTGGCAAATTCAGCTTTTTAAGGCATTCTTCTCCTCATTGCCTTTTTGAGCGTCTTTTGCCATCTGAGTTAGTCTATTTTTAAGGTGTTATTTTCTTCAGTCAGGTTGTTGACTCTCATTTCATAATTTTCTAGCATTGTTCTCATTTCTCTTCCCAATTTTTCCTCCCCTTCTCTCATTTGGTTTTCAAAATCCTTCTTAAGGTCCTCTATGGCCTGTAACCAACTGGTATTTTTCTTGGAAGCTTTTGGTGCAGGAGCTCTGACTTCGCTGTCTTCCTCCTGTTCCATGCTTTGATCCTTTTTGTCCCCAAAATAGGCATGTAAAGTTGGGTTGCTCTGCTTGCTTTGCTCCTTTGCCTGCTCATGTTGCCACTCAATTACTTGACTTTTGGGCTTTTTGCCACAGTAGGACTCTGCTACCAGAGAGGAGAGCTTTGTCCCAAAGTGCTGGGATTTTCTCAGCTCCCAAAGGTATTAGTTGGGTGCCCTCTCTGAAGCCTGCACATATCCTGGCAAGCTGGTCACACACCCCAGGACCTCCACCGTAGACCACAATCCAGATCCAAGCAGGTTAAAGCAAGAGCAATTACTTGTGTCTGCAACACCTCAGCCGCTTCTCGCCCTATGGGGCAAAAGCCGGATTGCACTCCAAACTACACACTGCACTGATCTCTCACTTTGTCCTTGGCATCTGTGGGTTGATAATTCTGGAAACCGTCACAGCTTCTGGTGATCTGAAGTCCCTCTAGCCAGCAGCTGGTCAGGCTGCCCTGGGGCTAAGACCCCTGGTTCCAGCAGGGCTGGGGTTGGCTCCCAGAGTGTTTTGCTGGCCGTTTGCTGCCAGGCTGTCCTCAGTGGGAGATTAGCTTCTCTGTGTAATTTTGTGGGTTCTGTACCTCCAAAATTTGTCTAGAGTCATTTTTTACATGAATTGGGGGAGGTGGGAGCTGGACCTGTGAGGAAGTCCTGTTTCTACTCCACTATCTTGACTACGCCTCCTACCTTGGTCATTTCTTACAGCATAATAGTATGCCATCACAATCATATACCACTGTTTGTTCAGTCATTCCACAATTGATGGGAATCCTCCAAGTTTTCAGTTCTTGCTACCACAAAAAGAATTGCTGGGCCCAGAATCAGGAAGACTTAAGTTCAAATCCAGCCTCAGATACTTACTAGTGGTGTGACCCTGAGCAAGTCACTTAACCCTGTTTGCCCCAGTTTATTCATCTGTAAAATGAGCTGGAGAAGGATGGTAAACTACAGTACATTTGCCAAAAAAAAATCCCAAATGGGGTAGAACACAACTGAAATGACTGAACAACAACATGTAGGTCCTTTTTTTCTTTTCTTTGATTTTTTTGGGATACATACCTAGTAGTAGTATGGCTAAGTCACAGTTTTATAGCCTTTTTGGCATAGTTCTAAATTGTTCCCTGGAATGGTTGGACCAGTTCATAATTCTACTAGTAGCACAAAAATGACTCTATTTATTCATATCCCCTCCAGGACTTGTTCTTTTTCTTTTATATGTTAGCTGATCGGGTAGGTATGAGGCGGTACCTCTGAGTTATTTTAATTTGCATTTTTCTAATCAATCTTGAATTAGAACATTTTTATTTGACTATTGATAGCTTTGATTTCTTCTGAAAACTGCTTGTTCAAATCGTCTGAATATTTATTAATTAGGTATTGCCCATGTTTTTATACTTTGGCTCAGTTCTTTATATATTTAAGAAATTAGGCATTTATCAGAGAAACTGGATAAAAAATTGTTTTTCTACTTTCCTTCTTCTTTCTCATTTTGGCTGCTTTGGTTTTTGTGCAAAACCTTTTTAATTTCATGTAATCAAAATCATCCGTTTTAGTTCCCATGATCCTCTTTATCTCATTTGGTCATAAACTTTTATACATAGACATGAGAGGTACATTTTTACATGCTTCTCTAATTTACATAAGATATCACCCTTTATTTCTAAATCATTTATCCAGGCCAACCCATACTCTAGTGTCACAGACCTCTCCTGACCTCCTAAGTTTTACTGAGCTGGAAAAATGTCTCACCCTGACCTTTTGTTAGCTGTGCTCCTCCAATGCTCGATTTGAGACATTACTTTAAAGTTGTTTAAAGGGGAATATTGAGAAAACTCAGCTTTAGTGTTTCTACTACTTTGCCATCTTGGCTCTGCCCCTGGAAGTCTCTCCAGTGCACTTCAGTATGAAACAAAACTGAAAAAATACCTTAAAAGCTGACTAGAATGGACCCTTGATTCTAGGTTTACGACTCTGTATTGTATTAAAGATGTTTTAAAGAAAAAAACTGAAGGTTTTTTTTTTAAGCAAACAAATGACATAGTCAGGCCTAGACCTCAGAAGATTATTTTGGCAGTTATGTGGAAGATGGATTAGAAGAAAGATAGTGTAATCAGGGACACTAAGCCTTGAGGTTAGAGCGGAAACAGATATTATTAATATAAAAGTATACTTGGAAAGAATTGGCAACTCATTAAAACCAAAGGAAAAGGAGGAGTTTATGTTTATTTCTATATCTCTAATCTCTTAGGTAGGTATAATGGTAATGTAAATGGGAAGATCTTTCCCATCCATTAATAGGCCCATGTGACCTGTTATAGTTACATTGAAGCCTGAGTCACATGAGTCTGTAGTGAGAGGAACTTGCCTAGCAGATGGAGCAGGAAGGTAGAGCCTAGAAGATAGAACAGGAAGAGTAAAGCTGGAGTAGAGCTGAGAGAGGAAGCTGGTTAGAGTAGTTAGAGCTGAGGGAGAGAGAGGAAGCAGGCAGCAAGCTGTGAGTATTTGTTTATGGGAAGGTCCTAGAAGGAGGAAGGCTTGGGGATGGCAGTATCTTCTGCACTGTTATTATATGTAGATTTCTTTGTTGCTATGATGGATTTGGCTTTCTGGTATTGGGATTCCACTTTCTGGTGTTTGAGTAAGAGTTTTTGTTCTGTCTTCCATGTGGAGAGTCTGTTATATTTTGGGATTCAGAATTAAGCTGGCATATTCACAGATGCTATAGGCACTCTGAATATTGTGTTGGCACTATAGTAAGCTCTAAGATTAGGAACTTGGAGGGCAGGGAAAATAATTATGTCTAAAACAGAAAGACGAAAATTTGCATGGCAAGTGAATTTAAGGTGTAAGGCAATGACTTCCATGTCAAATATGTTGAATTTAAGATTCTGAGTGGAAATGAAGGAATATTAGTCAAGCAGGAAGATGATTAGAGTTGAGCATATAGATATGCTTGTGAACTGAACCACAGGAATTTATGAGTTCACCAAGGGAAAGTATAAAGCTAAAAAATATAAGATGATCCACATCAGATCCCTAAAGAATACCTACAATAACAGAGTAAAGGTAGTTGATGATTGAGCATATGATACCTAAAAAGCACAATTAGAGAATGGAACCAAGAGAAAGTTTTATCAACAAAGTTAAGGAAGCAGAATACGGTGGCCCTGGCCTATAACTCCTGTTACTAGTTTTACAAAATCTCTATTGCATTCAAATCTTCTCTAACTTCTCTCCCAGTCCTATATGACCATTCACAATTAAAAATGGATGGCTTAAGATGGCAGCGTAAAAACAGGACTTCTGCGTGGCTCCATCTTCCACCCTCTCCAATTCATGTAAAAGGCGATTCTGAACAAACTTTGGAGCTACACAACCCACAAAATGACGCAGAGAAGCTAACCTCCCACTGAGGACAGCCCGGCAGGCAGAAAGGGGCCAGCACAGTGCTCTGGGAGCCAACCCAAGCCCCGTGTAAACCAAGGTTTTAGTCTCAGGGTGGGCTGACCAGCTGCTGGCTGGAGGGACTTCAGATCACCAGCAGCTGTGGCGGTTTCCAGAATTATCAACCCATAGATGCCAAGGACAAAGTGAGAGGTCAGTGCAGTGTGTACTTTGGGACCTGAGAATTTGGAGTGCAATCTGGCCTTTGGCCCACAAGGCGAGAAGTGGCTGAGGTGTTACAGCCAGCTGCTGCCATGTGGCAGCTTCAGCTCCTGGACTGCAGAGTGTAGGGGAACCAAGCAACCAGTCCGAGAGGTAATTGCTCTTGCTTTAACCTGCTTGGATCTGGATTGCAGTCTACAGTGGAGGTCCTGGGGTGTGTGACCAGCTTGCCAGGATATGTGCAGGCTTCAGAGAGGGCACCCAACCTTTGGGAGCTGAGAAAATCCCAGCACTTTGGGACAAAGCTCTCCTCTCTGGTAGCAGAGTCCTACTGTGGCAAAAAGCCCAAAAGTCAAGTAATTGAGTGGCAACATGAGCAGGCAAAGGAGCAAAGCAAGCAGAGCAACCCAACTTTACATGCCTATTTTGGGGACAAAAAGGATCAAAGCATGGAACAGGAGGAAGACAGCGAAGTCAGAGCTCCTGCACCAAAAGCTTCCAAGAAAAATACCAGTTGGTTACAGGCCATAGAGGACCTTAAGAAGGATTTTGAAAACCAAATGAGAGAAGGGGAGGAAAAATTGGGAAGAGAAATGAGAACAATGCTAGAAAATTATGAAATGAGAGTCAACAACCTGACTGAAGAAAATAACACCTTAAAAATAGACTAACTCAGATGGCAAAAGACGCTCAAAAAGGCAATGAGGAGAAGAATGCCTTAAAAAGCTGAATTTGCCAGATGGAAAGAGAATCTCAAAAGCTCACTGAAGAGAATCATTCCTTCAGAATTAGATTGGAGCAAATGGAAACTAGTGACTTTATGAGAAATCAAGGTACTATTAAACAGATCCAAACAAATGAAAAAATAGAAGGCAATGTGAAATATCTCATTGGGAAAACCACTGATCAGGAAAGTAGATCCAGGAGAGATCATTTAAAAATTATTGGACTACCTGAAAGCCATGATCAAAAATAGAACCTAGAAATCATCCTTCAAGAATTTCTCCAGGAAAATTGCCCTGATGTTTTAGAACCAGAGCGCAAAATAGAGGTTGAAAGAGTCCACTTCACCTCCTGAAAAAGATCCCCAAAAGAAAACTCCTAGGAATATTATAGCCAGATTCCAGAGTTCCCAGATCAAGGAGAAAATATTACAAGCATCCAGGAAGAAACAATTTCAATATTGTGGAAACACAATCAGGATAACACAGGATCTGGCAGCTTCTACACTGAGGGATTGAAGGGCTTGGAATATGATATTCCAGAGGTCAAAGGAGCTGGGAATAAACCAAGAATCACCTACCCAGCAAAACTGAGTATCCTGTTTCATGGGAAAATATGGTCATTCAGTGGAATAGAGGACTTTCAAGCATTCTTGATGAAAAAAAAACAGAGTTGAATAGAAAATCTGACATTCAGATACAAGAAGCAAGAGAAGCATGAGAAGGCAAACAGGGAAAAGAAATCATAAGGAACTTATCAAAGTTGAACTACTTACATTCCTACATGCAAAAAAGATAATTATAACTTATGAAACTTTTCTCAGTATGAGAATAGTTGACAGGAATAGAAATATATATTTATGTCTATAAAGGAGGGTATATGGACATATGAATACATATGTGAGTGTGTATATATATTTGTACAGGTATACTTAGAAGGCACAGGACCAACTGAATAGGAAGGGATGATGCTTAAAAGGTGAGAGAGGAATATAATGAGAGGAGATGGGGAGAGACAGAATGGGGTAAATTATCTCATACAGAAGAGGGAAGGGAAAATGTTCACAATGGAGGGGAAGAACAGGAAGGCAAAAGGGAATGGGTCAACCTTATTCTCATTGAATTTGGCCTAGGGAGGGAATGACATACACACTAAATAGGGTATCTCACCCTACAGGAGAGTAGAGGGGAAGGGGAAGAAAGGGGATATAATAGAAGGGAGGGCAGGCTGGGGGGGGGAGGGAAATTGGAAGCACACACTTTTGAAAAGGGGAAGGATCTAAGTAGAGAATAGAACAAGTGGGAGGTGTGATAGGATAGAGGGAAATATAGTCAGTTTTCCACAATATATCCACAATGGAAATATTTTGCATAGCTACACATGTACAACCTATATTGAATTGCTTATCTTCCCAGCGAAGGTGGGTGACAAGGGGGGAAGGGAATGAATCTGGAACCCAAAGTTTTAAAATCAAATGTTTAAAAATATACATGTTATCATTAATATTTTACATGTAACTGGGAAATGAGATATACAGGCACTGGGGCATAGAGATCCACCATGCCCTACTGGAAAGTCGGAGGAGGGATGGGGGAAGATATGGGAGAGAGCTGATTGGGAGAGGGGATATTCAGTGGGAATACTGTTTTGAGGTGGCGGGTAAGGAAAATTGGAGAGAAAATTTGTAACTCAAAATCTTGTGTAAATGGATGATGTAAACTAAAAAATAAAAGAGAATATTAAAAAAAAAAGAAATTATCAATGGGATGATTTCAGAAAAAAAATGGGAAAACTTCTATTCCAATTAAGACAACAATCCAAGACAATTCCAAAGGACCCCTAATAAAAAATGTTCTCCACTCCAAAGGGAGAACTGACGAATTCTGAATTTTAGGTAGCATGTCCTGACTGTAGTTCTTAATGTTGTTATTCAGTCATTTTTCAGTCATGTTCTGCTCTCCATGACCCCATTTGGGGCTTTTTTGGCAAAGATAATTGAGTGGCTAGCCATTTCCTTCTCTAGCTTATTTTACAGATGTGGAAATGGAGGCAGACAGGGTTAAGTAATTTATCCAGGGTCACACAGCTAATAAGTGTCTAAGGCCAGATTTGAACTCTTAAAGACGAGTCTTCCTGATGCCAGGCCCAGGATTCTATCTACTGTGCCACCTGGCTCTCCTGTGGCTCTTAATATCTGAACTTTCTTTCTGGCTGCTTGAGTTATTTTTTTTCTTTGACCTGGAAGCTCTGGATTTTGGCTCTAGAGTTCCTGGGAACATTAATTTTGAGGATTTTTTTTTCCACTAAATGACTGATAGATTTCTTATATATACAGTTTGTCCTCAGATCCTAATAAGACCATGAAGTAATAATAGATAGGCAAGTTCCATTGATGTATCTGGATTTTTGTATGGTTAAGTTTTTTAGTTAGTCCACTGATTCTTAGATCATGTCTCCTTGACCACTTTTCCATGTCAGTTGTTTTTGTTAGGAGATGACCTTACTTTTTCTTATTTTACTGTAATTATTTGATTTTGTTTCAATTTTTCTTCTTTACATAGTCTCCAATTTCTGCCTTCTCCAGTTTGATTTTTCAAGCAGTATGTTATATAAGTTTTTGTAGTTTCTCTACTAAACTGTTAATTCTGTTTCCACTTTTTGCCTCTTTGGTTCTCTCCTCTCCTTTCTAAACCTTTTGTCTAGAGCTTTCTTTTCACATATTTGATCATTAAAAAAAAAATAACTCTGACTTCATTTCTTTCAGGAATTCCAGTAGACCTTGTAGCAAATCTGTGACTTAATTTGAGACCTTGCTTATAGATTTGGATATAAAATTATTTTCTTTTTCTGGGTGTGTGCTCTAAGAATCCTTGACTTCAAGGCTATTTCTTTATCATTGGTATTTTCTTGTGCTCACTCATTTTTCTATTTATTGAATTGGGACTTTGTGTTGGGGGCAGTCTTTGTGTACTTTTGGAACAAATTGTGGACCCTCTTTGGTACTGATCTGTATTATTTTAACTCTAGATACATTAAGTACCTCAGGAGTGACTGACCAGCACTGTTCAGTGATGGAGTATGCTAGGTACTTTGGGTATGAGGTAGTGTGGGATAGTCTGAACTGGAGAGCACAGCACACTGATCATTGTCCTCTCAGTTTGGGCCTAGTTTGATATCAGGGCAATATAGCTGCAGATTTAAAGCATCCTTAGCTAGACTGCAGACTGGGCTCTTGCCTTCTTGCCTGTAGTTTCAGGCTCTAGGTTTCTCTGGCTTGGTGCTAGTCTCTGAGTTGGAAAGCTTCCATAAACTGTTTTCAGGTCAGCCTTTTCTTTCTGGACCCCTTTCCTAGTACCTACAAGCTTTTGGCTGTCTCTTTACATAGATCTAAGCTGGCAAAATGCACTTACTGTACTTTTCTCTTTGGAATTCATGGTCATTTCTCAACCCTGTGCTCTTTTGTCATTTTTGTTAAAGCTGTTGTGAGAGAGCTAAACTGTTCTGTTTTTACTCACTTTTCTATCTTGTAGAAACTCTCCCTCTTGCTCAATAATTAACTGTCTCTCATTTATACCTCACCATCTTTTGCTCCTTCCATCTTCTGGCATGCACTGAGAGCCCTGATTCCCTCTGGATGACTACATTCCTGGTCACCTTTTCCACTGTTGCTTGGAATGCTCCTTGTTTCCCAAACCTCTTTTTTTATGAAATTCATTCAGTTAAATTTGCCCCCCTAATCTAGCTTTCTATAGGTCCTTGTCTACTGATTCTCTGGACACTACACTATTCATCCATTCACAATGATTTCAGTACTTGCTTAACCTTCCTCTCTACTACAAATCCTGCCCTCATACCAGCTATCTTCAACATAGTGATGTTTCCTCATATACTCTAACTTCACAACTTCTTAATCTGGTCATTTCCCATACCTTGCTTTTTCCCTTCACCTCAGCTATACATAAGGGTCAAACCCTTAATCCTGTCATCACCTACTGTTGATATATGTTGAAGAACTCTGGAATTCTTTTATCTGATCTTTTATCTTTACATGTATCTCTGTGTCTTAATCCTCTAAAATTTACTTTTTAATCTACATCAGGATATCTTATCTCTCTGTACATATCTTTTATGTACCAATATATGTATATATTAATCCTTAGCCTTTAGATTGCAAGTCTCTTGACTGTAGGGACCTTTTTTTTTTGCTTTTTTTTTTTTGTTCATGTCCTCAACACTAAGGACATTATTTGGCACTTAAAAAGTGTTTAATAAATCCATGCTGATTGATTGCTTGATGGTCAATTTGTTAGGAGTTGTGTAGTAATGGGATCAAAGATACAGATAGAGGAATTAGCATTAGTGAGCAGTAAGTATATCTCTTCTGCTGTGACAAAATCAGAACCCAAAATGTTTCCTTATTTTTCTGTTGTGAAGTTAGGGAGGTTTTTTTATTTACTAAAATTTTTTACTTAAATTTTATTTTTCTGTGTCATAATATTGCCATCTTGTGGCACTCTGGGACATTGCCATAAAAGTTCTTTTAGGGTATAAGGCTGTTTTATAAATTGCACTTGAAGAATTTTATTAGCATATTTTACAACATTTTTATATTTGTGGATTATTTATTTCATATTTTTATTGTTAGTTCATTTAGTTATCCAGTGAAGTATTCAGCAAATATTAGGCTTCTAAAGCCTTTGAATGGTGAGTCGACTCAAGTTAAATTTGAAGTGGTAGCAGAAATCATCCCCAATTATTCAACCTGTTGTCTGTGACTTTAAGATTTATCTTTTTTTAAAATTTCATTCAGAATTTGTGAGAGTGGTAGTATCTTTTTTTTTTTTTTTTGCCTTTTTGGAGGGCAATTGGGGTTAAGTAACTTGCCCAAGGTTACACGGCTAGTTTTTTCGTGCCTGAGGCTGGAACTGAACCTCCAGGGCCAGTGCTTTACTCACTGCACCACCTAGCTGCCCCAAGAGTGGTAGTATCTTGGTTGAGGTTAATTTATTGCTATATTGACTATTTTGGGATGATTCAGATCTATGATTTCATTAGTATGAGTACTAACTTCATCGATGCTGATTATAACACTTCCATATATAGTTTCATAATTTAATGTAACCAAAAACATTATCCCCTGGTAGCCAACTTCTGGTGATAAGCCTTCTCATATTAAGATGATTACTAGCTGGTAATTCAAAGTCAAGAAAGTGCTTTTAAGCTTATTAGAACCTGTAAGAGTTTATTCTCTACTAGTATATAGCCTTTGAAGATACAAGGTCACTTCTGTACCACAATTAATGTGTTGGAATAAAACTTCAGTGTACATAGGACTTAGAAGGAAAATATAATTTCAAGTGGAATTGAATTTCTTGGCTTTTGTTCAGTTTTGTTCAGTTCGTACTCTTTGTGGCCCCATTTGAGGCTTTTTTGGCAAAGATACTGGAATGGCTTGCCATTTCCTTCTCCTGCTCATTTTACAGATGAGGAAACTGAGGCAAACAAGTTTAAGTGACTTACTCAGGGTTACACAGTTAGTAAATGTCTGAGGCTGGATTTAAACTCAGGAAAATCAGTCTTCCTGACTTCAGGCCCAGCACTGTATCCACTGAATCAGCTTTATCTCTCAAGTTGTGCCCCCTAATAGTGCAGATTTCAACCCAAACAAACCTATCTTGTGTGACTCTTGTCCGTGTTTTTCCATAAATTTGCTCTAGGGGATCTGGGAGCCTTCCTCACTTTCCCCTGACATTAGGAAGATACCTTACTCTCCCTTCCTTTCTCTCAATCTAGTCAAACTGGTCTTCCCTCTCTTCCTCCCACATGATATACCAGTTCTGTTCTCCTAGGATCTTAACTTTGCTGTTATCCTCAATGCCTCATGCCACACATCCAATCACTGACAAATCTTTCCACTACTACAGCTATAATATCCATCAAATCAACCCCTTCTCACTATTCTTTCATCTGCAGCCTTAGTTCAGGCCCTCATCATTTCTCCTCCTTTAAGGCCTAACTCAAGTACCTGTTCTCACATAAAGCTCTTGCCAAGATCCCCTTAACTCCGAGTGCTCTCCCTCTCAAACTATGTGGTATTCAAGTTATGGTTATATTTATACTTATATTTAACTATTTTGCATTTATTTTCTTTATATTTATCCTATATATATATTTTTTGGAGGGGGGAGGGCAGGGCATTTGGGGGTAAGGGACTTGCCCGAGATCACATGGCTAGTACATGTTAATGTCTGAGGCCGGATTTGAACTGAGGTCCTCCTGACACCAGGGCTGGTGCTCTATTCACTGTGCCAACTAGCCACCACATATTTATCTTATATAAACTACCTAGAATATATGTCATTGTTGTTTCTCCTGTTAGAATGAAAGCTTCTTGTGAATAGGGACAGTTTAATGCATTTCGTTAAAAAAAGAGACACGTGAAATACAAAAATTTTGTTTAAGGTACTTTAAAAACTTGACCTATTACTTTGTTTAACCCATTGATTTAAATAATTTCCTTCCCTTTAGCTAAGGACTTAAAAGTGGGGCATCTGAATCAGCCAAAATGGTATTTTGAGAATGAGTTCCTGATACTATTCTTACACTTTGTTGATTTTTTTTTTAGCTTGTAGGGGCCAATGGAGTTTTGAATATCAATGGGAAACTCCGTCTTCAACTATACTGTCCCCCTCCTAGGATTAGATCACAGTCAAATGTTGTTGAGGTCTTTGAATGGTGGTCAAAATGTCCAAGGATTCGTTATCCATCAACATTATATGTGACCATAAAAGGCCTGAAACTCCCAGATCATGTAAGTTATTTTGTTTTTGGTATTTGGTAGGATTATAAGTCACTTATATTCTCAGAAGTTACAATTAAGCAATGACCAGATTTATTTTCCAGAGTAAGAAAGTCTTTTGAATCATTAAATCATAGCTTTTTTAGAACTGGAAGAGGCATTAACTGGGAAATATGGCATTCTCCGTAGCTATATATAGTAACTGCTAAAGTCTGAGTGTGGTTTGAAACTTTAGCTACAACTGTATTAAAAGACAGTTTGCCAAAGTATTTTTTTTAATTATGAGAAAATAACCAAAACTCTACAATGCTTAAATGGATTTGTGATCATAGTGATTTAAGAATCCTTCCAGTGATACAAATTATAGCCCAGCAGTGCCTGCCTGCAATGTCTTCTTGTAACAGAGGGTCCACTCAGAATATTGTGGGGTGGCTTTCTTGTATGGCCTTTGTATTACAAAAACAACAGTGGAAACTGCAGAATCTCCCAGCCCTTTCCCCCCCTTATACAATTTTGTTGTAATATCTTTATGCCCCTTCCCCATTATCATGCCTTGGTTATAATAAGTTATAGCTTGCTCACTTCTACCATGTCTCCTCACCATTGGCAATGGAGAGTCTAAAACTTTGCTCTCTTTTTTAAAAAAGTCTGATTATAGTCATTAAGACAATATTTTAATGCTGTTAATACAGTTAGTCAGTCATCAAGTATTAAGCATTTACTATGTGGCAGGAACTGTACTAAGCACTGGTACCAAGAGAAGCAAATATACTGTTGTTGTCATTGAGAAGCTCCCATTCTAATTCAGAAAACAATGTATAAATAACTGGACACATATAAAATGCATATAGAATAGATGGAAGTAATCTCACAAAGAAGGGTGGGGGGAATGGGAGAAGGGAGCAAGTGGAGCCTAGGAAAGGCCTTCTGCAAAAGGTGGAATTTTAATTGGGCCTTGAAGGAAGTCAGGGAAGCTAAGAGGCAGCATTGAGGAACCAGAATGTTCCACGCATGGGGGACAACCAGGGCCAAGGCACAAAAACAGGCAGTGAAGTCAGCTGTGCTAAGAACAGCAATAAAGTCAGTGAATCTGGATCTTAGTGTACACAGAGAGAAGTAAAGTGTGAGAAGACTGGACAGGTAGGAAAGAGTCAGATTATGAAGAGCCTTAAATGCTAAACAAAGGACTTTATGTTTGATCCTAGAGGTAATAGGAGGCAGCCACTGGAGTTTATTAAAGATTGGAGTGACATGGTCAGACTTGAACTTTAGGAAAATCCCTTTGGTAGATCAGCCAGGGGAGGGTAAATTGGAATGGGGAAGGATGAGGCAGTAACCAACTATAAAGCTATTACAGTAATTCATTCTAGAGATGATGAGGACTGTTACTAAAATGTTGTCTGTGTGACAAAAAGGGACATATATGAGAGATATGAAGGTAGATGCAATATTTGACCACAGGCCAGATATGTGAGGTGAATATTAGTGAAGAATGGAGGGTGACACTAAAGTTTTTCTTCCTGAGTGGCTGGGAAGATGGTGGCACTAAAAGGTTTGAGAAAATAGCTTTTAAAGCATAACAATATTCTATAACTTAATACATCCTATTAAACATTAAAAGATATTGCCAATATGGTTGTACATGAATAAGTTATAAAAGGTTCCTATAACAAGAGATGATTCAGAAATGAAATTAGGAAATCTATGAGGATATAAAATTATTACTAAAGACTTATTACAATAAATTACAAATTTCACTAATACTGGTTAATATAACTCCAGGGTATTATTTTACAACTGAAGCTAAGTAACCGAGGTAAAAAGAACCAAAAGCTTATGATTATGTGATAGAATATGAATGATTTCGAAGTTAAGAATTTCTTAGAATAGCATATCCTTTTGGTACAGGTATAGAAAGAAGGTGGTAAGAATATAATACTTGTTAGATAGAGAATGGAATGGACACAGGAATGGAAGTCTCTCCTCTTAACAATAATGTCAGAAAAAAACCCAGATTTTCAAAGTTCTGGAAGGACTGTCATTTAAGGCAGCAAACCCTCTTGTTCTGTTTGCATCCATTTGTGAAGCTATGTCTGCAAAATAAAAATAGATAAAATCAACTGGTTTAAGTATTAATTTTTGAAGAATTTCCCCCTATATTGATTGTTCTTGGATCTTAAAACATTTTGTGTGCTCTAAATATGGGCTTTACAAGATTGTTGTGTCCAATTAATTGTAGGTAGATCCTTCTTTTCGTTCTATGATGGCACTTCAGCAGGAACAAGGTAGTACATCATACTGTGAACTTCAGAAGGAGACAAGTAAAAGAGGTAATGAACCAGTTCCAGATGACCAAAAGGAAATAATAAAGTGGTCAAGGTTGCCTGGGCAGGTGAGAGATTTTGATAATATTAAATTCATTTATAGATTAATACTCTTTACATATTTATTTTAAGTTGTAGTAGATATGTCCATATAAGCAATTAATAAGTATTTGTTTATTGAATTTGAAACATCCTTAGTCTAGCTAGGCAATAACTGCAAAAGCTGAGTTTTCCTAACAGACCCTGGAACAAATGTGGCTCTTTCTTTTGCTTAGTTGGTTATGCCCCCAGACCCTGGTTCTTCGGTTCATGTTGGCTTCTCCATCAATCATGCTCCCAAACCTGTCTTTCTCTAAAAAGTAGTTTACTGCAAAAGTCTTTTTCTTTGTTCATTTAGTCATTCAATAAATATTTGTTGAGTATCTGTTAGGTGTATAGCACTGTACTGTATCTTTTTAGGATACAAATAGTATAATTTTACAGCAATGAGTATTTATTAAGCACCTACTATTAAGCAAGGCACTCTGGCATACGCTGGAGGATACAAAGATATATAATAATATAGTCCCTGTCT
The DNA here is from genome assembly GCF_028583685.1 of Petaurus breviceps papuanus. Classification (NCBI taxonomy): domain Eukaryota; kingdom Metazoa; phylum Chordata; class Mammalia; order Diprotodontia; family Petauridae; genus Petaurus; species Petaurus breviceps. The sequence goes on from NW_027187391.1 coordinate 10,129,843, forward strand.
TTAAAGAACTTAGCTCTTATACTGGTGAGGTGATGGTGATGGCCAGGGGTCCGGAGAGAATGTAGCATGTATAAAGAGGTGAAACATGATACCCTCCCCCCGCTCCAGTCTATCGCCTGGTTGATTCCCAATACAAATGGAGGCTTTTGGATTTTTTTTTTTTTAACATAACCAATGTGATTTTTTTTTTACTTGACTGTACATATTTGTAATGGGTTTCATTTTTCTTGCTTTCTCATTTAGGGATGAAGGGGGAGGTGGGAGAGAGAGTTTGATCCTGAAAATAAAACTGAATTTTAAAAAAAGAATAATACAAGGTAGGATGCAATGGAGGCAAGGATACAATTAAAACAAAGTCCTAAGAAAACTTGAGGAGAGAACACTTTCATTTGGAAAGGCTTTGTGGAGGAGGGGATGTCTGAAGTAAGGCTTGAAGGAAGATCAGAAATTTAAGAAGTAGAGATGAGAGTGCTTTCATGCACAGAAATGGAGATAACATGTTGATTTTGGGTAATAACTCATGTTCTGTTTGGCTTGAAGGCAGAGTATGTGATATGTATGAAACAAGGCTAGAAAAGTAGATTGGAGCCAGATGATGAAGGGACAAGGGAGGCTAAGGAGTTTGTATTTTGTTCTAGAGACCAGGGGCTTTTTCATAATTTTTGCGCAAGGTGGCCACACTTATGTCTTCTCAAGTTTATTCTGATAGCTATGTGAAGAATGTATTGGTGAGGAGAGTGATTAAAGGGGCAAGATCATGAGTTAAGTTTGGGATTTAATGAGAAGGAGGTGTTAGCAGGACAGTTAGGCAACGTCCAGGGCAGCTCTCTAGAAGGAAGTTGGAGATTTGAAACTGGAGTTCAGGAGAGATATGTATATCCAGTGGGGTTGGATACATATGCTTAGTAGTCGTCAGTTTTAAGATATTTTGAGGAGCCATCATCCAGTCAGTCGCTATCATTTATTAAACATTGAGGTGATCATTGAGCTTTTGGGAGTGGATGGAATCATCAGCCATTAGAATTGAGAGAGAAAGGAGAGGAGAGAAAAGAAGCACTAGGACATGACCTTTATGGACCTTCGCACTTGAGAGGTGGGGAGGAAGGTAATTTTCCAGCAAAAATGACTGAAAAGGAGCACTCATATAGATAAGAGAAGCAGGAGAGGCCCCAGCATGGAAAACAAGAGAGGAGTCAGTACTGAGCTTTTTCAGTGCTGCGCCTTTAAAGGGCAGCCATCCATAGTGATTGGTGCCAAGAATGGTCAAGGAAAATGAAGACAGTGGGAAAAGCTATCAGAGCTAGCAACTGAAGCAGTTATTATTGACTTTTTGGAGAGCTCTCTTAGAAGCCTTAGACTTGAGAACCAGATTTCAAGGGGGCTCCAGAGAGGCAGTAAGTAGACTACATGTAGCTGGGACTAGCAGCGAAAAAAGAGGAGAGACATTGAATTTGGCTTTGGGAGGGAATGACATGCACACCAAACAGGGCATCTTGCCCTACAGGAGAGTAAGGGGGAGGGGAACGAGAGGGGGGATGATGGAGGGGAGGGCAGGTTGTGGGGGAGGGTAGTTAGAAACACACACTTTTGAAAAGGGACAGGATCAAAGTAGAGGATAGAACAGGTAGGGGGTGGGATAGGATGGAGCAAAATATAGTCAGTCTTTCACAATATATCCACTATGGAAATGTTTTGCATAGCTACACATGTACAACCTATATTGAATTGCTTATCTTCCCAGTAACGGTCGGTGAAGAGGGAGGAAGGGAAAGAATCTGGAACTCAAAGTTTTAAAATCAAATGTTTAAAAAATATTATTATTATTTACATGTAACTGGGTAATAAGATATACAGGCACTGGGGTATGGAGATCCATCTTGCCATACCTGAAAGTTAGAGTAGGGATGGGGGAGGATATAGGAGAGAGTAGATTGGGGGATGAGGTATATAGTAGGATCGCTGTTTTGAGGTGATGGGTAGGGGAAAGACAGGGAGAAAATTTGTAACTCAAAATCTTTTGGAAATGAATGTTGTAAACTAAAAATAAACAAAATTTAATTTAAAAAAAAGAAAAGAAAAAAAGAGGAGAGAGTTGGGACAATCTTTTCAAGTAAAGCATTGTCAAGGGAAGTTTTTTTTTTTTTTAATGGATAGGGAGTCCTGAATATAGACACAGACAGACAGACAGACAGACAGACAGACAGACAGACAGACAGACAGACAGACAGATAGATAGATAGATAGATAGATAGATAGATAGATAGATAGATAGATA
>NW_027187391.1:10132127-10190658 GCF_028583685.1 Petaurus breviceps papuanus
ATAGATAGATAGATAGATAGATAGATAGATAGATAGATAGATAGATATAGATGTAGATTTTAGGCAGTGAGGAAAGAGCCAATAGTTGGGGAAAGCTAAAGAAGAATGAGGATGATTTTTAGGGCAGTCTTCCAAAGGAGGGAATGTAATCAAGGACAACAATGCAGGCATTAATCTTGGCAAAGAGAAGAGTCACCTCTATGGTTGGAAACAAAAGAATGGGTAAAAATATAGAGAGATTTTGAGGTGTGAAGAAAGGAAGACAGGCAAGGTTATGATGGATGCCTCATTCTCAATAAAACTGAAGTTAAAGTTACAGAAAGATAGGAGATGTTGGGACTTTGAGGAGAAAATATGTAGATTTGAACAGCTGCAATAAGATATATAGTAATCAGATGAATGTAAAAATTGTGCTTCAGTGGGGGCCTTTTTGAGTGCCACTAGGCACAGTTTCATGACTGCCAATCAGTATTCTTATAAGGCAAGGTGTTAGGAATTCGTAATTGAGGATTAGTAGTACTTGAAGAACAGAGATGAGGAACTCAGGAGATTCTAGAAATGGAGATAATGCCTTATTGAACTGCTTAAATACAGGATTATAAGTCAGTCATCAAGCATTAAATCTACTTTGTTTCAGGCACAATACTAAATGTTGGAGGGGTAGAAAGAAAGGGGGGAAAAGAGAGTTCCTACTCTTAAGGAATTCAAAGACTAATGAGTTAGACAACATGCTTACAACTATGTACAGACAGGGTATAATTGGGGTATCTTGGAGTTAATCTCAGAAGGCTCTTTTGGGAAAGGCTTTTTGTAGAATGTGGTACTCTGCTGAGACTTGAAGGAAACCAGGGAAATTGGGAGGTGGGGATGAGCAGAGACAGAGCACCAGCCGTGGGGGAAAGCCAGTGAAAATGCCTGGCTAGAGATGCAGTATGTGTGTGAGGAGCAGCAAGACAGCCTTTTCAGAGGCCCACAGTCTATGGCAGGATGTAAGATATAAGAAGACTGGAAAGGTGAGAAGAAATCAGGTTAGATGGGATCTTATAGGCAATAGGGAGCCACTGGAGTTGACTGAAGAGGTTGTCACTACAAAAAGAACAAAGTGAAGCCACGACAGGAGTTACAGACTGGAGTAATAGGGATATGTCACTAAGGGCCCTTCCCTCTCTACATCTTTGATCCAGTGATCATGGAGAGCATAAAAGATATCCTCCCACGGACTCAGTTTCACAGCCTCACTGTCATCCCCAGGTCTTCTTTCACATTCACTTCATATGTCCAGTCTGTTGGCAACTTTTGTTTCTACCTTCAAAATAGCCCTCCTAGTCGTCTCCTTATTTCCACTCACGTAGCCACTATCCAGGCTTTCATTATCTCAGTAGCCTGCTGCTTGCTCTTCTTGTCTTCACATTTCTTCCCACTTCAGGCCATCCTCTTTTCAGCTGCCAAAGGGATCATCTGAAAGTGAAGGTCTGGCTCTGTCACACACCCCTACTCAATAAACTCCAGTATTCCTTATTATCTCCAGCATTAAATATAAAGTACTCTTTTTGGCTTTGAAAGCCATCACAGCCTGCCCTTTTTTCTACTTTTCCCATGTTTTTATACTTTACTCCTTTCTAAGTACTCCACAGTCCAGTGACTGACCATTTTGCTGTCCTTCAAACGTGACATTTATCTCCTAACTCTGTCTTTTCCCTCAGTGTTTCTCATGCCTGGAATGTTCTCCCTTCTCCTCACCACCTCCTGTCTTCCTTTGTCTGGGCTCAAATCCCACCTTCTGAAAGAAGCCTTTCCTAGGACTTACCTTCTCCCCTCACTCACTGCTAGGGCCTTTCCTATAAGATTGTGTCTCATTTAGACTACATGCATAGTCTATGTACTTCCCTGTTCTCAAATGATACTTAGCATAATGCTTGTGCCAGAAGGTGCAGTGAATACAGCACTGGGCCTAGAGTCCATAGGACCAATATGGCCTCAGACACAAACAAGCTGTGCAACCCAGGGCAAGCCATTTAATCTCTGTCTACCTCAGTTTTCTCTGTTGTAAATGGGATATTGTAGCAAGCATCTACCTCACAGAGTGTTTATGAGGATGAGATAACATGATATTTGTAAAGCCCTTAGTGCAGTGGTTGGGAAATAATAACATGCTTAATAAAGGCTTGTTCCTTTCTCCCATTATGCATTGGTGTTCACATAACATAGTAATATGGCAATATATAAAATAATGAGGCTTAGTATAAGGGAGCTATATTTGAATTTTTGAAAGTTTGACTACAAATAAAAGAAAGTATAGTATAGTACTTGGAAATTTTTTTTGAATGTGGTTGTTTAGGTTGAAAATAGAAATTAGATTCAGAATCTTCAGTATAATCATTAATGACTTTGTGATGTCTCTTATATGCAATAAATGCTCGATAATTTTTTGCTGAACTTTTGTTTGAATCCATGTTTATTAAAGGGATGTTGGGTATGTTTGGCATACATTCCCAACTTTTAAGCAAAATTCGAGGAAGATCCATTTCCAACTTGTCTAACATATAAATCAGCCGTTTTGTTCCTTGTCAGAGATATACTATTCAATTTCAGTAGGGCTCGCCATTCCTTTCTGATGTACTCATAACAAGTCTTTGTTGTTATCAGTGAAATGGTTTGTTTTGTTTACTCTTGATTTTTTGGTGATAAAATATATTTGATAAGCATATAAATATATATATAATTACCAGGAAAATTTTAATATTAGTCTTTTAGCTACTAGAAGTATTATTTTCTTATCATATTGCAAAGATTCCTTTTTAGTAAAATTACAGCAGTCTGCTCTCCCAAAATACTGAGTTTAGAAAAGGAATACCGTTAAAATTAAGTTTAATGGAATGGTATCTTGAATTAATTCTTTCTTGTCTAGCAAAATTGTGAAGGGATGTAGAAATTAGAAAACAAAGTGAGATAAGGAATATAAAAGACAAAAACTTTTGTGTTCCTAAACTTTAATTATGCCATGTATTTGCATTTTCTTTTCCCTTAGTTTCTCTAGATTATTGGAAATGTTACAATGCTAAATTCTACATTTTAATATATTCCTGTTTCCACATAGAAATAGTGATCCCTTTTTCATCCTTACATTTCCCTGAATAGTTAACTATGGCACCCTCAGTGGACCTCTCTGAGGCATAAGCTGTAGGAAAAGTGAACTTGTAAAGGCATTGATTCTTTTTTTTTTCTCACTATTATGTATAGATATGAAAAAGAGATCTAGAAGACAAATTTTTTTAATATTTTTTCTTCCCACCTCCATCTTTCTCTTTTAAAATTTATGAGACACATAAAGGATTCAGTAGTAAAATTATTTATAGTAGCTCTTTTTGTGGTGGCTAGGATTTGGAAGTGGAGGGGATACCTCTCAATTGGGGAATGGCTAAACAAGTTGTGGTATATGATTGTAATGGAATATTATTACATGATTAAGAAATGACAAGCAGGATGAATTCAGAAAAACCTGGAAAGACTTACATGAACTTACACAAAGTGAAGTGAACAGAATCAGGAGAACACTGTACACAGTAACAGCAATATTATACAATGAAGAACCATGAATGACTTAGCTATTCCGAATGATACAGTGATCCAAGACAATCCCAAAGGCTTTATGATGAAAAATGCCATATGCTTCCAGAAAAAGAATTATTGTTGACTGAATGCATACTAAGGCATATTATTTTTCTCTTTTGCTCTCTCTTTCTTTCTTTTCTTTCTTCCTTTCTTTCTTTCTCTCTTTCTCTTTTTCTTTTTCTTCCTCTCTCTCTTCCTTCCTGTCTTTTTCTTTGAGTCTTCTTGCACAAAATAACTAATAGCAAATTATTTTATGTGATTGCACACATATAACCTATATCAGATTGTTTTCCTTCTAAGAGAGAAATAGAATTTGGAACTCAAAACTCTAAAAAAAAACAAGGAATGTTAAATAATTGTTTTTACATGTAATTGGCAGAGAAATAAAATACTATTAAAAAGAATTCAATAGTAATTAAAATTACCATTGAATCATCATAGATGTTTAATTTACCTAACTTTATATGGGAAATTGTATTCAATAGGTTTGCCGTATCCCAAACAAGCACCTGTTTTCACTGCATGCAGGAGAACGAGGATGTTTCTGTATTAATTTCTCCCAGAATGGAAGACTATTAGCGGCAGCATGTGCAGGCCATGATGGGTATCCTGTTATTTGTAAGTTATAAACCTGTGTATTTTATCTGAATTTTTATGGTCTGTAGGAGGCTAACAAAGAGAGGCACTTGATATTCTTATATTAGTTTAAAAAAAAACTACTTACAATTCTTATTTTGAGACCAAAAATCTTGCTTGCGTAAAATATAGTAGCGTTAGCCATTTTTTTGTGGCACCATGTAACATGTATTGCTTGACAACTATTCAGACGTTTAAAAGAATGATCAAATTAAAGATAATAATTTTGGTTCTAGAACATACTACAGTTGTGAAAAACCTTCCTAATTCAAATTTACTGGATTATCCCACATTTCAAAACACTTAAGATATCAACTTGATTAAGCAATCTATTAGCAAATATTTATTTATTATCTAATGTATGTCAGGTATTTGGGATAAATGTATGGAGACTGAGACAATCCCTTCTCACAAGGGACTTCCATTTTAGTGGGGAAGACAATAAGTATATAATTAAATATATACTGCATAAATATGAAGTGAATAAGTACACATATATACAAAGTAATTACGAGGTAGTTTGGGAGAGAGGGAACTAGGAATAAGGGTGATCAAGAAAGACTTCATAGAAAAGATGTTTCTTGAGCTGCATGTTAAAGGAAGAGAAAGGACTTCATGAATAGACATTAGGAGACACCCCAGTCCAGACATGGGGATTGACAAATGCGAAAGCACAGAGAAAAGAGCTGGAGCATCACTTGTGAGGAAACAGAAAACCAGTTTGGCTGAATCACAGAATGCAGGAGGAAGAGTCATGTCCAGTGAATCTACTAGAAAGATGGGTTGAGGCTAAGTTGTATAGGGCAAACTAAACAGAGAAGCAATAGGAAGCCACTGAAGTAAGGAATAGAGAAGTCACATGGTCAGTTATGGACTGAAGGACCATTACTCTGGAACTTTGTAGGACGGACTGGATTGGGAAGAGTCTTGAGGCCAGAAAACCAGTTAGGAAGCTATTGCAATAGGCTCTGAGAAGTGATGAGAGCCTGAACTAAAGTGCTAGCTGTGGGAGTAGAGAGAAGAGGTCATATGGGAATTTTTTTTTATGGTTTAGTCTCTTTAATTCACTTTTAGATACATGAACTGCATAGAAGACAATTGCAAAACAATGGGGAGATCTTAGGGGCTAGTCCAACACAAGGCCTGGGTGGTGGTGGGAAAGTGGGGGCTACAGGTAGGCCTACTGTAACATCAGGTCTCAGGAAATATCCTCTGCCTCCCAGAATAGGCTCAACCTTAACTAAACTCAAGACAGAAGGACAGAGCCAATAAAAACAACCAATAAAAAACAGACACTGGGAGGGTGAAAGTAAAAAGTGCAAGATCTGTTAACTGATTAGATGTCTGGGGTGAAGAAGAATTAAGGATAAAACCAAGATTAAAATCTCAGAAGGCTAAAGGAAATGGTGGTGCCTTTAGCAGAAATAGAGAAGTTTGGAAGTGTTTTTAGGTAAAGCTCATAAGTTCTTTTTTTGATCATGTTGAGTTTGAGATGTCTTTGGGGCTCCATTTTGAAATGGATAGGCAGCTGATGAGGAGGGACTGAAATTCTGGAGAGATACTGACAGTAATAGGAAAGTTCAAAAGAGGGAAGGGTTTGAGAGGAAGGATAATGAATTTAAGTTTTGGACACATTGAGTTTGAAATGCCTGTGGGACATCTATGTTGGAGGTGTCCGAAAGGCAATTAGTGCTGTGAGACTAGAATCAGGAGACAGACTAGATCTGATCTATAGATCTGGGAATCATCTGCATAGAGGTGCTAAATGAACCAATAAGAGCCGATGAAATCACTGAGACAGTAAGACAGTATAAATGAAATGGAGACAGAGAGAGAGAGAGAGAGAGAGAGAGAGAGAGTGCACACCCTGAAAGAGGAAAGAATATATAGGAGAAGAAGGTGATTGACAGTGTCAAAGGCTAAAGAGAGATCAAGATATTGTCATTAGATTTGGCATTTGGTTCATTGGTGATTTTGGAGAGGGCAATTTCAGTTGAATAAAACTGGAAGCCAGATTGAATTGGATTTAGAGTCAAGGCAACAAAAATGAAGTGGAGTTAATGATTGAAGTTTAACCATAAAAGGGAAGCAATATAGAAGAATGTCTAGTAAGGATAGTAGGATCAGGGATTTTTAAGCATGAGGAAGACATGGTAGGCAAGAAGTAAATAGCTAGTAGAGAGGGAAAGAATGAAAATTAACAAGAGAGTGGGGACAATTGAGATGACAATCTGCTAGAGAAAATGGGATGGAATGAGAATCAAGGGTACATATTAAGGCGTTTAATTGACAAGAAGAAAGGCCTCTTCTTGAGAGACAGAAATGAAGTAGGAGATAGTAAGGGGGAAGACATTTAAGTCATGTGAGATGAACAGGGAAGAAGAGATTTCTCGTACAACCTAAGCCAATCAGTAAAACCAAGATTATTGAGAATAAACTTTCTGTTATTTCTTTTTTTCGTTTTTTGGAGGGCAATTGGGGTTAAGTAACTTTCCCAAGGTTACACGGCTAGTTTTTGTGTGTGTGTGTGTGTGGGGGTATGGGTGTTAAGTGTCTGAGGCCGGAACCAAACTCAGGTCCTCCTGACTCCAGGGCCAGTGCTTTACTCACTGTGCCACCTAGCTGCCCCACTTTCTGTTATTTCTTATAGTAATTTCTCAGCCTGAATTGTCATCAGAAATCCTCCATTTCAACCAATAATTCTCTGTCACTCAGCTATTTGTTTGGTAATTTAGGAAGGGAAGACATTAGGAGCCCAGAGGATCAGGAACAACTTCATGTAGGTCATGGTTGAGCTGAGTCTTGGAAGGAAAAAAGACATTCTTAGAGAAAGAGGTGAGGAGAGAGTGTTTCAAAGGCATGGGAGACAGCCATTACAGAGTCTTGGGATGTGGAATAAAAATCATGTTTCAACAACAGCATAAAGGTCAGTATGGCTATACTGTCAATTGTGGGAAGGAGAGTGCCCAATAGAAGAATTTTTATTTTATTTTTTTTTGTGGCAATACAGGCTTGGAGATTAGAAAAATAATGATTTTCTAATAAAATTAGGCAAGTTTGGTATAAGGATGGATTTGGGGAGAATGATAATGAATTGTTTTGTAAAAGTTGAGTTTTACAGTTTGTGGGACATACTATTTGAAATGTCCAATAATTAATTGGTGATGTAGAATTTTATTTCAAGAGATATGCCTAGGGCTTAGCTGTATAGAGAGGATAATTATCATGGGAACTGATGAGGTCTCCAAGTAACAGTAGACAGGAAGAAGAGAAGAGGCTGGGGCAGAACCTTGAGATACACCTGAGAATTAGGGGGCATCATATGGATGATGTTCCAGCTGAAGAGACTGAGTTAGATTGGTCATACGAGTAGGAGGAGAAGGAAGAGATAGGAGTGTTGAAAGAAAAAGAAAGTATCTAGGAGGAGGGGTGGTTAGTAGGGCCAAATACTAGAGAGGCCATGAAGTATAGGATTGAGAACTATAGATTTGTCAACTAAGAGATCATTGGTAACTTGAGAGAGAGAGAAAGAGGTTTCAGTTGTGTCAAGAAGTCAGAAGCCAGATTTCAGGGAAGGAATTAGCATGTAGGGAAAAACCAAAGATTAGAAGTATGGGTTAGAGCCTTGCATATTTTAGTTTAGGTTTCAACCATCCAGATATTTAAATGAGGGTGAGAGTTTGGGGCAGTAGTTTAATTTATAGTTTGTTGTTCATTTGTTTCAGTTGTGTCCAACTCTTTGTGATCCCATCTGGGGTTGTCTTGGCAAAGGTACTGGTGTGGTTTGCCATGTTCTTCTCCAGCTCATTTTATAAATGAGGAAATTGAGGCAGAAAAGGTTAGATAATGTGCCCAGGGTCACCCAACTAGTAAATGTTTGAGGCCATATTTGAACTCAGGAAGATGAGTCTTCCTGACTACAATTCCAGCACTCTATCTCCTGCACCACCTAGCCGCCCTTAATATATAGTTAGTCTAAATCAATTATTCCAAGCAGAGGAGATACATATTAGAGTGAAACATTAGGCAAATTGCTAATCCCATGTAATTTAACTATGTGGTTGTAGTTGTAGAACTATGTGGTTGTAGAACACAATATTCACAATGCCTACAGAGATTGTGAATTGTGAATATTGCAGCATAGTGCTCAATCACAAAATATAACAGACTCCATATAGAAGACAGAAGCAATACATTTATTCAGACACAAGAAAACCGAAAGCTAAATCCATCATAGTAGTAAAGAAGTGAATAAGCCATAACACCACAGAGAACCACAACATCTTTTAACCTTCCCACATACAAACATTTACTCACAAGTCAAGCTGTCTGTCTGGGTGTGTCCTCTCCTCCTTCTGTCTCTAACTACTCTGACTCCCAGCTTCTTGTGGGCTCTGCTTCACCCTTCAGCAAATTCTTCCCACCACAGGCTCCATGTGTTTACATTCAGCTTATTAGGGGGCAGGGAAGATCTTTGAAGCAGGGAAAGTCTTCAGATTCCTTTGGACTTATTAAGGGGCAAGGAAGATTACCATTATAGTGGTTTAAATTGTTTAAAGTGGTGTTGTATTAGTGTATGAACCACTAGGTGGGAGTAGATGTTTATAAATTTTTCTGGTAATGTAGCAGAGATGAAATTGAAAATTTTTCATTTTGGGGATATATTTTGGAATAATATTCCACTATTTTAGCTCCATCAATTTTTAACCATATCATTGCCAAAGACTCCTTATATTTTGAGAATATTTCAATTTATTAGAGCATGAAATTTAAGGGAAATATGTCCAGATAATGCATTCTAACCACAGGTGTCCCTTAGGGTTCTCTAATGGGACCTCTTCTCTTCTCCCTCTGGACTTACTTCACTTAGTGATCTCATGAGTTCTCATTTTAAAATTATTATTTTTTTGCTGATGATTGTCAAATCTACCTATACTACCCTGAATCCTGCTGACCTCATCTTCCACCTCCAACTGCCTTTCAGACATCTCAAACTGGATGTACTGTAGACATCTTAAATTCAACATGTCCACAACAGAATTCATTATCTTTCTTCCAAAGTCCTTTTATATCTATTACTGTAGAGGGCAAGAACCTCCTCCAACTTTCTCAGGCTCACAACTTAGGAGTCATCCTGAATTCCTCACTGTTTCTCACCCCTCATATCTGAGCTGTTGCCAAAGCCTGTTGATTTCACCTTTGTTATCTCTCAAATATTCCGCCTTCTCTTACCTGACACTGCTACCACTCTGTACTGGATACAGACCCTTTTCATCTCACACCTGGTCTATTTCAATAGCCAGTTATTTGGTCTGCCTACCTCAAGTCTTTCCCCACTCCAAACCATTCTCCATTCAGCCACCAAAGTGATTTTCTTGAAGCAAAGATCTGACCATGTCACCCTTGTACTCAGTAAACTCCAGTGACTCCCTGTTACCTCCAGGATCAAATTTTTAAAATGCTGTTTGGCATTCAGAGCCCTTCATAACCTATCCCCATCTCACCTTTCCAGTCTTCTTATATCTTACTCCCCAACACATACTTTTTGATTCAGTGACACTGACCTCCTGGCTTTTCCATGAATAAGACATTCCATGTCTAGGCTCTCGTCATTTTCTTTGGCTGTCCCCCCATTTCTGGAATGCTCTCCTTTCTCATCTCTGCTAAAGACTGTCCTGGTTTCCATCAATTCCCAACTAAAATCCCATCTTCAACAGGAAACCTTATCAAACTTTCCAGTTCTAGTGCCTTTCCTCTTTGTATTATTACCTAATTATCCTATATGTATGTGTTGTTTGTATGTATTTGTGCATTTGTCATCTATTTCATAAGATGGTGAGCTTCTTAATGGCAAGAATTGTCTTTTGCTTCTTTTTTGTGCCAAAGAGTCAATAGTGCTTAATAACTATTTATTGACTGACAGACTGTCTTTCAATTCCAGCCATACTGGTCCGTTCGTGATTCCTCACACACCAGGCTCCATCTCTTCCCTCCATGTTTTGCACTGTCTTTTCTTGCCTGGAGTGTACTCCCTTACCCCTACCTCTGGGAGTTCCTACTTCCTTCTGGACTTAGCTCAAGCATCATCTTGTTTATGAAACCTTTCCTGGTACCTCCTCCTTCCACCTACTAGGGCACAAAACTATATTGTATTCATTTTGTCTATGTTCTGCAAGTACATACAAGTACATATGTATGTTTTGTCTTCTCCATTAGAATATAAGCTTCTTGAAGGAAGGGATTTTTTGTCTTTGTATACTTAGTGTTTTGCCCTGTGCCTGGAAGTAGTAAGCACTTAATAAATGCTTGTTGATTGAGTGTGTAACCTTTAAAAAGAAATTTTTTTTGCAATAATTCTACAAGGTCAGTAGTATAAATATTATCCCCATTTGCCACATGTGAAGACCAGATAAGTTTGTGAGAGGTTAAATGATTTGCTCTTATTCACACAACTTGTAATGGTCATGGTGGGATTTGAACCCCAGTCTCCTGACTCTGAAGTCTAGCACTATTTCCTAACATGCCATTATGCATTCAGTGTTTAATCAAGTGATACAGAAGCATTTGAGTCTACTTGAAAAATTTCTCACATAGAACATGAAATTTTATTTGTCTTGATAATTTTATTTGTCAACTTGGTAAACTCTTCAAAAATTGTATTTATTTACTTTGTAAACTCCAGATAAAATGCAGAGGTGAATCTTAGCCCACTTATAGTTCAAATGGTTACAAATTATTTATAAAGTTTTTTTATGTACAATACAATACAATAGCCTAGTCACTAATTTTCAAATCTTTTTCTTTAGTATATGAAATCCCTTCAGGACATTACTTGAGAGAATTTTGTGGTCATCTCAATATTGTTTATGATCTTTGCTGGTCCAAAGATGATCAACATCTCCTGACTGCATCCTCTGATAGTACTGTCAGGTCAGTATAATTCAAGAGAAGTTACTATGAATGTATTTGAGTCTAAAAGGAAATGAGGAGAGATAGGAGTACAAATAAAGTTTCAGCTATGTTCGGTGATATACCTATATCAGATATGCATTTTGCAAATTGATTATATAATATTAAATTTCTGTGCTAAGCACGATTTTTAAATGTGTGTTTGATTTTCCTCTATATATTTTCAATTCTTTGCTTATCAGAACACATTTATTGCAAGTTTCTTTAATAGCTTTTTTTCTATCCTTTAAGAATATTTGTTTCCCTAGGAATCTTTTATGAAATTCAGAATTCATCTTTCTATCAATTTAAGTTTAATTATTATAACAATAAAATGCACATCAGAGGGTAATGGCATAGTGAGAAGGACCTAGAATGAGAACTCTGAAGACCAGGTTATGGGTACCATCTCCACTACTTTCATAGTATTATGACCCCCAGCCAAAAGGAACAAATAGAAAGGTTTATGCAAAAACACTTATTAGAGTCCACATCTGAGAGATTACATTGTAAATAACCAGACACAAATAAGAGGAAGGGGTGAAAGAGTAGGAGGAGAGAAAAGCTGTCAAGTTGTGGTCCAGAGAATGTGAGTCTTGTGGTACAGTACTACACAGTGTTCTATGTCCTATAAGCATAGCTTTTTGGTGTGCTGTAGTTATTTTAGTAGTTATTTAACAAGCCAAGCTTGTTATTTTAGTCTATTGGGGACTTTTTTCTTCCTTTGTCAGTATTTCCTTTTTGATTTTATAATGATAGTCATTGATAAAATAGGATTTACATTATAGCAAAATTTTCTGGAATGCAGTTATTATATAAAAGGAAAGGTACTTGTACATTGAAATGGAGTTTAATATATATTACTTTTTATTTCAGTCATGTTTTATTTCTTTGAGGATTTTCATTTGCTTTTTTATGTAGTTTATGTAATTCTAATCTTGGGCCTAGTATTTGTTCCTTTATATATGTCTGGTCTTGCCTCTTTTTGTGATGCACACAATCCTTATCTTAATAATAGTAGCTAGCATTTATATAGGGCTTTACAATTTAATCTTCACAATAACCCTGGGGGTGGGTGCTAAGATGTTTCATTCAGGGTCGCAGCTAGTGAGTGTATGAGGCTGGATGTGACTTCAGGGTTTTCTGACTCCGTGTTGCCTAGCCGCCTCAAAACAGCCATTTTGGAGCTTGATCCTTCAGTTGGCTTAGTCCTTAGACTAGGGACAGTAGTTAACAACTTAGAGATTCAGTTTTTAACACAGAAAATTTTACTGAGAATTTTCAGATCTCATGTAGACATCTTTGTTTCATAAGAATTTTCTTAAAAGCATGGGAATAACAGTACTTTCACATTATCCATGTATCTTATTCTGCATTTAAACAGTTAAATTTCTAGTTTTGAACATGCTTTTTAAAGGTGTCTGTTTTCCCTATTTCAAATCATGAACAAATAGTGTGGAATATATCTTCTTGCTTCTGATCTTTTAGCCCATATTAAATGTAAAGAGCGTGATAACCTGCTTACTAGGAAGACTCCTAAGGCCTAGCCTCTCATGTTACCACTGTCACTCATTAAGCAGACATTCTAAGTGCCTACAATTTGGCCTAGAAACATATTGTGTACAGTTTACAAAAGAAGAAACTGAGTCTTAGAGAAGTAAAGAGGCTTGCCCAAAATCAGCAGTAACAGAATCAAGACAATAAGCCTGGTCACTGGAGTTCTAGAGCTTTTCCTCTCTTAACACTCTACCTCCTATATAAACTCTTCAGTTTATGTTAAAGAATGCAATTCAGGGTTTAGTTTCATATGATAGTAATGTTTATCCTTTCTGTAGGGTGGGTGAGCGTCAAACTTGTAATTTCACTGGTGTAACAAATTCTTGCTGAGTAAAGTCCCTCTGCTAATCCCTCTACTAATGGTAACCTTTATATATAGTCTGAGAGAGTTGCTCAGTGTAATGAGTTAAGTGACTTGTCCAGGGTTATACAGCCAGTATATGACATAGAACCACATCTTCCTGGTTCTAAGTCTGGCTTTCTATTTATTCTACCACACTGCTGCTTCTCTGGTTCTATACAATATCTTGTTAATTCATTGAGTTATGTATCTAACCTCTGTTGATAAGTAGACAGGTTATTTGTACCTATCAGAAATCAATGATATTAAAATATGTAGGATGAGAGTCATATTCCAAATTAATAATTAATTGGTATTCAACAGATTTAGTTATAGAATTAATGTCAGGTTAAATCTCTATTTCCCATTAATTATTTTGAAGATATATCATGCTTGTTTGGGACTCTTTGTGTTATTAGAAAAAAAATCTTTTATATTTACATATAGACCATACAGAATTAGAGTGTGTGTGTGTATATTTCTATGTAATATATGACTCTTCTTTCCAGAATGTGGAAAATTGAAAGCCAAGGCACAGCCGCTGTGAAAGTTTTCCCTCATCCTTCATTTGTCTATACGGCCAAATTCCACCCAGTTGCAGGATACCTGGTAGTTACGGGATGCTATGATTCTGTGATAAGAGTGTGGAATGTTAAAGTGAAAGAAGTTCATGGTCAGCTCTTACAAGAATTTGATGACCACAAAAGTTTTATCAACTCTCTCTGTTTTGACGCTGAAGGTATGTAGAATACAAGCTATAGATTGCCTTCTATATTACAGAGGATAGCTGTATAAAATACAGGTTTTTCTCATTTCCTTGTTGTAATTTCTTGTAACTTCTCATTATACTTTTTTATACTTGTTTAACAGTTTGTTGTGTGAATCAGTGAAGTAATTGATATAAGGCCATTTGCAAATGTTAAAGAACTGTGAAAATGTCAATTACCACTATATTATTATTATTATCCCTCTTCTTTTTGATTTGAGTAGAAATAGCCCTGTCACAAGTTGTTATGCTGCTATTCTTATTTAATAGTTAACATTCTGTGGATGCTTGCAGAGGGATAAAATAGCTCCTTTTTGCAATTGAATAAAAATATGAGAATTTAATCTCATCCTATACGTTCACTGAAAACATCTTTGAAACAATTCTAGTAGGAGGCAGGTAATGGAGGATGATATGACCCTCATCCTGGTCTTACATGCTTTTGATTTCTTCCAGAAGCTTTTCATTCTACCAAGCTTGGATATCAAACATTGGGTGTGGCGATATCTATTTTTAAGAGTCTCTCTTAATATTTCTTGGATTATTGTTGTGCTTAGGCTATTTTGGGCAACAGTTTTGTCGATGATAATGCTGTGGTTCCAGTATAATGTATTTACTGAATTCTCAACAATATTTTGAGGCATATATTTATAAGAGGCAGATTTGTTGTCCCTTATTTTATGATGTGTTGTCTGTCATTTTATGAAAGCTATTGCATTTCTGATGTTCAGTCAGATATGACTGAAACGACTGAACAACAATGGCAGTCATCAAATGGAGAATAGCTGAGGACATTGTGATCTGGGAACGGGATAGAATAATTTTTCTTAAATGACAGATATGACAGATTAGGAGAAACATGGGAAGACTTGTATAAACTAATGCGGAGTGAAATGAGCAGGACCAGGAAACCAGTTTATTTGATGAAAGCAGCACTAATATGAAACAAAGAAACTTTGAAGTCCTTGAAAATTTTTGTTGAAATTACAGTCGATACTGATTGTAGAAGGATGATAAATTGACAGAAAGCTGACGTATGACAAATATACTCTCAAATGTGACTATTGTGTTAATTTGTTTTGCTCAGGGATATGCATTCTTTTTTTTACGAGGAAAGGTGTCAGGGGGAGGATTGTAAGCTAGTGAGCAATGAAAAATAAGAGAAAATCATGAATAAAATTAATTTACTTAAAAGAACTGAAGAAAAAAGTGAAGGAAACAGAAATAGAAAAGCTTTATTACTACACTTTACATACATCTAGATAGATATATACTTCTTAAAAAAAACAAACCGAACATAACTTCAGTTTCTTATAGAAGTCTCAATTATAAAAGTACAGTATTTAAAATAATCAAGACTATACTTGTTCTGCGTGGTCCTAGACAACAGAAAAAGGAACAGTGGTTGGAAGATAGAAAAAATCAAATTTTGGCTTCGAGTACCCCTCGTGCAATACGTGGCACATAGTTGTTGCTTAATAAATTTTTATTACTTATTTGAGGAAAAACTTTCTAACAATTTTAGTTATCCAAAAGTAAAATGGGATTCATTTAGGAGTTATGAGTTGATTTCAAACGAAGGCATGGTGACCATTTTTTGGTAATGTTGTTCAAATGATTTTTTTTTTTTTGGTCAGGAAAAGGCTGAACTAGATGTCTCCTCTGTCTCCTTCCATCTTGGATGCTACCTCTTCCATTAAGCCTTCCCTGATTCTCTTTATGTAGATGTTACAGAAACTTTGGTTTTACCATTCTTTAACAGACTTTTACTATAATATTGTATATTATTATTATCTGTTTGTTTCTTATCCCCTTACTAGACCATAAGCTTTTTGAGGACTATAACTGTGTCTTACCTAAATTTTGTGTCTCTTATAGGGCCTAGGAGGGTCATCCACGTATTGCTGAATATTGAATGAATAAAAACAATAATTTTTACTTAATTTTTTGGTATTTGTAAATAAGTTCTTTTTTTTTTTCCCCACAGGAGTTCATATGTACTCAGGAGACAGTTCGGGATTGATTATTGTTTGGAACACGTTGGTCAGAGAAAATGAACAGCATCCAGTTCGACTTTGGAACATAGATAAGGTTATAAAGTCATATTTTAAATTTTGATAATTCATTAAGGAGGTCAAAAATATAAACAATGATGCACAATTTTCTCTTTTCAAGTTAACAATATAGCTTGTTGGAGTTGGAAACTAAATTCCTTTGAATATCTTCCCAACATTTGCAAGTGGCTGATAAATATAAAAAATGACTCACTAAAGATGTTCTAGATCCTAGTTAGTCTTTTAGATCTTACTATATACAGAGAAAATATTTACATGAATTTTGAACTTCAGTTTATAACTTTTTCACTTTTAAAATTAGTATCATCAAACACTGTATTTCTTGTTTCTCTCCTTTTCATCTTGACCCTGTAATGGTTCATTTCTCATTGTTATTTTGTCAGTGGTTTGTCAGCAATCCTGTACTTTAGAATTATGTGTCATAATTAGACCTGTCACTTGATTTTGGGGATTTATTTTGTGTTAAAATGTGACATATTAGGGTACATAGGGTGGGAAGAATAGTGAAGAAAAATAGGAAGGAGAAAAATCCACAAATAATTGTAACTTAGAATGTGAATGGAATGAATTTAACCATAAAATAGAAATGGATAGCAGATTAAAATTTTGAATTCAATATGTTGCTTTCAGGAAACATTATAAAAATAGAGAGATACACACAGATAAAATACATGGCAGGAATAAAATTTATTACGTAAAAAAACAGGGATAGTAATCATGATCTCAAACAAAGTTAAAGTTAAAATAGATTTAATCAAAAGTGAAAAATAGAAAAACTAAACTATGTGTCAGGAATATTATTCAGTAATGTTTCATACCATTTAAAATACTTAAACATCATAAAATACCAGAGCATATACCTGCCATAACATACATAGGATCTATATGAACATAAACATAAAACACTTTTTATACAAATAAATTCAGATCGGAATAATTGAAGTAGTATTTATTGGGTATGTAAAGCCAGTATAAATTTTAAAATGACCGTTTTACCTATTTATTCCATGTCAACCCAATTAAATTACTAAAAATTATTTTGAGTTAAAAAAATAATAAAGGGGCAGCCAGGTGGCTCAGCAAGTAAGAGCACCGCCCCCAGTGTCGGGATGACCTGGAGATCAAATCTGGGCTCAGATACTTAGCACCACACCCAGAAATAACTGGCTGTGTAACCTTGAGCAAGCTACTTAACCCCAATTGCTTATAAAAATAATAATAATAATAATAAAGTTCAGTTGGAAGAGCAAAAGATCGGAAACTTCAAAGAAACCAGGATAAGAGAATGTAAAGGAAGTAGATTCAGTATCAGATCTATGTTATAAGGGAGAGCATTGTTGAAGTGTAAAAAGGATAATTTCAGTTACTTTAAATTAAAATTTTCTTGTATAAATAAAACCTATGTAGCCAAGAATAGAAGGAATGCAGAAAATTGGGGGAAAATTTTTGTAGACAATCTCTCAGAGAGGATGTCTCGATTGGAATATTGCTGTGGTATAGGAAATGGTCAGCTGGTTGATTTAGAAAAACATGGAAAGATTGGACCTATAAAGGAAGATGCTATCCACCTTCAGAGTAAGAGATTACAGGTGGAAATAAGCATAATCTTACATGTATGTGTATGAGTGTGTATGTATATATATATATATATTGTGTGTATATATGTGTATGTTTATCTATGTCTATGTATGCTTATAGATATCTGTCTATGTGTATATATATATATCCAAACTTAATTGTAGCCTTCTTTAGGGTGTGAAGCGGGGAGGGAGGGGAAAAAAATAAAGTAAAAAGTGCACAGCAGAGAACAAAAGAAAACCAGCACAGAAGCAAAGAAAAGCTGGGCATCTTTGAAAACAATTTGTAGTATTTATTATATCAGTTTTCTTGAAATGGAAATTTATTGTTTTGTATTGAATCTTCTCATATGATCTTCTTTGTACATGGCAATTTTTTCTTTTCTCATTTTGTATTTAAAGTTTAAAATAAAAAAAATTTACAAAAATGTGACAGATTGGCATATGGGAACAAATTTTATATATGTGTGTGTATGCATATATACACACACATTCCATTGTGCCTTCTTTTAATTTTTAATAGGGTTTTTTTGTAATTTATTTATTATTTTATCTTTCATAAGGAAATAACATGATTCTATAAAGTTGAATTTTAATTTACTATGACTAATAAAGATTAAGGGCCTAGATTTAGAGTGGGAAGAGACCTAGGAGGCCCTCTGGTCTTAACTTCCTCATTTTTTCAGCTGAGGAAATTGAGTCCCAGAAAGACAAAATGCCCTGAAGAAAAGGATCACACAGATTCTGAGTGACAGAAGAGGGGCCTGAATGTGGGTCCTCTGACCTGAGTGTCAGTGTTGCTTGTACTGTACCACACCGTTTCTTGACATTTGCTTATTTCTTATAGATTTTGTCCTACATGCAGATGCCATTGTCCTTAGAATTTTCACAATGTAGTTAGTTGACAGTGTCTGAGTGTGAATGAAAGACTCTTAAGTTAGGGAAAAGATCTTTTGAGAGCTTTAATTCAACCTCCTAAATCTCTAAAACTTGTTTAAAAAAAAAAAACAATCTTATGTGTTCTTTTTGGAATCATTTTAGTCTGTCAGGTTAATGAGTAGTGTGTTGGGTTTCATACTGTAGCCTAATTACACACATTTTTAAAAGAACTGTCTAATTACTTATATACCCGAGGGACTGGCTAGATTCCAAATGGCCTATTCTAATCACTTAAGTAAGTACATAAAACACAGTTTATTATTTACTGTGAAAGCCCTTGTGTGTTTCTTTATCTCAAAAATAGCAACTAAAAGACAATTTGCCTTGAATAGCTGCATTCCAATAATATTCCATTTGAGATATTCAAAAAGAAAAAGTCAAAAAAATAGTTAATTCTCATGGCTTTTTTCAGTTTCTAATAGATCTTGGAATTTAACAGTGCATACTGCAGCTTGGAATTAAATTTATTCTCTTGTACTTTGTTGGCCAACAGAGTAAGGAGTTGGGTATAGGCTGCTTATGTAGAACAGGAAAATTTGAAGATGTGCCTATGTTCTGTGTGCCATGCTCCTTAGGGCAGGGCCATGAATTTAAAGAAAATAGTAGTTTTCTCCTCTGCAGAACAGCTCAGTTTGAAAATAAAAATGATTTTTAAAAAAAGATTTTTCAATAGTAAAAACAATATAAATCTTCTAGTAGTAATGTCAAATTTACATCTCACCTTCAACTCATAATGCAGATTAATTTTCTTTTTTTCACCATTATATCAGTGTAAATGTGACTTTTACCTCTAGAAGAGCTTTTCTCAAATTTCATTTATTTTTTAACTCTGTAAAATACCCTTTTGGGGGGAGGGGAGTGAGGTGGCACGTCTTCTACATTTTCCCCATAGTTTATAACTTCTGTTGGTTCATTTTTATTGCTGGCCCAGTACCTTTTGGTACTTGGCACCTAATGGCATTTGTTGATGACACTGGGGCAGAAGTGCTATTCAAGGTCTCTCTGCCTCTGCTTGTCTAGATCAGAAGAGGCCCTCTGGGAGAGGAAAGGAAAAAGGAAAAAGATCCCTTAGGGTAGAGGAGGCAATATAAGCTTTAGCCTATTGGTAAGGGACCATGTGCCCTTTGTTTCTCTTGCCTCTATCTTGCCTCAGTAATTTTGCATTTACAACTTTTCCTTTTCTCTCAGTCATCCAGACAAGAAAATTGCCTGGCGGACCTTGGGTAGCCTCTTCTGATTCAATGCCAGTCCAGACAGGTAACCAATGCAGTATTTCTGCTTCCCTGAAATCATTAGTAGGGCGCCTTCTGTAGCTGCCTAGAGCTACTGTCTAAACCCCCCTCAGTTACAAGCTAAATTAAATGATTGAAGAATAATATCCCAATAACATCCTTCCTCTAAATTGAGATGGAAGTCTATTTTGAAATAGAGATTGGAATAGTATTTAAAGATTGCTTCCTTTTATGAATGTATATGCTTTAAAAGCTTATATATTTGGCTTTCACATTTTTCCTATCTGTGAATTAAACTGAAATTAGACGTTTTCATATCTTTTAAAAGAAGAGCTCATGGGTAGAAGTAAATGTTGGTTGTGGACTTTAAAAATCTTAAAAACACAAGTTTGTTATAAAATTAATTTCCATTTTATAGAAGTAAATAGGATCACTTAAAACAGACTTTTATAAAACAAAGTTTATAGATAACTTTCAACTAAAGTTAAAAGGAATTTTTATCAAGCCATTTAAATATTTATTATCTATAACTCTTGTATTAGTAAAACTTTTAAAAGCTGCCTAACTACAGATAGAAATGTTGATTTAAAAAAAAAAAGATTGTTTTTAAATCCCACTTAAATGAAATTTTTTTCATAGTTTTTTTTTAATTTTCTGTCATAGGAAATTAGAGAAAATGATATTAAGGGGATTCCAATAAGCCATTTAGAAGTTCATCCAAATGGAAGGCGTTTATTAATCCATGCCAAGGATAGTACTCTGAGAATTATGGATCTCCGGATGTAAGTAGATTTAAATGGTAACAGAATAATTAACTACAAATGTTAGTTTTGCTAATTAGCTGGTTCATATGGATCGATTTTGTTGTTACATATTTCAGTATTTTTAAAAGTTTTGTCATTTCCTTTTTTTAAAAAATGCCTTTTTATTGAACATCAATTGTAACTCTTAGTAAAAGAATTCCCTTTATATGAATAGTAGAATTAGCAGTGTTATACTGCATGTAGAAATGAAATGTAAAAGTTACACAAAATGCATGGTTGGTTCAAAGGATATTTCATCCAATAAATTACCCAGGGGGAAGGGAGTGGTACAGTAGAAAGAGTTAGAATTTAGAATAGAAGGACCTGACTTCAAATCCTGACTCTTCCATGCGTTAATGCTTTTATGATCTTGGTCATGTTACTTAATTATTGCCTCATTTTCCTCTCTGTAAAGTGATTGGCTTAGATGATGACCTCTGAAGTTACTTACAACTCTGAATCTATGTTTTCTCATTTTTTTTTTCAAAGTAAGAATATCAAGGGATCATGTACTTAAAAAGGAAAAAGCAGAAATGGGATTCTTAAGGGAGAAAGGGCATATTTTCTAAAGTAGTTTTTTTTTTTTAACTTTTATGCCAGTGTTCTTATAGAACAAATGACAGGTTGCTACTTTATTGAATTTATGACTTACAAAAAATAAGTGTTTTATTTAACTAAGCAATTTTTTTAAAGCAGTCTCAAGTTACTGAAGAAACACTACTCAATGCTAGGTTACCCAGGCATGAAGTCATAAGGGTCTGAGCAATGTCTTGCACTGTTTAGTGATAAGAATTTAAAAGAAGTATATCATTTCAGTATATGTAACAGATAAAACTCATGAATAATGATAACTCTAGTAAAGCCCAAATGCCTCTAATAAGGACTCAATATCATTTGAACCCCAAAGAAGGGAAAATATGAAGGAAATAATTTATATTATAGACTGTAAAATGACAGTCTAAAATTATTTCATGTGAATAGTGTCTTGAATTAAGAGACAATTATTATGAATACTAATTTTTAAAGATGAGTAAATGTTTATATTAATGAGTACATTAAAGAAATACAGATTTATTAGATTATTTTTCTCTTTAGATTAGCATCAAGGAAGTATGTAGGTGCTGCAAACTACAGAGAGAAGATCCATAGTACTTTGACACCATGTGGAACTTTTCTCTTTTCTGGAAGTGAAGATGGTATAGCATATGTATGGAACCCAGAAACAGGTAAGAACTTGTTTAAGTCTTGATAAAATAAATGTATGATGTAGGAAAAATATAGGAAACTATAAAAACATATTTAATGAAATGTTTCTTGTTGTCCAGTCATTTTCAGTTGTGTTTGACTCTTCATGACCCCATTTAGGTTTTTTTTGGCAATGATACTGGAGTAGCTGTCATTTCTTTTTCGGGACCTGAGGCACACAGGTTTAAGTAAGGATTGACGAGGGTCACATTGCCAGTCTATGGCAAGATTTGCACTCAGGAAGATGAATCTTCCTGGCTGCAGGCCTGGCACTCTATCTGCTATGCCACCTAGATGCCCATTTAATGAAAATAGTTTTTCAGAAAATTCCATGTCTAAATTTTTAGTATTATTGTTATATATTTATTTAGTATTATTTTTGAAGGCTATTGGTTTGTCTTTATAAATATGAGAAAGATACTAAGAAAAAAATATTAAAGTCTATTTTACTTTTTACCATTTCTTACTTCTTCACTAACTTGCTTTTTTGATAGAATACTTCAATGATGAACTCTCTGAACTCATGTTAAAGTATAGTCCTATAATGAGAGTTCTAGTAGTATCACAATTAAAATAATGTTAACCGAGGAAAATCATGTGTCTTGCATTGATGTTATATCTACCTTTTTAATAGAAATTTTATAACTGGGTAAAAACTGTTATTTTAAATTACAAATAAAATCAAAATATATAGATTAAATAATACTTAAATGGAAACTTTACCTTAAAGAGTTCAAATTTCTTCTTCTTGAATTTGATTTGCACCATGCCTCTGCCTCATCTGATTTATGATGGAAAAGTTTAAACTAGAAATAAAGACATTTGTTCAAGAAGTCATTTGGAGAGCTTCATGAAATGGAATTTAAATGTTCTTTTCATTTCAGCCTATCTCTTGTCCTGTCTGTCCATTATCTAACGTCCATTAAACATGTCTTGGCCCATCCATGATATCCTTTTTTACCTGATAGAAAATACTTGGTTGAATGTGACAAATTATTTCTTTTGTTTCTAGTATAAAATGTTGAATGTGGGAGATGCTATTGAAAATCATTGTAGGTGATTAGGTCAGGTCATAGAGTAGATGTTTCAGTGTTGAGTAAAAGATAAAACCAAGATGCTCTGTTTTCCATGGTCTATTTTTTTGTATTTAAATTCCATAGGAATCTGGATATTCATTGCTTTTCTTTGCAACATTGTATGATTTAAAATATTAACTGATGGGGACTATCTAGATGGAGGGGCAGCTAGGTGATGCAATGGTTAAAGCGCCAGTCCTGGAATTAGAAAGACTTCTCTTCATTAGTTCAAATCTGGCCTCAGATATACTTATTAGCTATGTGACCCTGGACAAGTCACTTACCTCTATTTGTTTCAGTTTCCTCATCTGTAAAATGAACTGGAGAGGAAATGGGAAAGCACTCCATGCAGTATCTTTGCCAAGAAAACCTCAAATGGGGTCCCAAAGAGTCAGACATGAGTGAAATATCTAAAGAACAACAACAAAAATCTAGATGGAAACCTCAAGTTCTTAGATTTGTGATTGCTTTTTAAGTCCAGCTGTCAGAGTAATTAAAAGTTCAGTAAGGGGCGGCCAGGTGGCTCAGTGAGTAAGAGCACCGGCCCCAGTGTCGGTATGACCTGGGATCGAATCTGGGCTCTGATACTTAGCACCACACCCAGAAATAACTGGCCGTGTAACCTTGAGCAAGTTACTTAACCCCAATTGCTTAAAAAAAAAAAAAGAAATACTATAATTAAAAATAATAATAATAAATAATAATAATTTAAAAATTCAGTAAGGGGCAACTAGGTGGCGCAGTGAGTAAAGAGTCAGGAAGACCTGAGTTCGGTTCTGGCCTCAGACTCTTAACACCCACATGAAAAAAACTAGCCGTGTAACCTTGGGCAAGTTACTTAACCCAAATTGCCCTCCAAAAGGCAAAAAAAAAAAAGTTCAGTAAACTTTACCTCTAAAGTTGGGTTTTCTTCAAAAGGAAAAAAAAAGTTATATGCTGAAAAATAATTGCATAAAATGACTGTAGTTTGTAGTACAATAAAAACCCTAGGTTATGCCAGGTGTGATAGGACATTTGGCTCTGCACTACAGGAATCTATACTACGGTGTTTTTTGGAGTTCTGTTGCTTGCTTTGCTTTTATATTTTTATGCTTCATCTCTTCCTATATCAGCCAGGTCACTTTTCCCCCTGCTTTTCTAACTTTATAATTTGCTTCTTATCATTTTCTATGGGCTTAGAAACGAGAAAACCAAGATTGTTAGCCTTGTGTATGAGAATAAATAGGCCCTGAGAATAAATAGCACCTTTAGAGGTCATCTGTGAATAAAAGTCACAAAAAATATGTCCTACATATTTTACTTAATCCCTTGTTCTTTGTACCTCTTAGATAGATAATAGGTAAGAATGCTAAACAGGTGAGTCCCATCTAGGTGAATTATTACTGTTCTGAAATAATAGTAATTCATTCACCATTCATAACCTTGTTCCTATGTGAAAACTTTGCCTTGCCTTCCATTTCAGGATGATAGAAGCACATCATCCTCTTTATCAAATATTTATCAAGTATCATGATACAGTCCCATTTATGGAAATATTTCCTTTTTCTCCCCTCAACTCTAGCCTTCCACTCCTCATCCCCACTCACATACACGCATACACCAGGCATTTACAATAGAAATTGGGTTTCTGAGGCAGTGAAGGGTGGGATAGGAAACTGTCTTTAGTGATGATGGGTATTAGAGACGTTCCAGCAGAGATGTGGTTGAGAAGTGAGGCCTCAGGCAAGTTAGTTATTGGTTTATGTGAAATATTTGTAACTGAGATGTTTATAAGTTATGAACTTCCTGTGTAATTCCAATTCTAGGATATATGTCAAGGATAAATAACTAATTGAAGGTATATAGTTACTTAAATTTTTTTCTAAAATATTTTAATTCAAGATTTTAAATACAGTTATATGACAATACAAAATATTAATTATGTAGTTGCAAAATACCCTTACTCAGGTATTTTTCTGAATCTACAAATTATTGAATCTTAGTATTTTTAGTACATCACAATGTTGTTTTGGGAATAAAGTACTAGGTAGAGTGTATAAAATTTTTTTAACCTCAAGGGATATAATAATATATAACCATAATATAATAACTTTAATAGCAGCAAGTATTGTTATTTCTTTGTACTCATATTGATGACATCGTAGATTCATCAGTATACTGACGAGCAGAAAAATGAACCTTCAAAAGAATTGACTGTGGTTATTCTTTCCTTTTTTAGGAGACCAAGTTGCAATGTATTCTGACCTTTCATATACATCACCTCTTCGAGATGTTGCTTTTCATCCACATGAACACATGGTGGCATTTTGTGCATTTGGTCAAAATGAGCCAATATTGGTCTATATGTATGATTACAAAGGTAAGACTCCTACCTAATAAGTAAAAATATGCTAAATAATAAAAATGACATTTAGTAGAATTCAACTAAATCTCAAGAAAAATTTCCCAACAATGAAAACTATTTAAAAGTAGAATTGACTGTCTTCACATTTAGTAGGTTTTTATGAGAGTCTTCAAAAAAAGCTGGATGTCCCTTTGTCGAGTATGTAGAGGATATTCTGGTTCAGGTATGGATTGGACCAGGTGGTCCATAAGGTACTGTTAAGTTCTGAGTTTCTGTGACATATAAGAATGGCAACCAAGAACTTTGAATTATGGTGAAGACTCATGCTTATTATCAAAGATAAGGTCAGTGAGTTGAGGAAGTGAAAGAGATACTTGATTTTTTTGTTGTTGTTATAAAATATGTCACTGTGGTAGCTCTGAAAGACTGCTAGTTTGGGAATCAAAGGGCCAGGTCCCATAGTCTGGCTCTACTGTTTTACTAGTCATATGACTTTCAGTACATTGTTTAATCCTTCTGAGTCCATTTACCCATCTATGTATTATAGGTGACAATCTTTACCTTCCTCACAAGGCTGCTATGAAGGTTGAATGAGATAATATGTGTAAAGTGTTTTGTGAACTACAAAGTTTTACATAAAGAGCTATTATGATTTTTTCATAAACATGATTATTATGGAAAAAGGAAAATTAGAAATATACGTATATGGAAGAAGTAGTGAACTGTGTTTGGATTCACATATACAAGGGAAGCAGTTTGTAAATTGAGCAACACATATTTTCTTTAAAATTATTAGGAAAATATTTTAATATAAGTTTCATTATTCTGTGTTTTAAATGATAAAAGTACAGAAGTCTACTTTTAATCAATTATGTAATATTTTGATATTTTATTCAGTGTTTGACTTCTGTGTATACCAGCAAAGCTGTATTTTTATAAATGATGATAACCATTGATGGACAGATTTTATTTTTTGTGCTAAGTTTATTGCAATTTTACCTAATTTCTTCAACAATATTCATGAATTTGGGATATTTAATATTTCAAGTTGAAATAGGTTCAATTACTTTCTTATCCCATTGGTATATGTTTAATTAATGCCTTATCATTTTAGTAATATAAATCTTTTGAGACTTTCTTATAGTGAAAAGAAGGAAAATAAAGTACCATGAGAAAGGAAAAGAATAAAAGAAAATCTAAATTCTCTTCTCATTCAACAATTTGATGATTGTAAGAAATTTGAAAGAAAGGAAGAAAAAAAAGTTATCATATGAATTGTTATTATTTGTAACTTATGTGTTTTTGTTTAGTGTATTTAAAACATCCTGTCAGCAGCAACAATTTGCTGCTCATATCCTTAGAATTATAATAGTATCATTAACGGATATTCATGTTTCTATTAAAATGCCTTTGGTAATTGAAGGTATGATATGATTTTCTAAAGTCTATCTAGGAAATCAGTCTGTCACACGTTTGGTGGGGGGGAGCATTGGGGTTAAGTGACTTGCCCAAGGTCACATGGCTAGGTTTTGTGTGTGTGTGTGTTAAGTGTCTGAGGCTGGATCTGAACCCAGGTCCTCCTGACTCCAGGGTCAGTGCTCTATTCACTGCACCACCTAGGTGCCCCCGTTACATATTTTTAAGTGCATAGCATATCTAGTATCGCAGGCACTTTGTTAAACACTAGGGATGAAAAGACAAAAATGAAATAACCTGTCCCAGGGTGCTTTCTGATGGAGAAGAAAACATGAATTCATATGTCTCTAAGTATGACCATACAAAGACACAAGGTAACCTTGGATAGGAAGGCACTTGCAGCTGGGAGGACCAGAAAAGGCCTCTTGCAGAAGGTAACCTGATTCTTAAAAAAAAACTTAGGATTTTCAAGAAGCAGAGATATGGAGGAAGAGCATTCCAGGTATAGGGAACATACAGTGTAAAGGTGTGAAGGTAGGTGTCTTATGTGAGGAACATCAAGTAGTCCATTTGGCTGGACCATAGAGTACATGTCTTTGTGTGTGAAAAGAAGGGAACATTTGTGAGAGACGCTGTGGAGAAAGAAACAACAAGGATTTGGCCACTTATTGGATATATGTAGGAGGTGTCAGGCCTTTAGGATGACACATTAATCATAAACCTGGATTAGTGGAAAGATGGTGCTGCCTTTGTGAGTAATAAGGTAATTTGGAAGAGTGCTGGTTTGGGGGAGAAAGGCGATTAATTCTGTTTGGACTTGTTGAGTCTGAGATTCTTCTGGGACATCCATTTTGAAATGTTCAATAGGCAACTTGTGATATAGGTCTAGGGCTCAGGAGATTATGGCCAGATAAAGAGATCTAGGAATAGCTATCTGCATAGAAGTGAGAAATAAATCTGTGAGAGAATGATTTCGTTAATGGTTAATGCTAAGTACTAAGCTGATAAATAATGGAAATAAATTATAAACCTAAAATATTTTGTTATAGGATATAAAAATTGCTAATAAATTAGATGTTTCTTCTTTAAAAAAAGGACCTTTTTACTAGAATTGTTAAATCCTAAAAACAACATCATCAGTTTTTTGTTAAAAGGCCACTTTTATAATGAAAATATCATTTCCAAAAGTTTTACTGGGAGAAATATAAAAATAACTACTATATTTTAATATGTATTTCTTTCCTAGTTCATCATATAGAAGCTTAATTCATGCTTATTAAATTAAATTAAATAATCAACAACCTGTCATCTAAGTGCATCCTTTTTCTCATAATTCATATAGTTGAACA
The DNA here is from genome assembly GCF_028583685.1 of Petaurus breviceps papuanus. NCBI lineage: Eukaryota > Metazoa > Chordata > Mammalia > Diprotodontia > Petauridae > Petaurus > Petaurus breviceps. Next base: position 10,160,043 of record NW_027187391.1, read on the forward strand.
TTATTGAAGTTCAAACCATGGAAAAAAATTTTAAAAGAGTTTTATGTATCATAAAAAAAATTTCCTTCTGTTGTCTTGTTCAAACAAGCATTCTGAAGCAGTTCCCTCTATGTGTCCAAGATAAATGTTCAGATAAGTACTTTATAATTGAACTTATTATACAGCATGGACATTTAAATCAACCTGTAAAAGGTAAGGAAAAGGTTCCATGCATGTAAGTTTTTCAGGATTTATTATACTGACCTTTTTGATATTTGAGATGTTTATCATCTACCACCAGCAAATCATTTCAATCCCAAATAATAATTTTTATCATTGAATTAACCTAGTTTATTAATCATTCACTCTCACCTTTGTGCAGGCATATATGTTGTTCCCACCATTTAGAACATGTTCCCACTCCCTCTTTGCCAAAGCATGTCTTTTCTCTTCTTATAAGCACTACTCAACCTCACCTTCCTTGTAAACTCATTCCAGACTAATATTAGCTGGCTCTCTTTGCTTGCGCAAAACCCCTTCAGCATTTATAAATGTATCTCTGTTTGACAGTAATAAATATAAATTCTGTGTAATTTATGCTTAAATGTCTATTAAAAATTATTTTATCTTTGTTGTATTTATGCGTTCTGCCTTACATTTGAATAATAGTTGCAATAAAAATACTACCATACATTTATAGAGAGTATTACAATTTTCAAAACATGTTACACATACATTATCATATTTGAGTCTCCTAATAAACTTGTAAAGTGACCAGACAAGTACTAGCCTTATTTTTACAGATAAGGAAGTTTAAGTTTTAAGAACCTCAGTTGAATTTCAATGGCAGCTTTTAGGAGCTGACCTGGGCATAATTTCATCATGCTATTGCACCCATTACTTCCTTTGATTTCCTTTAGCATTGTGGATTTGACTTTTACCCCATGAATAACCATCAGTTCTGTACTAATTCTGGAATGGAAGATGTCACTGATGTTGCCATGGATCTCATGGAAACTTAGAGGATGTAATGACAGAGAATTTAGCAACCAGATCTGTCTCAGCCTTGCAGTTTTCCAGCCAGATGTGTTCTACCAGCTGGAACAAGGAGTTGCACCTTAGGTAGCAAAGGAAAAAGCACCATGAAGCATCTGTCCAGTTCATTCCATATGTTTATCAAATCCAGTTTTTCACTGCCCTGCTTTTAATCTACTCAGTTTTGCAACTCACCGTCTTGATGGGGGACTGTGTGCAAACTTACTTAGCCCTTAATTACATCTCAATTTGCCATCCAGCCATCTGTCATGCCTCTACATGCATATCCCTCTACACTTCCCTCCATCCCCTTCCATCTCTGACTCTGGAGACAGTAATTAATAAACAGTATTATTGCTTCTAGAAAGGGTTTTGTCAATTAGAATGCCCTGTGAATCACCTTGCCATCCCTGTTATGCACCCAACAACTAGAACCTGGGCACCTACTCCCCTCTATGTGTCTCTCCTTATTTGAACCTAAGCTTTTTGTGGGCTGTGTGTCACTTTTTTCATTTGTATCCCTATCATTTAGCACAGTCCCAGGCACATAGTAAGCACTTAATAAAAACTTTTTTATACATTCATTATATTCATTCATTATTATTAATACTAAACAGCAGTGGTTGTTCCTCCCAGCACTGCAAGTCTGTAGTTTTTATCTGCCTGTTGGGTTCTTTCAATCTGTAAGGATACAGCTAAATATATTTTAAATATATTACAATTATGAACCTAAAACTTCCTCTAAAATCCTTTGTATTTGGAGCACAATATGAAATCCATTTTATTATCTGTCAAATGAAGGGAATTCATGCTCATGCACCACCTTTCTACATGATGCTTTCTGGATTCTTTTACTGCTAGTGTCCTCTTTGCCTAACTGCTTTGTATATAACTTACCTCGTATTTATTCTGTATGAACTTAAAAACAAACATATTGTCTTTCCCAATGGAATGTAACCCCCTTGAAAGTGGAAATTATCTCATTCTTTGTCTCTGTATCTTCAGCACCTAGTCCATAGAAGACACTTAATAAATACTCATTGATTGAGTGATGGATAATCCATAGGGAAAATTTATAGCATTAAATCAGTAATCTTTGATCTTTATAAATTTAAGTTAATCCTTACAATTTTCCAAAAGGCACTCCAATCATCAGGTGCCCATTTTGTAAATGATAAAACTTAGTAACAAATTAGTTAAGGGAATTTATCTGTGATTTAAAATAAAAAGTTAGGTGGAAATGATAAATCAACCCCCCCAGGTCTTTCCTTATTAAATTTGTCCTTGATTACCTAGTCAAGTATAGTTTGAAGTCTAACTTGAACAGTATTTATTACCACTGTTAAATTTCTGTAGATCTTTTGACTTCTAAATATTCATTTTCAAAGTCACACTACTGCCTATTTTATAAACTGTGTTTTTTATAGTACTACATTTCTTTGTATACATTAACATTTTCAATACTGCATATTCTGTGAGGGAAAAAAGTGGTGGAGTGTTCAGTTATAAAATTTGTTTATTTAGCTAGAATTTGCTCTTGAACCTAGTTCTAATAAATCTTTAAAGTTTCTAAAACTTCATCTTTGGTAGTTTTAGGTATTTTCATAGCAAATGGAATGAGCAAGTATATGTATACATACACATATACTATATATATATTTTTTAATCATCTTAAGCAAGCTCTCCAGGAGACCACAATGGTAGCTAAATGTATCACCCATTTTTCAGTTCTAGCAAAATCTGTGAAGAGTCAGCATACCTTTTTCTCTGTACCCATATGTTCAGCTTGTGGGCTTTTGAATCTTTCGTACTACTGACTTTTTGCTTTTTTTGGTAAGAAACACAATTTTTACTTTCAGAAGGCAGTTTTATTGTGCCTGGTGTTGAAAGGGTTAATCATATAGTTATACAAGATTTAGTCACAAGGTACCACAGATAATGTACTTTTAAAATTCCCATAACAGTAGTAGTTAGAAAAACGGCTTCTTCTGTCTTAAATTTACAGAGACTTGATCCATTAATGTTTTAATTTTTTATAATTAATATTTAGACTTGGCACAAAGACTTCATTCTTCAGTACTATGTGCCACAAATAATGTGTGCTCAAAAAAGTTTGGTAGTGGTAGTTTTGTTTTGAACTAATTTTAATTATGAGCCAGTTTCAAGCTGCAAAATAATTAATGCCTTTGTACCACATGCACATAACATGTACTATCATTATTATATTTCCTGTGCTTAGTAAACTTAAAAATTGGATCTGTTCACATTTGGGGAAGTTCTTATATGTTTGAGGAGTATACCAAGTGAGCCAAGTTTGTCCACTAGATGGCACTCTCCCCTCTAAGACACCATTAATTCCACAGTGTTTTCATTGTGGATTGTGTCTTCCAGACAAGACACATCTTGAACCTTGCCCAACTGCTTTAGCTGATTAAAACCCTTGAATGTTTTCAATAAACTGAATCTTGCGGTCTTTTCCACTGTAATTAGGCAGCATCTTAGCTACTGGAATTTACATCTTAATTTACTTAATAGTATCTCATAATTCAGCTGGTTATGATATCCTTTATCATCTAATCCTGTACCCTGATATTGTGCTATTAAGATTTTTTGTTATACTTCAGAATTAAATGAATTTTAATTGTGTGAAGTATTCTGTACCTTGACTAAAAGTTGTCTCAAATATTATAAGCTATGAATAGAAGATGTTATCATCTCTTCTTTCATCATTTTTAAAGTTTTTATTTTAAAATATAATATAATAAATGTTTACTGACTTAATTTTATCCAGACATTGGCTAATAAATTAATTGCTACCATGGATAGGAAACTGGAGTTCAAAGTAATGCCTATCATGTCTATTAAGTTTGAGGTTTTTACTTCCCTTTCTCATAAAATATTTTTAAAGATTAGCCAAAAATTTATTACAAACCTATGATTTTTCATCTTTCATATCAAGAATTTTCTCAAAGATCAAGAATAAAATTAATTATATTTGCTTTTTAAAATTAGATAAATTATAACAAATTATAAACTCTTATGCCTTATTTCATTATTTAAAAATGTTTTTCACTTAATAAGTTTACTGGTACTTCTGTTTCAAGCAGAATTTAAGTTGAAATAAGGACTTTATAACATTAGAAGTGTATGCAGTTACCTTTCCTTCAAGTTCACTTTAATTGAAAAGTGGTAATTTTTTTTATCTTATTGAAATGCTTTTCTAGAAGTACTGAGGATGGGTGATTCAAAAAGAAACTCAGATATTGTTGTTCTCACACTCATTCGAAATTATACAGTAGGAAATATAACAGATTCTAGGTCAGCATATTTTAGTATATTGTCAGTATGGTGTAAAGTATGCCATGAAACTGCCCCAACTTTTTAAAGCTGCTGTGCTTTTTTGGTATCTTTCTACAGAATCTATTATAAATTCTTCACAAACTACATAATTAGCATTGAATAATTGATCTGAAAGCTCAAATTAGATAAAGACTTGAGGCCATACATATGCTATAATGCTGGAAAGCACCATTATGTAGTTCACCCCTGCTTATTTCACAGACTAGGAAACTGGGACCCAAAACGCTAAGTATTTTATCTGAAGTTAGACCCAGAGTAAACAGCAGAGCCAGGATTTAAACCCAGGTCTTTCATCAGAGTGGTAGCATGTGAACTGGACCTTGAAGCAAGAAAGGAACTTGTTCAGTGAGAGATGTGCAGAGGAAAGAGAGTCTCCATTCCAGGCATGGGGACGTTGTGACAAAACCACAGAGATAAGAAAGCAGTATGGAAATGGAGAGCGCTCGAGTCTGGGTCGAACACACATGAGAGCAGTATGAAGTAAGACCGGGAAGATAAGTTAAATGACTTAACCATCCTTGTCTCACAGGCATTAAGCATTGTAGGTAGGATCTGAGCCTGTATCTTCTTGATTAGAAGAACAATCTGTTACACCAGGTTGTTACTGTTGTTGTTGTAGTAGTACAACTAGGTAGCACAATGGAGAGAGGTCTGGGTCAATAGAATCAAAAAGACTTATCAGTAAGTTCAAATCAGGCCTCAGACTTGACTTGCCCTGGGTCACATGGCTAGTAACAACCTTATTTACCTCAGTTTCCTCATCTGTAAAATGAGCTAGAGAAGGAAATGACAAATCACTCCAGTATCTTTGCCAAGCAAACCCCAAATGGTGTCACAAAGAGTTAGACATGGCGGAAAAACAACAGAATAACAAAAACAACTGCAATAATCTAATGGAGAGGAATTTAAGGCTTTGGGGTGGCTAGATGGCACAGTGAATAGAGCACTGGCCCTGGAGTCAGGAAGACCTGAGTTCAAATCCAGCCTCAGACACTTAACACAAAACTAGCCGTGTGACCTTGGGCAAGTCACTTAACCCCGATCGCCCTACCTTCCCCCCTCCAAAAAGCAAAAAAAAAAAAAAATGAGAATTTAAGGCCTTGGAGTGGTTCCACAGGAGTAGAGAGGTGAGACCAGACTTACTGAGATATGGTGCCTGATTACAAATGTGAGATAACTGAAGACCCAAAGTTCACTTAGCATTTAAACCTAGAGGACAGTGGAGATGGCAGAGCCATGGTAGTCATCTAGAGCTAATTCTGTGACAGGCAAGATGGCTGCTCCATTGGTTTCTTCATCTTCAGAATGGGAATAACTCCTTCCTCATATATGTTATGCGTTTCTTATAGGATAACATGAGAATAATGGAAAACAAGTACACTGAAGAAATATTTAGGCCTTATTTAAATGCAAAATGTTATTAGCAAAACAGAGTTCAAAAGCACCAGGAAAACTCCAAAAACATTTTCATTGGCAGTACAAAGTTGAAATTTCTTAATAAAATGTTACTGAAGATTGGTTAATATAATATTTTAATGGCAGAGAAATAGAATATTGGAGAGAAGACTAGCATCTATACTCTTAACAAGGATGGGGGACCGGTGGCCTTGAGGATGTGACCCTTAAAATGTGACCCTTTATGTACTCAAGGCCTTTTGACTGACTACAAACTTTGCAGAACAGATTCCCTTAATAAAAGGATTTGTTCTGTAAAACTTGGACTCAGTCAAAAGGCCTCACCCCAGGGCCTAGTAAGCCATATCCAAGGGCCCAGAAGGCCACATGTGACCTCAAGGCTACAGGTTCCTCACCCCTGAAAGAGATTAGCAGATATAGCATTTTACAAGCTTTTAATGCCTGCTATGTTCAAAGCACTGTACTATAAAACAAAACTGAACCAATCTTCTTAACCTTAAAGGAACATGCATTATACCACTAATGTGAACATAGGCCACACCCCTTAACATGAGACCTCTTTGAAAGGAAAGGAAAAAAACGTGTAGGTTAACATTAAGATATAATGCACTGATGATAGAATACACTTAGGTTTATATAAGTCATCTTTAAATAGTTGATAGCATAGGGGGAGAGTAGAATATGACTTATATTTGGATCAATATGGTAGTTTGACCTTGAGGTCAACCCGGTCCAACCAAGGCCAACCCAACATATTCAAGGGCAGCGGGATATAGAGGAAATAATTTTAGACTTGGATACAAGAGACTTGAGTTTGAATCCTACCTTATACGTTTAATACCTGTGTAACCCTAGGTGAGTCACTTCACCAACTGCTGACCTTCTGGGATTGTTGTGAAAAAAAGCACTTTGTAAACCTTAAAGTGCTATACAAATGTAAGAAATTATTGTTATTATTATAGTGGCATCAAATCCCTGAAGTTAGTAAAGGTCCTGAAGAGTGGCAGTAGTAACCAACCATCTTGTGTGCTGAGACTTAGGATACCTACCCAAAGCTTCTTGCCATTTCTTGAACAGTTTTATGAATATCACAGGTCCTCTTCAACATTTACTGGCTTAGGAATCATCTTCTCTTTGGCATTCCCTGAGTCCGTCAGCCAAAAGTAGTAGAACAGGATTCCCAGAATTAGATCTAAAGAATATCCAGCCTGTGAGCATTGTAGGAACACTGGTACCCACTCTGATGCTGCCTCTTCCATCTTGGCAGAAGATGAGGAATGAGGGAGAATTCCAGAAGCTATTACTCAGATCAGTAGCTGACCTTCAGAATTTCCTTTTCTGCATGGGAGGTGTTAGATAAACTTTTATCACAGATAACGTGCTGCCTAATGCTGCAAAGCAGGAGATAGACCAGTGAGTTAGAAATAGGAGAGTTCGCTTGAATTAAAGACGATTGCCAGCAGCAAGCCTCAGGGTGAACCATTCTATAATAAGGGCACAAAGTGTTTCTGATTTATACCCATAATAGGTGAGCTATTTTTTTTTTTGGTGAAATCAAATCAAAGAGAGGAGTCTTACTGTTCACATAGTACAGAAGTAACTCTTACAAACAGCTAGGTAGCGCAGTGTATAGAGCATCAAGCTTGGAGTCAAGAAGACCTGAATTCAAATCCAGCCTCAGTTTCCTCATCTGCAAAATGAACTGGAGAAGGAAATGGCAAACCACTGCAGTATCTTTGCCAAGAAAACCCAAATGGGGTCACGAAGAGTCAGACACAACAGGAACAACTGAACAACAATAACTTTTTTTTAATAAATGACTCATTTTGGTTATATTTTCACATAAAGAAATAGTGGTGCTATAAGTAGTATCATTTGGAAATGCAAAGAATGATGGTGTAAGATATTCTATCCACTCCCCCACTTTTAAAAATTTGTATATAAAGAAAATCGATCATAGGATAAGCCTAGTGGAGTGAATGCTATTTCTGGAGTTAAGAAGACGTAAGTCCAGATCCTTTCTCTTATACATAGTACTTGTGGGATCATGGAGAAATCATTTAACCCTTCTCAGTCTCAGTTTCCATAGACAAGACTTGAACTCAGGTCTTCCCAACTTCAAGGTTTGTCCCTTTTTCATTCTGCAGTCAAATAAAAAGTATTTTGATGTATAATAGTTTAAAAAGCCTTCTTGAAAGCTTCACTGAGAAAACTATAAAGTGAAAGTTTTAGATATACCAAGGGAAGTTAAAAATATCTTTACATGAGTTGATAAAAGACAAAAGAGCACATATACTTCTGAAAGATTAGTATTTCTGATCGAAGGTTCCCATGCCTTTGTTAAAAATTATTAGAAAAGATTTCTTTATGTGTAATTCTGAAATATTTAATTAAATAAATAGAAATATATTGTTAAAATTTATTAGGGTTTTTTTTAATAGTAGAAAAGAGAATTTAGCCCTAGTGGAAAGAATTGTTCCTTACCATCCTAGTACAAGCCATCATTCTCAGATTATGATACTTGCCTTCCACCTTATCTCTCCTTGTCTCCAGTCCTTAGTACTGTTTCTGGCACATAGTTAGGCACATAGCAAATCATTATTGATTGATTGATTTATCTCTAGAGTCTCTTATCCATCCTTCATAATGAATGAATGCAAAAAGCAAAATTTAACTGTTTATTATATGCCAAGCACTGTGTGAAGCACTAAGAATACAAATGGAAAAGGCTAGATAGGGGCAGTTAGGTGGCGCAGTGAAGAGAGCACTGGTCCTAGAGTCTGGAGGACCTGAGTTCAAATCCAGCCTCAGACACTTGACACATTTACTAGCTGTGTGACCTTGGGCAAGTCACTTAACCCCAACTACCTTGCCTTCCCCCCCCAAAAAATAAAAGAAAAGGCTAGATAGTTCTTGCTTTCAAGGACCTTACGCTCTGACTGGAGAGACAACATATAAAAGACTTCTAGCTACAGAGCAGAAGAAAAAGTTCAGCCGCAAGACATATATCCAGCACCACTGGGTCGTAGGACACAGGAGCAGGTGGGATGTCAGTGCCCAGAAGTCTGAAGGACATAAAGACAGGAAAGAGTCCCATGGAAGGGCAAAGTGGTCAAGCCTGGTGGTCTTCCATCTCACTGGAAGGGTTAAAGTAGATGGGTCCATGCTCATCCAATTAGTGTGAGCAGCTTTGTCACTATTCACTCTCTCTGCTCCCTGTGGAATCCAGATGGTTAGGAGAGGCAAGGCAAGAGAATAGGGTGGCCCCATGAATGGGAGATCTTCTGGGCTCAGCTCCCCTGACTACTACCACAGCATTTTTCCTAATACACAGGTGTGCTCATATAATTTTCCAACTCAGAATCCTTTAGTGGGTCCTCATTCCCTACCCGAAATGCCCTATTCCTTATATAAATAGGAGGGTTTCAGTTTAATATATATCCCCATTTGGTCTGAGGGACCAGGATGAAACAAGCAAGGTTTTTCTTCTCTGATTTTTCTTGAATTCAAAAGATTGCATAGCACAGAAGGCTCAATTATATATTCAGGTAACCTTTAATTAAATTCTAATCTGTAAAGTGTTTTAATATAAATAATTATACTATAATGAACAAGCTTTAAAATTTGAGTGTGTGCTTAGCCTACATGTTAATTTCAAATGTTACAATAAAATGTTATTATTAAAAAAAGAACTTTTTCAGTGTATTTAATAAAGTATAATTACTTGTATTTTTGAATGAGTTAACTGATCACTAATCTAAGTCTCAACTTTTTTCTAGTTGCACAGCAGGAGGCTGAAATGGTCAAAGAGCTCAGCGGATCACTCACAGCAGCTGGAACACATAGAAATCCACTGATTTTTAGCAGTTCTTCAGCAATGCAAGATACAATGGCATCTGCCACTGATCAATTCATCAGTGCTGCTAGAGTGTCCATGAGAATGCAAAAAGTGAAACAGAAACTTGAATCAGTCACGGTATGTCAGACCCTAATAGTTAAGAAATTGTCATTTTTATGTGTTGTTAAATCCCTATATCATTATTTTATTCCTTAAAGCTACATATACATATATGTGAGTATATACATATACTATATGCGTGTATATACATATACACATACCCGTACACAAACACACACACACATGTAAAGCTCCTTAGAGCAGGTCAGGGATCTTGAATCAATCCAGCTTGACAGAGATACTAGGTAACAGGGATCAAGGGTATCTCTCTTCACTTTGGTATGTGTCTAGTAACCTCCCACGTCATATCCCAGATCTCAGTTCTCTAGTCAAAAGAGATTTGTCATCTCTGTGAGTGGAAAGATTAATCACTATGAATTCATACTGGAATGCAGCTGACACACTGTGAAGCATAAGTGTAAGAGCCTTTTCTAGCTTGAATGATTCCCTTTTTATTGTCGTGACTTTTTTCATCTCACCACATGATAATAGAGGTACTATTAGTATTCATTGGTACTAACCCATTGAGAAGAAACACAGTGACAAAATGACAGTGTTGGGTGTGCACATGGCTTCATGTGCTTCTTGTGATAACTCCAGAGATCCCCAAGGATCCCTAGGTCGTACAACAGGCTTGATTACTTGTACTAGAATAGATACACCTCGACTTTCAGGAGTCTACTCTTAATCATTCTTGGAAGTCAGTCATAAAGAATACTCTAGTATTGCAATCTGAGTTTGCAGATTAGAATGCATAATTAAATATCTTATATTGACCTTTTGGTTGTTCCAGTTGTATCTGATTCTTTATGATTCCATTTGAGGTTTTCTTGGCTGGAGTGGTTTGCCATTTCCTTCTCTGGGTCACTTTATAAATGAGGAAATTGAGGCAAACAGGGTTAAGTGATTTGCCCAGGGTCACATAGCTAATAAGTATAGCTAAGGCTGAATTTGAATTCAGCTCTTCCTGACTCTAGGCCTGGTACTCTACTGTACTGCCTAGCAGCCCCAGCTCATTTTATAGATGAGGAAACTTAGGCAAACAGGGTTAAGTGACTTACCCAGGGTCACACAGCTCATTTGTGTCTGAAGCTAAATTTTAACTCAGGTCTTCTTGACTCCAGTCCCAGTGCTCTATCCACTGCACCACCTAGTTGCCCATATTTATGTTTAGGTAATAAAGAAATATAATATTTAATCTCCAGTCAGCCCTGTGAGTTAGGCAGCATAGATTTCACACTCCTCATTTTACAGATGTGAAAAATGTAGCTCAGAGTGGTTCAGTGACTTGCCACAGGTCTGCAGTTTAAACCCCAGTCTTCTGTGAAGAAATCTGATTATCTTTGTGAGTTATTTTTAAAATAGGGTTATATATAGATACATATATTAATGTGCATGTACTTATTAATAAACTTATATTATAAGTCTTGACAGTTACAAAGCATTTTCACCTACATTCTACTCTATGTAGGTTACCAGTGACTGTTTTATCTTAGAACTATCTGGATGCAGAACTCCTGTTATAACCCTAGCTCTTGTTTGAAAAGCTCTAGTAATGGGCTGCTGGCTCTCCTATGAGTCATAGGATCATAGATTTAGAGTTGGAAGGGATCCAGAGGGCATCTAGTAAAAACCCCATTGAGGAAAAAACTCAAGTTCAGAGAGGTTAAGTACTTTTCTGAAGATCACACAGCAAGGTATCAAAAACAGGATTTCGAGTCAGAAAGACTTGGGTCCTCTACACCGTATTGAGGCCTCTCATCTTATTTTCTTTGCTTCTCTTTTAACAAATACAATATATAGAAGAGAAGTCTTATAAAATCAAATAGATTTGAACTAAAATATTTCTTCTCAGAATGTATATTACAGAATTATAGTGTTTACTAAACAGAAAAGATCAACAAAAAAATACAGGTTTCATAATAGCTTCATCTAGAAAGAAGCTCAGAGGCCAAGCTTCCTGAACAAAAGAGAATAAACCCTCTACTACACACCACGCATGGAGGCATCTGGTTTGAACACTTTCAGTGACACGGTTCTTACTACCTTATGAACAGCACACCATTTCGTTATTAAATTGTTGTGATTAAAAAGTTTTGTATAATGCCCTGATTTTTAAAAAAATCTACCTTTCTGTTAATTTCATATAAATATCTTTATTCCTGTTTCTCCCAATTCTCAGATCCTTCAAAATTGAAAAAAGTCCTTTTTAAAAAACAAAGCAAATTTATACATTGACTGTGTTTGAAAATGTTTATCTTATTAAGAAGTAGAACATATTTCATGATTTATCCTTAATTGTGGTTGGGGCAGTGTATTGATTAGAGTTTTTAAGTCTTTCACAGTTGTTTTTCTTTACAACATTGTAGTCATTTTACTCTTGATTCTGTTCCCTTCACTTTGTATAAGTTCATACAAGCCCTTCCAGGTTTCTTTCAATTGATTCCTTTCATTTTTTTTTTCATGTTGCAATAGTTGTAGCCTATTAAAGTCATATTCCATAATTTATTCAGACATTCCTCAATTGCTGAGCTCTTCCTTGGTTTTCAATTTTTTGGCTGCAACAAAAAGTGCTGTTAGGATTATTCTTGTATATATGGGTCCTGTCCTATGTTTTTTATCTGTTTGGAATGTAAAGCATAATGGTGGTATCACAGGATTAAAAAGGTATTCATAGTTTAGTGACTTTTTTGTGTGTAATTCCAGATTGCATTCCATAATGATCATACCAGTTCATAGCTCATCCAACATTTCCTCCAGAAATTTTCATTTGCATTGTGTTTGCCATTTTTGCCAATCTGATGGATGTTAGAAAGAATTTCAGAGTTGCTTTAATTTCCATTTCTCTTCTTACTGGTGATTTGGGGCTTTTTTGATAGGGTTGTTAATATTCTGTATTTCTTATTTTAAAAATTACATGTTCATATCCTTTGACCTTGTATGTATTGAGGAATGACTTATTCTTGCATACTTCAATAACTTCCTTATATATCTTAGGTATCAGACCTTCATCAGATAAATTTACTGTGAAGAATTTTCCCAGTTCATTGTTTATATCCTACTTCTAACTACTTTGATTTTATGCAATAACTTTTTAGTTTTATATGATTAAAATTGTGATTTGAGATATTTTTACATGATTGTTAATGTCTTTTATCTTTTGGAGGATGCAAGATCTATCTCTTCAGTACTAATTTTTAGTGTTTATTTGGGGCAATGAGATAATACCTTGTGTAGCTCTCCTGTTTTGGGAGAAAATAGACAAGAGTCATATGAGATGGGCAGGGATGAATGAGTTGGGATGTACATTTGGGAGTGGGGTGTACATTTGACAAGATTAGTTTTATTGGTCTCTTTCAAAGTTTAGGGACAAAGAGGCCATCAAGGAAGTCATAGGACCTTTATTTTGGCAAACAGGATAATGGTGATGGAAAACAGAGTCAGTCAATAAATATTAAATGCCCACTATGTGCAGATGTACTAAGTACTGAGTATACTAAGAAAGGCAAAAGATAGTTCCTGCTTTCTAGGAGCTAATAATCTAATGGGGAGACAACATGCAAACAAAGAAAAATTGTAAATAATCAAGAGAGGGGAGGCACTGAAATTAAGGGGGATCAGGAAAAGCTTCCTATAGAAGGTAGGATTTTACCTGGGATTTAAAGGAAGTTAGAGCAACCAGAAGTGAAGACAGAAGGTGTCCCAGGCATAAAAGATGAGTAGTAAAAACTATTCAGCTCTTCTTTTGCTTCTGTTTTCTTTGTCTAAGAAAATAGTCTTTAGACCAAAAAGAAGAAAACAAAGTGATTAATAGAAAATTGATTCCCAAAATACAGAACAATGTAAATGCCCTTGATAAATTCAGTCATTAAGAAAAAATGACTACATAGTAATTATATAGTACCAGAATGGCTTAATCATACTATGCTAATCATTTCTTTTTTGTCTTCAGGATTATTAGACTATGGTAGATCAGAGGAATTCTCAAGATATAGCTTACCTAGATACTACCAAAGTGTTTGACAGAGTTTTGCATAGTCTTGTAGAAAAGAAGCTACTTATTAAATGCTTGTTACTTTATTGATAGATTATAGTATAGTTGAATGGTTTTAGAACTAGTTAAATGACTACAATTCATGGACTTTAATTCTTGAATTTTACCTTGGAAATAAGTCTATGATAAAGTGTCTCAGGGGGGCGGCCAGGTAGCACAGCGAGTAAGAGCACCGGCCCCAGTGTCGGGATGACCTGGGGGATCAAATCCGGGCCCAGATACTCAGCACCACACCCAGAAATAACTGGCCATGTACCCTTGAGCAAGTTACTTAACCCCAATTGCTTTAAAAAAAATTTAAAAAAAATAAAGTGTCTCAGGGGTCTGTACATAACTCTAGGTTACTTAACATTTTTGTGAATGATTTGGTTTGAAGCCATTTGTAAGTAGACATGCTTATCATATTTTTGAGTTACATGAAGTTGGGAGGTATAGTTTATACATAGTATAGGCTCCAAAGAGATTTTGGCAGGCTAGACCACTGGGGCAGATTGAATAAGATGATACTTGATAAGGACTTAAATTCAAAGATTCAACTTCTTATATATAAGATGGGGGACATACAGTAGTTTGTAAAAGATCTGAGGGTTTTAGCAAGCTGACGGGCCCAGCATGATCAACAGTGTGATATGATGATCAAAAAAAGCTGTCATTTTAAGCTGCATTAAAAGTCAAGTGTACAGGAAGTGATAACCAAGTATACGTTGCCTTGGTCAAACAAACAAGTGAAAAAATATTTAATACCCACTATGTGCAAGGCACCATGCTAAGCACTGGACCATATAGAGTATTATATAGTATTATGTTTAGTTTAGATATATATAGAGACAGTCTGTCTTCTTTTTAGCAAAGCAGTTATAAAACTCCCAGAAAGACCTAGCAGAGCCATGAAAGTGGTAAAGGGACTCTAAATTATTCTTTGTGGGGATTCATTGAAGGAAATAGGGATGTTTAGCCTGGAAAAGAGAAGGCCTTAGGATGTAAGGGGTAGGGAATGCATTAGCTGATCTTTCATTTTCTGAAGGTCTAGCAGGTGGGGAACCTATGGCCTCAAGGCCACACATGGCTCTCTAGGTCCTCAAGTGTGGCCCTTTGACTGAACCCAAACTTCGAAGAACAAATCCCCTTAATAAAAGGATTTGTTCCGTGAAACTTGAACTCAGTGAAAAGGCTGCACCCAAGGACCTAGAAGGCCACAGTTTCCCCACCCCTGTTTTGTAGAGAGATGAGAGATTATGCTTCTTTTGCTTGACTTTAGAGGACAGAAGCATGAACAATGATTGAAAGTTGCAGAGAGGCAAATACAAGTTTTAACTGCTTACCAATAGTTATAATTTTTTCAGTATGTTTATGTAGCCTCCTTTTTAATATTTATTTCAATATTTTTGCATTGATATTGATTGTTTTCTGCTTTGTCTTTCTCTGGCTTGAGTGTCAGGATCACACATAAAATTTGAGAGGATGTCTCCTTTCTCTATTTTTACAAATTATTTATGTAATATGAAAATTAATTTTGCTTTGAATATCTGATAGAATTCATTTGTAAATCATTCTGACCCATGGATTCTTTTCCCCCTTTGGGAATTCATTTGTAGCTTTTTCAGTTTGTTTTTCTGAGATTGGGTTATGTAAAGTACTTCTTGTTCTATTAATTTGGGTATTTTATATTTTTGTAAATATTCATTCAGTCATTATTGGTAAACTGTCCTTGCATGCATGGCATAAATCCCACTTGGTCAGAGTGAATGATTTTTTTAAATAAATCATTGTGAATTTCATTTAAAATCTTTGAGTAAATATTTATTAATGATATTGACCTGTACTGTGTTTTTAGCTCTTTCTAGATAAAAGGTATTAGTATTGTATTTATCTCATAAAAGGATTCTGACAGAATGCTTTCCATCTTAATTTTTGAGAATAATCTATGAAGTAGAAGCACTAATGTACTTTTAAAATTTGATAGGATTCCCTTGTAAATTCTTCAGGAGCTTGTTGTTTTTACAGCTGTTTCTACTTAACCTTTTTGAGATTGAGTTATTTAAGATCTCTATCTGGTCTTGTAAAAGTTTGAGTATTTTGTATTTTTTAAGATATTCCTTTTTTGTTGTCATTCACAGTTTTGTTAGGAAATAACTGCATAATAGGTTCTGATTATTCTTTTTATTGCTTCTGGTCTTATTGTGATTTCCTACTCATTTGTTATTTTATTTATTTGATTTTCTTCCCTCTTTTTAAAAACCAGAATAACTAATAGTTTATCAAGTTTATTAGAATTTTTAAAGAAGCAATTTCTGTGCTGAATTTAATTTTGTTGCTTTTCTTTGTTTTTAAAATGCATTTTCAATTCATTTATCCTCTTTTTCTGTTTCCTTAAGGTATGAGATATGGTTAATATAGATACTAATCTATGTGTCAATATAGATATTATATAATTTTAATTAATATATTTCAGATCATATAGTAATTAATATCAGATTATAGGCATTAGATTGTATTTAGATTATATAGTAATGTTACTATATAATATTAGTATATTGCTATAATAATATACTAGTGTATTACTAATAATGTATATCACTATATAATGTTTCATTATATAATAATATATTTTAGATAATAATCCTTTTTCTAATGTAGAGATATTATTTGTCCCTTGAGAACTGCTTTAGCTGGTATGTTGTTTTTGGTGTGTTGTTTCATCATTATCATTTTCTTTCACATTAATTATCACGGTTTTCTACTATTTGTTCTTTGATATACTCATTATTTAATATTTCATTGCTTAAATCTGTGTCTTTTATTTGTGTTCCTTGAAAACCAAAGACAATTTTAATTGTGCTGTGGTTTGTAAAAAATGTATTTATTATTTCTTCCTTTTCCTATTTGTCTGCAATATCTCCATGCCCTAATATTTGATCAATTTTTGTAAAAGTTTCATGTGGTCCTGTGAAATTTGAGTATTCTTTTGCCATACTTTTTAGAAGACATCATAAATCTTTTAACTCTTATTTTCCCTGTTGTTACTGTTAGACATAGCCAGAAATGAGAGAGGGATATTGATGTTTACAGTCACTATTGTCTTATTTTCTAAATCTTCTTGAAGCTCAGATATTATTTCCTTTATGATTGTGAATGCTAAGGCATTTGGAACATAAAAGTTTATAACTGATATTGGTTTGTTGTCTATAGTTCTTTTTGGTATCATATAACTTCCTTGTTTATTCCATTTTGTTTTTGAATGTTTACTTTTTCTTTGTCAGATAGCAGGATTACAACTTTTTTTTTTACGCTGACTTGATAATGGTCATTTTTTTTCCATCTTCTGTTTTATTTTGTATATGTCTTTATTTATTAAATGTGTTTCTTGTAAGTAACAGATTGCAGGGTTATGTTTTCTTGTCCAACCTGTCACTCTTATCCATTCACATTTAAAGTTATAGAAGTTAGTTTTCTTCTTTGCCCTATTTGTCTCTAATACTGGGGTTTTTTTTCCTTTTCTTATGTAAACACAATGCTATTTCCCTTTGGTCTCTTTAACTTGTATTTTTTTAAGATAGACCTATTCTCATTGGCTCTCTTCCCCTTATCTCCATTTTCTCCTCTTGTTTTGTACTCACTTTCCCTTTGGAGTTTTGCTTATTCATTCCTTTTTCTTTCTTACTTTAATTTGGTTATTTAATCCCCCCCCCCCTTTTTTTTCCTCTCTGTTAACCCGATAGATCCTCTCTTCCCCTTCAACTAGTCCTATTCACGAGGCTTTATATATATATATATATATATATATATATTTAATTTTTACTTTCCTTTCCAAAGAAGATTTCTCTCACTCCCTTCATTATTCACCCTTTCTTTCTGTTTATCATTCTCTGGCTCATGATTCCTTTTGTCTAGACTATATTTTCTGTATTTCTCATGGAATTGAAATTTCTAAGGTATCCATCCTGGATTATCCATTAACCCATGCTGAGACTCTTCCTGCTGCTACATCCTTGATTATACATTTTGGCTAGCTACCTTCTTTTCTCCCTTGCCTCAAAATCTACACCTTTAAACCATGACTCTAGTATCTTCTAGATAAATAATTACATAGACTAGCACTCCATTTACTCTTGATGCTATAATTCTGAGTCACTTGTTATTATCTTAAGAGTCACTTAACAATTTATCAGTTTTAGTCACACTTAGTCATTGAAAAGCTAGATATTCTGTAGACCCCTCTAGCTCTTAAATACTAATATCCTACAGACAAGTGCATTCATTCTCTTCTTTTGTGGCCGTAGACTGTCTTCTGGACCTCAGTTTCCCTAACCATAAGATAAGGAGAAAAAATTATGTGATTTGTATGGTCACTTCCACCTCTGGGATTCTTTTATTATGTAATGTGGGGGTAATGTGAATAAAACTACCTTATTTTCTATTTACTTCACTTATTTTGCAAAAACAGGAGTCTGAGGTCTCAAGGATCATGATACACAATCTTCTGTTTTCATCTTTGACAGAAAGAACCAAAAAAAATGATTTTTGTCAGCATAATATTTAGAACATAATCATGTCCTCATATAAATTTAGAGTTGGTAAAATTCCTTGTAGATTTAAAAATTTATACTATAACTTAAAATGCATAGCTGTCCAGATCACAAAATCTCAATAGTTGAATTCGTATAGTAGAATAGATTTTTTAAAATACAAAAAATATTATTCTTTCAAGAAAATAGTTTCCTTCTCTTGCCTCAGAATGGGAGTTTCTACCTGTTGCATAGCAAAATTACTTCATCTGCACAGAAACAAGACAACAATTTAAAGATGGAAATAAATACTAGCTACTTTATATCATTCTTTTTCTTCTTCCTTGAATTTGACCCTCTGCAACCACCTGTCTTTGCAATGCAAGCTTCCCTTCCTCCCCCTTCTTGTACTTGTCATTACCAAGTGAATGAAAAAATGAAAAAGGACAAATAAAAAGCACTAAAGGAAAACTAAATTCCCCAGCAAGAAAAAAAAATGAGTCATAAAAGCAAAAGGAGAAGGTGAAATGTACCATTAATATTTTAGAAGAAAACCAAATACCGAGCTTAACTCCAATGAATTGTTTCTTTAGCTTTTAGGCCTTATACATTACCCTCTCCCCACTCCCCTTCTACTCCCTATGTTTCTGAGGATCTTGTTGCCTCAGGATGGAAGTACTTGGAGAAAACCTTTGAAAATGAATCTCTTTTCTGTTTACCTCAAGGGTATAAGCTTGGCTTTGAGAGAAGGTTAGCTTCTGAATTAAAAAGCTTCACTAAAATTTATCCATTTTCTACCTTAGGTGATCTTTCTTCTAAGGTCTACACATTTGTAGTCCAGATTTTAATCAACTTCATTCAAATAGTTGTCTTTTTGTTGTTTTTTATATTTAAGGGAAGCCAAATGTTTTGGATTCTGTCTTTTTGTCCCCCAGGAATGCAATTTCTTTATTTCCTGTAGTGATTTAGCTTCCAATAGATAGTAAATTTTTTTGTTTTGTATATTGCAACTAACATTTTTTTAAAACACCTGTAGACACAATTCTTGCTTTGGTAGTTTCCATTAAAAGTATAATTTTTGCATAAAATGTAAAGCTAGTTCAGATTATAACAAAATCCATATGATACAGCAGAAATAACACTAATTAAGAGTTAGGAGGCCTGCATTTTCACCTTGGTTCTGACACTAGCTATGACCTAAGTTTCTAGGCCTCAGTTTTCTCAGTTATAAAATAAGAAAATTTAAATGAATTCTCAAGCTTCTTTTATCTGCTAATTAGTGATTCTGATGGTTCTGATAGTTTAGGAATTATCTATTGAATATATGGTAACTTGTGTCGTAGGTCAATGGTGTCAAACATTTAGTGTGGTCTGTATCACTCTCAAGGATTGCCTCAGTCAGATTAAAATATAATTGGTAAATATTTAACAAAATAAGTAGAGATATAATGCTAATAGACGGTTTTCTGAATCAGTATGAAGCCAGCAAAGATTCTTATGAATGGTTTAGTGGCTTCTGTTTCTATTTGAGTTTGACATCTCTGTTGTAGGTGATGCAGAGGGTTACCAACATGTTACCTGCTCTCTGAAGTTAAAATACAGTAGTGCCATTTCAATATCCAGTGAAGATGGCAACTTTGTCTTTTGATGTATATATTCGTAATAGGGGAATATGTGGTTCAAAAGTTATGGACATTTTAGGTGAGATAAATGAGTATGCTACCGCAGAGGTCACTATCATTTGTCATAATCATGAACATTTTTATTTTTAATTTTTTAATTAATTAATTTTCCCAGTCACATGTAAAAACAATTTTTAACAATCATTTATAAAACTTTGAATTCCAAATTCTATCCCTTGTCCCTTCCCCACATCCCAACCCCTCTGAGAAGTCAAACAGTTCAATATAGGTTGTATATGTGTATTAATACAAAACATAATACTCATGTTGTAAAAGGAAACATAGACAAAAAAAACCTTAAGAAAAATAAAATAAAAGTATACTTCAGTCTGTATCCAGGTACCATCACTTCTTTCTCTGGGGAGTGATATCATTTTTTATCATAAGTCCTTCAGAATTTTCTTGGATTGTATTGCTGAGGCTAGCTAAAGTCATTCACAGCAGATCATCTTACATATTGCTGTTGCTTTGTATACAGTACATTTCACTTTGCACCAGCCCTTTCAAGTCTTTCCAGGTTTTTCTGAGAGTATCCTGCTCCTCATTTCTTATAGTACAATAGTATTCCATCATAATCACATATCTCAAATTGTTCAGCCATTCCCCAGTTGATGGGCATCCCCTCAATTTCTCATTCTTTGCCCCCAGAAAAGAGCTGCTGTAAATATTTTTGTATATATTTGTCCTTTTTCTTTTCGGTTTTTTCTCTCTTTTGGGATACAGACCTAGTAGTGGTATTGCTAAATCAAAGGGTATGCATGGTTTTATGGCCCTTTGGGCATAGTTCCAAATTGCTCTACACAATAGTTCAATCAGAAGAATGCAATTCTTAGCAAATAGAGATCAGATATTATGGTAATGGAATACCTGGCATTTTATGATTTTAAACAAAAATTTCTGGACACTTTTTTTTAAACATTTTTTCAATATATTTGGAACAAATCCTAAATTCTGTTTTTGTAGTTTATATCCTTCTATAACTCTTAGAAAACATTGCATATTGTAAAAAAAAAATAGATATTGGAAAAAGACAATCTTGCATATAGTTATTTCACCTAGTAGAACTTTAACTTCTGGTAATAGCATTTAGAATTTTAAGTACTTTATTTAAATGAACTATGGCACTAATGCAATATTCATAGCACCAATGGTGACTATGAATATGCTAGCACAATTCCGAATCACAAAATATAACACTCTTCATATATGACAGAAGGAAAACATTTATTCAGACACCAGAAAAACAAATCCCAGCACCAGAAAGTCAACTCCATCATAGCAACAAAGAAGTTACCAAACCATGCTTTAGCTGTCTCATAAACACTCACAAGCCTAGCTATCTCCTTGGCTGCATCCTTTCCTCCCTCCACCTCTAACTGCTCTGACTCCCAGCATCCTATGGATTCTGTTGCACACTTCAGCAAACTCCTCCCACCACAGATTCCATGTGATTACATTCAGCCTATTAGGGGGCAGGGAAGGTCTTTAAATCCCCTTAGGCCTGTTAAGGGGCAGGGAATATCTTCAAATTCCTATTACATATGGACATTTTTCTCTCCATTAAAATCCTACTTACGTATGTTATTGTGCCAGAAGGGTGTCAACCCTGGGTTCTTGAAAACTATGCAAAGGAGAGTATTGCTTTGTTACAGATAAAATGGCTTGAAGTACACATCTAGTACGTGCTGTTCCTGTCTTTGAAGGACCAACCTAGCTAAGGTCAGAGAATTTTCATCACAGAAGATTTACTGCCTCTTAAAACCCCTGGCTTCCCTAAAGACCTTGCTCAAGCACCATCTTCTGCAAGAGTTCTTTCCTGGCTCCCCCAACTGTTCCTATCTTCCTTTCCAAGATTATCTTGTATCTGATCTGTGTATATGTTTTCTATACCTATATGCATCATGTTTTCTATACATACATAAAATATACAAGTTGTAACCCCCCATCAGAATGTAAATTCCTTAAAGGCAAGATTTTGTCTTCTCAGAACTAAATATACCTGTTGCTTAAGAAATATTTGTTGATTGATTGATTACACAAGGTGATCTTTTTTTAAATTATATTTTTTACCATAGGAATTCATAAAAGGTTAATAAGTTGTGATCTCAAGGAATTTTGTCAACTTTAAATTCATACTATGACCTAGTTACTGCCTAAATTGTATGCTATATAAATGACTCTTTCCTCTTTGTGCCAAGTAGCCAAGAGAAATTATTTTGTTTTTTATCCATGTATATATTCTTTGTTCAGTTTTCTAAGCTAAAAATATTGGAATCATCTTTTACTCTTCTTTTTCTTTCACCCCTTCATCTAATCTTTGACCAAGTCTTGTCATTTGTTCCTTCAAAATCTACATTTTGATAAGCATTTCCTTCTTCAGTCCTGCCCTTGCCAATCCTTTAGTCACCTCATACTGAGACTATACTACAGTAAACTGGATGCCATGTTTTTAGTCTCTGTTGTCTATCTTGCATACCAGATGGATCTTCCTAAACTAACATTCTCATGTCACTCCCTTGATCAGAAATTCTGGTGGGCTTTCCAGACACTTGACTGTATTGCCTCACCCTATTTAATCAACCTCATTTCAGGTTTTTCCTAGCATAGTGTCTGCTATAGTCAGCCTTTTCGTATGCGTTTGCTTATGTTATCAGTTACTCCTCTTATTTCTGTACTTCTCTCACCACCCCATCCCCTACACACAAACACACATACAGAGAATGCTCTTTCTCTCTTTCACCTACTTGGACACCATCCATACTTCTTCCAGCTCATCTTAAATTCCACCTTTTCCTTGAAATCGTCCCTAGTCCAAGCTCTTTAGCACTTTATTATTCCTTAATTCCTTCCTTTTTGCATGAGATCCATCTCCCCAGTATTCCTTGAGAGTATCACATTTTATCATTCTAAATATTGTATATTTAATACAGCTTTAAATACTTCCAAAATTTCAGTAAATAATTGTTTGTAAATGGCGTATTTTAACTTAAGATCATAGCAGCTAGGTTGAAGGACAAGAAAACTAAGCTAGAGTGTCAGGATCTCTTGCTAAGTAATGATCAAGCAAATATGTCATAGTAGTTATTGATGAAGAAGATGATGATGATATTATCATTAAAGCATCACACACTACACTGACCCAAAACTACTGTTGCTGTTCATGACAGAATCTGTTTTTTCCATTCATATATGAGGTCAGCTTTGGCATGTAGGACATATAAACTACAAACCAGCCCTCTGATGAGGGTTAAGAGACCATGCAGATGATAGATTTTATTCTCCCAAAGGTATATAAGTAATTTTGAAAAGAAATATAGAAAAGAAGACTTGTTAATTGAATTATAACATTGCTTTTACAAATTTTAACCATGGTAAAAATTATAAAAATTAATCTTTTGAACTTGAAATGTATAAAATAATTACTTTCTAGAGTGGTTTAGTAAGCTATTGAAATACATATATTTAAATATATGTGTTTATGTAAATATATGAGTATACATATAGGTTTCAATCTCTGTCCTCATCAATATGGATAAATGATACCTATTTCAGTGTTTCTATATCTCCTTATCTTTTGGGGAAAGTAATTTAACACCTCTGGTCTCAGTTTCCTCATTTGTACAATGAAGAGGTTGAATTAGATGACTCTTAAGGTCTTTTACAGCTCTAAATATAAGGTCCTGTGATCCTGGATAATTTTTGTCCATGCTGTCTTATAAATTCTTCTCAGGAGATCTGCATAATGTGCAGAAGATCTTCCTCATGGTATTTTAATGTTCCCTTGTTAAAGCACTCAAACTATCTGTCTATTAACCTTTACTCTCCCTGCATGATTGGTTTCCCTCTCTTATCTAATCATACATTTCTTGTATATCATTTATACTACTTGTGTATGCGTCACCATTAGTAATATGCTGCAGATGCCAGATATTACAAGGAAGAATTCAGAAAGAAAATTAATATAAAGGATATCATTCAAGAAATGTATGAGTGAGAAAAAAAAAAAAAGCTCTCAGTAGTCTATATACGGTATCCTAGATATATCAAGAGAAAACAGGGAACCAACATTTGGGCTAATATTGCCCTTGTGGAAAACTTATGGGATATCACTTGTAAGAGTATCACAGGAACCTGGGCAGGCAAGGGTGGGTTGCACTTTGCATCTTTGGAAGGAAAACTCACACCGAGGAGATAACAAATTTGAATGTCTTTCTGGAGATCCTGTGTATCTGTGAATTACGGAACACCATCCTGTCCAAAGAATCAAAATTGTGGATACCAAAGTGCAATGGAAAGATATATAATGTCTCCTCTCCTGGCTTCATTTCTGACTCTCCAGACTTTTCCACCTCCATCCCAGCAGCCTTTTCACCCTGTAGATGCCTTTATCCCTGTGGCTGGCCATTTCATCCCATTGACAAGTTCTTGCCTAGAACCTCCATTTGGGGAAGTTCCTGGGCCAGCCATGGTTAACTTTTCTACCCTCGCTCCAGACTCTCTGGACTTCTCTCCTAAGGTCCTAGGACCTTCTTACCCTGTACATAACGGTGACTGCCAGTGTGACCAGCCCCTTCCTCCTGTTGGTGTGTTGCTGCTTCCTGGGACTTCTGTTCGAATGAACACCTGAGTCAGCCTTGGTTCTTATGTCTTTCAGCTCCATTCTTTCCTCTCTAGAGGGGGAGAAGGCAGGTGACCTTCTATCCCTTCCCCAGTTATGTTGTCATTTCTCATTAAAATAAGAGCTCTTTGAGGTAGGGACTCTTATTCTTCTTGCTTATAGTTTGTATGTTTGTTTTGGGTTTTTGGTTTTTTATCTGTGCTTAGTACAGTTCCTAACATATAGGAGGTACTTAATAAATGCTTGTTGACTAACTGAATGTGGTGAGTGTAAGATGCAACATTGAAAATACAACTAGAAAAGCAGAACAGCCTCTTTTTTGTAAGAAAATATTAAGATTTTATGTTTATCCTTGTTGAATTTCACCTTATTAAATTCATCTGAATGCTTTAGCTTGTTAGAATCTATTTGAATCTTAATTTAGTTATCTAATGTGTCTGCAAATTTAATGAACCTGTCATTATCCAAGTCATTGAACAAAATGTTAAACAGCTTAGGGCCAACTACAGATCTCTGAGGTACTCCTTTGGGGGCCTCCTGCCATGTTAATGCTGAATGTCCACAGTGTTCTACATGGGGAAGTAGAAATGAACTAGCCCAAGTGTATACATAATGTGATGTGTGAGAGAGAGAAAGAGAGAGAGAGAGAGAGAGAGAGAGAGAGAGAGAGAGAGAGAGAGAGAGAGAGAGAGATAGATCTGACTACATACCATTCTGATGGTGATAAAATTTTGAGCATGCTAATGGATTTATTCTCAAGCTATTCCACTAGGATTTTTTTTTATAGGAAGAAGATCTAGAATACAACAGTTTCTGATGAATTAAAATTAATTAATATCACAAAGAGGTTAAAAGAAAAGGAACAAGGAGGTTATGAGTAGGTTGCAACATATAACTAATGAGGACCTTCAAGGAAGAGTAGAGGTAAATGATGTCATCAAGGAATTGTATAATGGGGGGAAAGATAGCCTGACCTTATGGAGAGAATGAGAGATAACAAGAGAGAGCCGCAATTTTTCCACTGGTGATTTCAAAATTTTTTTTTTGGGGGGGGGGGGAAGAGGAGCAAGAAAGAGTAGCATAGGAGATAGGGAACTGGAATTAGAATCAGGAAGACCTGGGGTCAAATCCTTAGTTATTAGCAGTGTGATCCTAGAGAAGTCATTATCACTGTGCCTTAGTTTACTCATCTGTAAAACGAGATGGTTGAGGGGCAGCTAGGTGGCACAGTGAATAGAGCACCAGCCCTAGAGTCAGGAGGACCTGAGTTCAAATCCAGCCTCAGACACTTAACACAAAAACTAGCCATGTGACCTTGGGCAAGTCACTTAACCCCAATTGCCCTCCCCCAAAAAAGGCAAAAAAAAAAAAAGCAAAACCCCAAACTAGATGGTTGGGTTTGGTGACCTCTCTCTACTGCTTTCTAACTCTATATCTATGGTCCTATGACCTCAGGCACATTAAATTAGCCACCTCTGGTGAATTGGTCCCATGTTACAGGCAGATAGGGATGAGGTATGATTTACCTTATTGCAGCATCAAACTGTATCAAATAGATGAAAGTGGAAATGCATTTGAGATGTGAGCTTAATATCTACACATAAAATTGAGGGCAATTAAGGTATGAGAAAGGAACAGACAGGCTTTTTAAAAAGCAAATGATATTCTACAGCAGACCATATCTTTATCACCTCTTTCCTTAGAAGTGTGTATTATTTTTAATGTTTGTACCCTCAACAACCAGCCAGATAAAAGCCTGCCATATACATAGAAGGCACTTAAATGCTTTTGAATTGAATTGAAGTTATAGTCACATAATTGATTGAAAGGCATAGATAATACAAGATTCCATTAGGTTTATTGTTTATTAATTACAAAAAAGCATTTGATTAAGTAAAGTGAAATGCTACTTTAAAGGCTCTTCTTCAGTAAGATGTTGTTACCTATGCACATGTTAGAATGGCAGACACTCCCTTGAAAGATATAAAAACAAAGATAAATTTGTTCAAAACTCTGGTTATTAGCATCTGTCAAAGTGTGATTTCTGTCAAAGGGTGATATGTGCTCATTAAAGTTTGGCACTATTACTCCAGGGATGAGATTAAGTGGAAAAAGGATTTTTTATAAATGGTAAGGACCTCCAAATGTTTCTGTTAACCAGATGACATTGTATTGATTTCATCAAATCTTAGAATATTGTGAACGCCCCCCTGCCCAGATTAGAGCAGTCTATGATTACTCAAAGAGCTTGCCCATACAAGGAAAATTAAGGTGATGAAGCTTGTCTTTTGGCTAAACTATAGTATACATTCAAATGGAAAAAAATATATAGCTTATCCTCATGTGAATACATGGTATTCCCAAAATCTTAGTGCTTTAGCTTAAAATTGCACTAAGACTTTAGGGACATTCTGTGTCTTGAATAGGAAGTACATGTAGATCGTGACTTTACTCTGTATTTTGATATATCACTAGTAAAAGCTAGAAGAAACTGATAAGAGTAGTAAATCAGAAAATCCAAAATTAAGGTGAAAGGAATATAATAGACCAGTGTTTGAGAAATTAAGTATCAAAAAAAGTGTAGGATTTTAATATTCAATAATAACTGTGAAAAATTAGATAATGTTATGACAAAAAATAGAATAAGATCCACATCTGATAAGCTATATCATAATGACTTTCAATCAGGTCAGTAATCTGAATTTATAAAAGCATAAATGAAATTTATAATGGAAATGAATTGAAAATGAAATGTTATAGCTAGTCAGAGCTGCAGAGGAGAGTAAAATTCTTAGCTGTACTAAAAAGGAACTATTCTAGAAGGAAAAATAGACATGAGAGGGCAGTAATATATTGGCCCTCATTCAGAAATGCAGACAGTAGTAGCAGCAGTGATGCTTGGCCTTGAGGCATCAGTCCAACAGTACCACAGCCACTGGACAGTAGGGAGGGGAGTGGCACCTCGGCCTGAAGGCAGTGGTAGAGGGTATTAAACTGGGAAGAAGTTTAAGATGATAAAATTCAGTACTGGCAGGTCTGTTGAGAACAGGCATACTATAAAACTAATAATGGATTTGTGAATTACCATAATATTTTAGCAAGAATTCTGATATTATACAGCAAAAACTTCATGGCCATTCCACGAGTGAATACTACTACTAGTACTAAGGATGTTATTTGTGGAAACAAAAATAAATTATCATTGCAGAAATATTCATAGCATCATGTATAATAGTAAACAAATGGCAACAACCTGTGATTCTAAATGTGGTAAATACTGAAAAATCTATAGTTTGTGAACATAATATATTATTGTCACATAAGAAATGTCACGTGTAAAGATTAAAAAGGATATCAGATGATATATGTATGTTATTGTGAATATGTGTGTTATGTAGTTATGTGAAGTGAAAAAAATGCAGAACCAAAACAATAATATACATGCTAACTTGAACTATGTAAATAATAATAAAGATGATTACAACAAATTCCATGATAAAATACACAGGGAAAAAAAGTTTGCTGAAGAGGACATAGAATCCAACTAACTGAACAATTTTAATGAATATAGATATTTTAAAGTTTTTACATAGATTTTTGTTTATGTAATTTTAATGACTAATAGATTTAAATTTTAAGAGAAAGGAAAAATGTCATCTTCATCTCCACCACCCCCCAAGCACAATTATTTACTCCCATTTAATCTGAATGGTTATATAACACATTTGTGGAAGACTAGAAACTCCAACTGAAAGTCTTGCTTGAGCAGTTGACCATCACAAAGAATTACCTGCCCTTCCTTTTTACTTAAGTTTTCTTCCTAAAATAAAAATTTACCCTATCCTTAGTGTATAAATTTCAATTAGCGCTCTGGCTCCTAAATGAGTATATGTGTTTCATGAATATGGGTTTTTCTTCTAATGGAACCAATAATTGCCTGTCCCTGTGGATCTTCCTAGCCCTTGCAACTTTGCTCTACGTATTCATGATCTACATCCTTCACAAAGAATCTACCATACCCCAAATATGCTGTGTGGTTTTCCTTTTTTAAAATAGATTTTATTCTTATCTTTTTTAGAGTGCCTAAATTTTTCCCCCGTCTCCTCCCATCTCTCCCCCTAGAGACATCTATTACTTAAAAAAAAAAAAGAATTTAAAAAAGAAAAGAAAAAGAGAAAAAAGCTGCAAGACTTTATCTGTCTGTCATGACAATATATGCACTGTTCCTCCTACTCATACAACTTTGCAATGGAGATAGGGTGAGGATCTCTTCCTTGGGGGCAAGTTTGTTCTTTATCATTTTGCATCATTTGTTTTTGACTTTTTTTGTGATAGTTTTTTTTAAAGAAATTCATTATTTATTTGCTCTTGGTTTTTTTTTGGTTTTGACTTTTTTTTTAATTTTGATTTCCAAATTCTTTCCTTCCCTCCAGCCTCTCCCTGACCTATTGAGAAGGCAAACAATATATTATCAGTTATACATATGAAGTCATACAAAGCATATTTCCATATTAGCCATGTTGCAAAAAAAAAAAAAGTAAGAAAAATAAAGAAAATGAAAAAAGTATGCTTCAGTCTACACTCAGAACACAGACTTTCCACTTCATTCTATGGGACTGACTCACCTGCTTTTCCAGGCATATATCTCTTCCTTATCTTTTATTCTACTTCTTATGAACTATCTTTCATTGGTAATATATACTATACTTATGGTCACCATGAAGCTCTTCCTTTCCCTTTGAGTGATTTTTAATTTTGATTCTTTGAAAATTTTGATGCTCCATGATTCACAAGCATATTTGACTGTCTCTGGGTCTCTAAAAGAGTTATCAATGTTAAAACAATGGTGTTTTGTTTCAGGAAAAAGCACTGTACATTTCTGAATGGGGCAACTAGGTGGGGCAATGGATTGAGTGCCAGGCACTCAGGCAGACCTGAGTTTGATTCCAGCCTTAGATACTTACAAACTAGTATGACCCTAGGCAAGTCTTTTTACTCACTTTACTCATCTGTAAAATGACCTGGAGAAGAAAATGGCAAACCACTCTATTATCTTTGTCAAGAAAATCCCAGAATGGGTCATGAAGAGTCAGACATGACTAAAAATAACTGAACAGCAACAGCAAACATTTCTGAACAGCAGTTCCGCCCACTCTCTTTTTTAGATCTGGACCTAGTTCATATGGTCTCATTTGCAGTATATCTGTACATGCAGTGATGGATTAGTTTTATGGGGTATACATCCACTTATATATCATAGACTGAACAATAAGTATTCTTCATCCACTTGCTTTTCTCCTTGTGCATAGTTTTTGAATGATTATAGATTTAATTTAAGGAACTTTTTCAAGTTATGATATTTGATGTGATCAACAAGTGTCATCCAGAAAATGGAGCCCCTGGAGGACCTTACCATCTGTCAGGAATCCCTCTTCTATTTGGAGGTCATTGATAAGAAAACTATCCCAATACACACCAAAATATATCGGCACTATTTGTGATAATAAAGAATTGGAAGTAAAGTAGGGCAATAGCTAAGAAAATTGAATGTAATAGAATATTATTATGCTTCATGAGGCAGTTACTATGATGAATATAGAGAAGCATGGAGAAATTTACATCATCTGATGCATGTATGTTATTTTCTGCCCTTTTCATTTATAATTGTCCTATACATTTTTTTTACTTAAAAAAGAGATTAGACCTTCCTTAAGGTCCAAATTCCTCAAAATTAGACTAGGTTTATGGTTTTTGAATTGTTAAATTCACCAGTGTAAGTTGAATAATCATTAGCTACCACACTCATAAATTTTTCTCCTATAGAAGACAAAAAGTATATGTGGGGTTTTTTTAATGGCTTTTTGTATCAGAATATATGACTATTGTCTTTCTAATCCAACTTTTTGACTCAGTTGCTCATGAACTAGCAATTTTGATTTTCATATTGAAGAAATACTGCCAATGATGACCCCTTTCTCCACTAAAATACCTCACAGTGAGACAGCTGAA